>NC_092313.1:39751521-40054551 GCF_036785885.1 Coffea arabica
GAGTGGTTTGGCTTTCCGCAATACCCGCAAGGTCAGCGTGCTGCAGAAGCCGAGCCTCCTCTCTGGCCTCTCCCCGCTTGGCCGCCTCGTGACGGGCTCTCTCGTAACACTCCCAGCATCCTTTCTTCTCCAATTCCTCGCCCAAACTTGGAAGGGGTACTCTCATCCCCCTGCCCCGAACTACTTCCAGGAAATCCTCGCTTTTTTGCCTGGAAGTTTCTTACTTGCAATCTGGCACTCTCTACCCGTTGGGCCTTCTCAACAGCCTCGCTAAAAGCATTGATTTGAGCCACTGCGAGGTCCTTCTGAATCTCCACGTTTAGGCCCTGGATAAAACGCCTAATTCGCCGTTGCTCCGTCACAATCAATTCAGGCGCAAATTTGGACTGGCGGGTGAACTGGCTCTCGTATTCCGCCACCGATTGAACTCCTTGGCGGAGTCGGATGAACTCTTCTTCCTTCCTCTCCTGAACCAGAGGAGGGAAGAATTTCGCGTTAAACTCTCTCATAAAATTTACCCAAGTCCTGGGCGTTTGTTCCCGCTCCCATTTTTGCCGAATGACATTCCACCAGGAGCTGGCCGCCCCTTCCAGCTGGAAAACGGCAAAAGTCACCTGCCGTTCTTCAGTATAGTGCAGGGCAGCGAAAATATCGACCATCTTTTCGAGCCACCTTTCGGCGACATCCGGATCTGGTTCCCCAATGAACTTGGGTGGAGCAAACTTTTGAAATCGTTCAAGAGCTCTGTCTTCGCTCTCAACATGATTGCCAGGATTTCCAGGGTTTCCAGGATTAGGGTTTGGATTCTGGCCTTGTTGCTGCACCACTTGTGCCAGCAGGTTTGTCATTTGCTGCATAGCGGCAGCTATCTGTATATTGGGGTCAACTCTCGGTTCAGGATGGGGTCCAGAGGAGGTTTCCCCAGTACCCCGGTCTGGCGTAGGTTGCCTATTCCCGAGCCCACGCCCCCGTCCACTGCGTGTGCCTTCCATACAATCTAAGTCGATCTAGGTCACAAAATAAATATACTGTTAAAGGGCACCTAACCCCTCTTTTTCGCAGCACTAAAAAGGAACAAGTAAACAAGAACAATTAACTACTCAACTCCCTCGTAGAGCATTTAAACACATAACACATATACAGAGAACATATAACAGGATCAACAAGTATACAGAACAGTCAGTCAGGTACATACAAAGTCATCCATAGAATCGCAATTTCTAGTTCGCCCAATTCTTTCTAACCTAGACTCTCATCTCTTTCGTATCCGGGCGCAAGAATCCCGTTTAAGATAATTCACAACTCGAGGCGGCCGGTCCCAAGCGTAAATCATCCATATTAAAGATTCCAACCCGACATACTTATCTGCCGTCCTCAAGTTTCATGATAAAGATTTTTACACTTATAACATGCCCCGTTCATACCTTACGCTCAAACGAGCACTTAGACATATCCATGAAATCAGGACCATAACACCACTTAGCCCAAGCTCACTCCGCGCAAAGACCACGCGAACCTGGCTCTGATACCACCTGTGACAGCCCCACCTTCCCCTAAGGCGAACCAAAGGGGTTAGCGGACTGCCTGCCCAGCTCTCGCCAGGACTAACGGTGCAGTTTAGAGCGATCTATTGCGTTCCGGAACTTATAACGTGCGTAAACAAGGCAACAGGGCAAAATAACCCAAAATAAAAAAAATGAAATTCGGAGTCGGCCATGAATAGTAACCGACCCGTCAGAACGCAACCAAATATCAAACAAACATTCACATCTTGAACTTTAGCATTTACAATCCAAAGTGACATACAAAAGTTTTCAAAAGTTAATATATACACGGTTTGCCAAATTGAAAGTGAAAACGGCCCTAAAGATACATTTAGGGTTTCACTTCATATACAATACAAAAGAGATATACATCTAGTTCATTCGGCAACCATCTATCAAGATTCATTCCAAAAAGAGTCATATTCCTGTAAGGAAAACAAAAGGAACGGTGTGAGCTAATTGCCCAGTGAGATACTACCACTTACGCAACCAAGTGCATATAAGCATCAAGCTTTCATTCAATATAGTAAAAATAAGCAAATGCACACGTCAAATATGGTGATAAAAGGATACGGATGGCTCTCAAGAGCCCTTTCCTCGTTTGCATTTCTTGATCGGACGTCATTGACTCTCCGTCAATGTTCAAAGGCAACCAACCGTAGACTCCACTTTACTTCCACTCCTTCCACCTAACATCCCCCTATCGGGCCCGAAATCCAAACACTTGCACTTTGGTATTACTCGAGTATACCGGAATCGAGAGTCTCGCATACTACAAGATTCCATATAACTTTACCCAAGGTTCATTAATTGGCACGACCAAGCCCTCGCCGGCTCGATTCAATCAACTACCAATGGAGTTGAGCTCAATGATAACATTTGTAGTCGTTGGATACTCGTCCAATCGACACCAAGTCAAGTACTTTCATTTCATGTAACATTTCTTGTAACATTCCAATAACATGAGAAATAGGTGAGGGTGATAAAGTACACCCTCACTTCAATCAATATCAATGGTACAATAAACATTTAACTCATCAAGTTCAAGTATCAAAGCCATATAGTAACACACAAGTGAGTAGTATACTCACCCGGGTCAGTACAGATACCTCCTAAAAGAGAGCTTTAATCACCAAGAAACCCTAAAATAATCCGAGGAAAACAATTGAAGGTTCCACTTTCAAAATCGAGTATACAGAATGCACATGTGAGGCTCGACTACCAGTCGTATGCCTCGCCAAATAATTACTAAAGCAAGGGTGCAAAACATGATTTTTGGTAATGAAAATGTAACATGAAGACCTAGACTCAAACAACCCAAAAGCCCTTCGTTCCAATCACAAGTAAATCCAACTAGCCTTCAAGAAAAATTTCGGCAGCATATCTCTTGTGTTTACCTATTTTCCAGCCATCATGGCTTCATTATTTCCTCAAATCAGTCCCAACAGTTCGTACAAAAATAATCTCATTCCCAAAAGCCGTTCACTAGGCTTAATGGCATTCAAGTACAAAATTTAGCTAGGAAATGACCGGATATGAAAGTCAAGCCCTAAACTATTCAAATAAACACAATAAGACTCGATTACAAGTCATAAACCAATTCTACATACCACCAAAACAGGGTTCCCTAAACATACACAAGCAATAGAGGAAACCAGAAAATCCGGAAATAGAATTAGCTTTGCCCTGAAAAAACAGTTTTTGACCTCTTTTTGCGGTAATGGCACCCAAGGCACTACCATTACCGGATGAAGGTACAAGTCCCACCGTTTCGAAGCTAAGAGATAGGGCTACAATATTGCAGAAGGTCACTCAACCCAGTTTCGAGTGTAACCATGTCAAAAATGTAAAATACTACACCAGAATCACAAAAACAGATTCACAGAACGCATTCTAGCGGAAACATCATAAATCAGGCTATCCAAGTCCAAATCCAGAAATTCAAAAACCAGCTGAAATCTAAGAAGCAGGTTTACATTTCATCAGAAGGCCTCAACAACCAATTCAGAAGCATTCTTAACCAAAACAATCAATTACAGGCGCAATTCTTACATTCGGGTAAAACCAGAACAGCAATGGTAATTTCAACTTTTCTCATTCTACGCTACTCCGATTGACCTGAAATTTTGTAGGCACCTCTAAAATGTCATTCCCTACAACTTTCATGTTTTAATCCAAGGCCAATTCGCCCTCTAACTAGGAGCTAAAAATTCGGGCAGAATGTTCCCTAACCAAAACCTAACTTTCCAAAATTTCTTCCAATTCAGCAATTGTTTGCAATTAACCACTTTTTCCACCTCTTAGAGTCATTATATACCATTTCCAATCATCATAGATAGCCACACAATCATGCTCATATTAAAACAGAAAAATCCCAAAAAATAATAAAACTTCATCACTTCAACCACAAATCAAGAAATAATCCATAAAGTGGCACCTTATACCACCACTAAGCATCAATTAAGCATCATGAGAGGGAGGAGAGTGGTTCTTCATAACTCACCTTAGGAACAAGAGAGAGAGAGCAATTGGTCACCTTAACTTTCCAAATAACTCCACACAACAACTCACAAACACTAAGTGAAGAGGTTTTATGGAACAAAAACAAGTTTAAATGGTTGGTTTAGTGATTTGGAGCAAGATGGAATCAAGAAATTGAAGAGGTTTTCTTTCTTTCCTTGCTTAAGAGGTTCGGCCACTAGAGCTTGAAAAATGGAGTAATTTTGGTAAAGTTTTAGTTTATTAAGTCAAATGGTAAGACATGAAATAGTAGTCATACAAGTCCATCCAATAGGCAAGTGACACTTGTCACTTTATTTAATGCAAGTCTATCACTTTGTTTCCTCTCACACCAATCCAAATTGCAACCTCTACTTATCTCTTAACACCTGTCGCGCCCCACTTTTCGATTGAGTGATGTAAATGTGAAATGTGTGTGATGTGTGAAGTGTGGTGTGAGCGTGTGCAAAATGAAAAGTAAAAAGGCCATGGGACTTTGGAAAGCGACGATTTGGCCAAATGAAATTTTAAAAAGGGTTTTTAAATTTGAAAAACGGAGTCGCCACTTGGTATAGATTTGGGGTGTACCAAGTCACCCAAAAAAGTGTTTTTTAAAGACAAAGTAGTAAAACCCTTTTTAAAACGACTCCTAGTCCACGTAAGCCAAAGAAAAAGGTTCGGGGGTCACGTTTGACAAAGGGGAAGGCAAGGATAAAAATCCAAGGCACCCCTTCGACCTAGCCAAGGCTAGTTGCGTGACTTAAACTAATTTTTCCTAATTTTTCTACCCATGGTATGTATCGCATATTGGATATGTCTACATGAATGCAAAACCCTAGACCTAGGGGGATTGGGGGAAATTTCTCTTCAAAGGTTGAGTGGTGCCAATCACATTAATTGTGAAGCCCAACAATGATCCTTTTGGAGAGGTCACACCTAAACCTAAATGACGTGAAAAATGAGTGGAATGCATGCCATGTGAAAGTGTGAGTTTGTGTGAAGTGAGAAAAATGATAAAAGTAATAAGATAAGAGTGAAGGTGTGTAAATGTTGATGAAAGTACTCGTGTGCGAGTGAAGATAAAATGCTCGTGTGCAAGTGTAGATAAAAGGGTTCGTGTGCAAGTGGAGACAAAAAAGTGTTCGTGTGCAAGTGAAGGTGATAAAAAGGTGCATGTGTGCAAATGAGACAAAAGTGAAAGTGTAATGATAGAGTGGATTGACAATGCATGAGCCTAGGGAATTCATGCATATTGGGTACGGGGAGACCTAAATCGTGACTTGATTTTCCCTTTGATTAGAAGGCAAAACTAGCGTGCTAAGGCTATCGAGTAGCCACACTCGCTCGTTTCCCTTATCGGAAGGGGACACTCAAGCAAAATGAACCCTATAGCTAGTATGGGATGCAAAACCTAAAGTGAGGGGAAAGGGGAATCGAGGAGCATGCCAGATGATAAAACTAAGAAAAAATGCATGATATGTAGTGAACAGGCAAATAATGCATTAATGAAAAATAAAGGAAAAATTCTATTGGGTCTAGCGTTGGACTAGCCCTTTCTATGAATTCCTAATGAAATAATGAGCCACAACTAGCGTTGGACTAGTGTGGTGACGTACGTTCATCCATTCATTCATGCTATAGAAAGCGAGTAGACATGCCAAACACTTATAAACACATAGCACATAACATTTAGCATGCTCGACTAGATGCAAGGCCCTAACAAAGCAAATTAACACGTAGTAACTAAGCATGCAAGACACATAAGACAATTAAAGCCCTAACTATTACATTTGCTAGCTAGGCACATGACTTCGGTAGGTCTTCATTGAATGCTCCTCCAAGCCCTATCTATTACATTAGGGAGACCCTACTACAATCTAAAAGGGGGGAAAAGAATAAAATAATTAAATCCCTAACTATTACAAGCCAAGAGGTGTACACATACCCCATAATGAATAACTTAAATAAAAAGCAAAAGTAAGTAGAAAAGATGAAAAGAATTAAAGAAAGGCAAAGAAAGCAAAGTAGACATGCATATTCACATAACACGTAGGAGCACGTAGGAAAAAATAAACTCAAGAATATAGAAGTTACCTCCCTTGCAACGGAAATCGAGTAAATGAGATATTATCTTCAAAACAATAAAAAGGTCAAGGTACCAATTTATTTGGCAAATAATCACAAAGGATAAAAATAAGCATGAATTTGAATCAATTAAATCATGTCGACAATTCACATTTAAGAAGTCAAGAGAAGAAAGGACCTGATTGCAAAGATTGATAAAATTTAGAGGTCAAAATTAAAGAAAAATAAAGTTCAGGGACCTATTTGCAATTAATTTAAGGACCGAATTGAAAGAAGTTGAAAATGTCCAGGGCCACAATACAACTAAGGAGAAATTCAGGGGCTGGTTTGCAAAAACGTTTTCTGGTCTCCTAATGGACCAAACGATTGGGCCATTCTATTTATTTACTTGGGCCAAAGCCCTCTTAGCCCAATCAAAACCCAAGCAAAACAGATGGACTAGTCTACTATTCTGACCCCAAGAATGATCCAACAAGACTGATGGGCTTTAACCCTTCAGCCCAACCGAATAATGCAAGGGCTTTGGCTATCCAATGCTATATCAAAATCCAAGCAAAAGCAATCAAAACCCATTTGTTAGACCCAAACAAACATAATTCTTGACCCAATCTTTATTTTCTTACAAAACCCATCGAAAAATTAAACTAGCCAAAAATCATTAAGATCTAATTGTACTCTAAAACCCATAAATAATCTACCCAAGAAAGTCACATAAAACATGTAAGAGTGAATTAAAACCAAAAAAAAAGCAAAACAAGTTAGATCATTCCAAGTTTTGGGCCATAGCAGAATAAGGAAAAATGTGAGAGGTTCAAACTCAACAAAATTAAGGACCTAATTGAAGGACTTATGAAGGTTTTGGGGTCGAATTAAAGAAAAGCAAAGTCCAGGGGTCAACTTATGTCTCAATCATGACTTAATTGAACGAGATCTGGAAGTTACACAGGCTTTAATATAATTTCACCAAAGGTCAGGGGTCAAACTGCGAATTCATAAATATTTTCCAACCCAGTTTCGTCTTCCTCGCGATGCTCAGAAGCCATTTCCGTTCTTCATTGCAGTCGAAGCCATTCCAAAACTCAATACAAAACAAAAAGTCCCTCTCCTAACATTGATTTGAGTTCGTACAAAAAGAGAAATAAGCACAATCAAGGTTTCTCAAACGCAAGGAATCAAACTTGCCGACTTATCTATCTTCCTCACAAAGACGCAGACAAGTCATCTTCCAAACATAATATTCGGTTGGACATTTTATCAAACGACTGGCGGGTGTAAAAAAAGTCATTGATGCTCTACTCGATTGAAGCCATAATCGATCCCAAAAATTTCCAGCATGAACAATCAAGAATAAAAAGACAATTCCAGTCCAATCAAATACATAACGCACACGTATTCTAAAATCTATGAACAGTCCGCGTGAAAATTGAAATAATAACTCACGGAAAGCATGTTCTGATAGAAACTGAAAATGTAAGGGGAAAGGATGACTTACAGTAATCTCCCATGGTGAAGATTTTGCAGGTGGTGATTGGAAGTTCCGGTGGTATGGTGGCGAGCGGCGATGAGCAGCGGCGGTTCTGTTGACCCAAGCGTCGAAGGGTTTGATTTTGGGTGATTGGCGGCTGTCGGCGTGGTCATGGTGGACTGATGATGATGGATGGAGGTGGTGCCAGATTGAAGGCTTCAAAGATGGAGCTCGCCGTCCCACAGCTGAAGTCGACTGAAATGACAAGGGCGGTGGTGCCGAGAGTCCTCCTTCCGTCGCCCGTTTCTTTCCTCTGCTTTCATTCTTTTTCTCCTTTTCTCTCATGGCCTTCTCTGTTTTTTAGCCATAAGCCTCTCCTATTTCCCTCAGCCCAGGACCTCTTCATCCGTTACCATTTCCTCCCTCTGTTTTTCGTAGTTTTGCTCCTCTGTTTCTCTTCTCAGATTTTCAGGCCTCTCTTTCTTGTAGCTGAAGCTCCTTCGTCCATTCGGCCAAGCTCTCGAACCTCGCGGCCCTCAACTCTTTTGGTCCCCCACCGAAACCCCCAAACTCCTTTCTTTTCCCTCTTTTTCATTCAACCCAGCCTCGCCGAAACCTTCCCCTGTTTTTCTTTTTCATTCCCTTGCTTCGCCTTCTGATTTTTCCTTAGCCGCGTCCTCTCCTGTTTTCATTGTTTCAGCCGTCTATTTTTCTGTTTTTTCTCCATGCCCGATAGCTCCCTTCTCTAATCTTCCCCTTGCGGCTGCCTTGCTGCTTTCTTTTTATATGTAGCTCTCAACTCTAAAACCCTCAGCAAACTCTACTAATATTGCAGCCCAAGGGACTGCCCAGGTCCTCTCTTGCAAGCTGCGTATTTACGCAGCTTGCTGTCGCGTGTTTCTCTTTTTTTTTTTTTTTTTTATAAAAGTATAATATAAATAGCTAATTTCCTAATGATAAATAATAACAAATAAATGCAGAAAAGCTAATTAAGATAAAACGACATGCTAATTTTCCTTCTTTCTTTTCTTCTTTTTCCTTTTTCATTTTTCAATTTTTCATCATTTTTCTTTTCTTTTCTTTTTCCCAAGAAATTCTATAAAAATAAAACTAGAAACTAAAAACTAAAAATCGAATAAAACTAACAGGACAAATAAAAAACTAAAAATAAACAGTAAACGAAATTACACCAAAAATTTGGTGTCTACAGTTTGCCCCTCTTTGTCTGAGTTTTGAAAAAACTTGAGACAAAGAAGTAGACACTAAATACTTACCTGTGTTATTCGGCTGTGAACAACTCGAACGATGGGGACTGACCCATTTTGACGAGATTGACTGGGATGAGAAATTTATAATGGGCAGATCTGAACAAGAAATTAAAAGGCAGGACTGACCCTAACATGAATTTAAAATCGGGACTGACCCGAGCAGGAATTTAAATGGGATAGACCCGAGCAGGAATTTAAATGGGATAGACCCACGGGATAGACCCACGGGATAGACCCGGACAGAAACGTAAATGGGATAGACCCACGGGATAGACCCGGACAGAAATGTAAATGGGATAGACCCACGGGATAGACCCGGACTGAAATGTAAATGGGATAGACCCGGACAGAAACGTAAAATTTGGATAGACCCACGGGATCTTTGGAATGTTGGCGGCACAAAATCCAGGCCCAACGTGATATTTGGAATGTTGGCGGCACGAAGTCCAGGCCCAACGTGACATTTGACCTGTTGGCGGCACGAGACTCAGGCCCAACGTGACATTTGAACTGTTGGCGGCACGAAACTCAGGCCCAACTTGACATTTGAACTGTTGGCGGCACGAAACTCAGGCCCAACGTGACATTTGAACTGTTGGCGGCACGAAACTCAGGCCCAACTTGACATTTGAACTGTTGGCGGCACGAAACTCAGGCCCAACGTGACATTTGAACTGTTGGCGGCACGAAACTCAGGCCCAACTTGACATTTGAACTGTTGGCGGCACGAAACTCAGGCCCAACTTGACATTTGAACTGTTGGCGGCACGAAACTCAGGCCCAACTTGACATTTGAACTGTTGGCGGCACGAAACTCAGGCCCAACGTGACATTTGAACTGTCGGCACGAAACTCAGGCCCAACGTGACATTTGAACTGTTGGCGGCACGAAACTCAGGCCCAACGTGATTTTTAGAATGGTCAGTGGGATAAGACCCAATCCTGCCATCCAATTGGTGAAGAAATTGAATTTGATTCGTCAAAATACAAAAGATTAAATTTGATTTTCCAAGAAACAAAATTTTGAACTTGATTTTTTGATTTTTGAATTTTTCTGATTTTTCGAGAGAATCTTTTTCACAAATAATTTGCCCCAGTGTAGGGCCCTTCTCCCTTCTTTCTCCTCTTTCTTCGGCATCGGCCTTCCACATCGCCAGATGCTTTTCGTCGACTTCAACTGTGAATACCTGCACAGGGCTTACGTGCACCTAACTTTTCATGAAAAGGGCAGCGTAATTGATTTGAAAGTCTTGCTTGACCCTTTGATGAATTCCTCAAACAAGCTATAAAAAATTTGCCCCAGTGTGGGCTTGTTTTGCGAAATCTGGCTAATAAAAATTTTGCCCCAGTATGGGCCCATTTGATTGCAAAAATTGGTTTAGATGATTTCCCATTTACTTGAACAAAGAAAAACCGCACTTTCTAAAATTTAGAAAAGAGTGCACATATACAACAATGTGAAGAAACTTTAAGCGTCAAGTTTGAACTCATGCAGAAATTTCATGATGAATTCCTCGAAGTAACACCAAATTCAAGAAGATTTCTTCCTCACTTTTTAGCCTTGGTGTTAGGGTAACGGGTCACCACTTTTGGTTGGCTCATCTTTTCAGAATCAATCAAGTGACTTTATTTTTGAAATGGCTAAAGAAATGGGAGATAAGAATTTGTCTCATTTTTGTGCCCCAGTTGTATGTAATCCATTCAATGTCACATCTTAGTGAAAGCAAAGAGTTTGTTACCCTTATTTTCAAGAAAACTTAGTCAACATACAAGCTTTCTAGGCTTGTAACGTATGGACAGAAGTGATAGCTAAAACATGTGGAAACGGGTTATGCCCCTATGATCACAAATGATTTGATGAATTTCTTATGAGCATGATCCTCACTTTGGATTGTCATGAAAGAATAAGTCAACGATGGACTTTATCAGCTTGTAATTTGGCTTGAAAACGATAGCTAAAGAAAGAAATAATTTTCAAGGACATTGCACCGAAGATCGCGTTTTTCTCAAAATTACCCTCAATTTGGACTCCAAGATCTTGGACTTTGTTTGACTTTTTGTCATCACTCAACAGGGTCTTTCGGCATCAAATCTCTTTTTTTTTTTTTTTTTCCCTTTTCAAAAATAACCTCGCGGGGTTTCACATGAAGAGCAGTGTCAACCTCACACCAAATCAATTCAGAAATACAGCTAAAATTTTCGACATCAGAAATTTTCTTAACAGGGCCATTGCTAAGAACAGAAGTCAGGGCTTTCGGCTTTTGTAATGGGGTCAGGTGGGGTGCTTAGAAAAGTTAAGGCTTGAAAACGGATTTCAAAAGCGGTTTGAAAAATCTGAGATCGTATTGTTGCGTCAACCCTATTTTAGGGTAAAATCAGAATTTGCCTCAGTTTTTGCTCAATTGAGGCTTTTTCTCTTTCATTTTCTTTCTTTTTTGATTTTTCGGCCTTCGGCCATTCTTTTGAACTTTCACAAAATTTGCCCCAGTTTATTTTTGAACTGAGGTTCTCTTTTCTCTTTTGTCTTTGATTTTGTGGCTTTTCACTTTTCACTTCTTGAAATATTCCTTTTTCAACTCAGCTTGCCCCAGTGTGGGGTTTGCGATTCTCAAGGGTTGCCAAACGAAGTATTTTATTCTGAAGGCTCAAAAGGGATAACTAGGGATAGAATGCTTGATTGGAAAAGAAGACGGCCTGACTTGTATTCCGTTCCTTACAATAACTCTGAAAGGAAACTTTCATTAATGGGAAATTTTTTGCATGTATTTGAATTAACTGATTGAGGAAGACCCTTGTTCATCCATATTTGCGAAACGTTGGCGATCCACGCGGACAAATCTCTTCCCTTTCTTTTTTCCAAAAAATGGAAACCCAGATAGATTCAAATTTCTCCAATTTGTGATTCCCTCTTTTCTTTTCTTTTGGCATTTTTGTTTTTCTCTTTTCTCTTTCTTTCCAAAATTTCCCAATCTCCTTCCCCAATGTGGGGTGCGATCATATGTGCACTCGAAAAGAACCACCAATTTTTGCTCAAATAGGGATGCAAGGGATGATCAGTGTTTAGATTGTAGAAATGACGGCCAAAGTATCATTCTTATACCTCATGACAACCGAAGTAGCGAAATGGTCATTGAAAATCCATTTTTCTTTTGATATTTGAAAATTTTCAATGAAGGGTAGTGATCATTAAGACCCTTATTTGAAACGAAATTATTCTTTTAGAAGCTCAAATGGGAGAGCAAATGATAAAAATCTGTATAGGTAATGAAACGAATGCTTGAAGTATCATTCCAAATTTTCCAAACAAATAAGAATAATGCACATTTTTGCTTTCACTTAGATGTGATTCAACCAGATTAGACGCCTTGAACATTTTCAAGCAAAAGTTGCCCCAATTTACAATTTATCAATCAATGTGACTGATTTTATTTTGGAATTAAGTGAAGGAGAAAGGTATCTCATAGGGCCTTTTGAGTGACCGTTCACTCTCTTTCTTTCTGAGCACTCTTATTGTACAGGTTGGAACACCAATCGAGGGTAAGGATTTTAGGAAGCATACACTTGTGAAATTCAGGCTATAGGTTGAAAACTCTCAAATTGGGTCTTATTTCTCAAAAATCATCATGAAATCTCCAATGAGTAAGAATAAAGAATGAAATGTACATAAATATACACAAAACAAAAATTATCCAAAACTTTATTGCTGAAAAAGTTTGAAACAAAATTTCTCAATCAATTATGATACAAATGAGAAGAGAGAAACTCGTAAAGAGCTCAACACATACACTTTTTGTCTCCTTTTCTTTTGGAACAAAATGTATTAACAAATCAGATAAATAGAATTTCCCCTTTGGAAATAATTACAAAATCTCTCAGAGGCTTTAGCGTAGAGCTTCCAGATAAATCATTTATGTTTTCGCGGCAATGTCTGCCCAAGAATCAAGTAATACTTGTAATCTGCAAGCTTTATTGGATCAAAATTATCAGATATAGAAGAATATTCTTGCCTTATTGAAACGTTTTTATAAATGCAGGGGGAGGGGAAAACAAAAAGAAAAATACCCAGAGTCAGTAAGTAAGAATAAAAAATCGGTATGCATGTCCTATGGGGGAACCCTTTTTATGCCAAGGGTAGGCCTAGCATGAAAATGCAATCCTCTAGGGTAGGCACCATACCATACCTGATGGATCCGATCAACTCATTGAGTGAGAAATAATTTTGAAAGAATTTGGTCAATTGGAGTGACGAGAAATTTGTCAAAATGAGGTCAACGTCCGAATGGATTGATCACTTTTGATCGATACAAGAATTTGCAAAAACGCACGGGTTTGACCTTGACGAACTTCCTATCGAGAAGATTGGAATTCGTTGACAAAATTTTCCTCAGTGTAACATGAGTCAAAAACCCAAATGATTAAATAGTTGGATATAATGGATGGTTTTCTCAAAAATTGACTAGACTTCCCAATTTGGAATTCGACATTGAAATCCTAATTGATCAAATGAAATTGACAATTTATTGAAAATCGACCGGATTACCCTAAAAGGGAAACATGTCAAATGAATTGAATGACATTTGATTTATGAAACTTGATTTATTCAAAATCGGCTCGGTTGCCCTAAAAATGGGTAAATTGGCCAAATGAATGATTTATTCAAAAATCGGCCGAATAACCCTAAAAAGGGTAAATCGGCCAAATAAATTGACGATTTATTCAAAATCGACCAGGTGACCCTAAAAGGGGTAAATTGGTCAAATGACCCTAAAAAGAGTAAATTGGTCAAATGAATTGACGATTTATTCAAAATCGACCAGGTGACCCTAAAAAGGGTCAATTGGTCAAATGAATTGATGATTTATTGAAAATCGACCAGGAGACCCTAGAAAAGGGTAAATTGGTCGAATGAAATGATGATTTATTGAATGAATTGGCAAAATGGATTGGTTGAATTGTCCGGCCATTGGTTATTTCAAAATTATTAAGGTGCATTAGTCTATGACCTTCTAAAAATCAAATTTTGGCCTCAATTTACTTATCGTCTCAACAGGAGGAATCATTTGTGAATTTCTTCAAATTAATGTCCTTCACGCAAGGGATTTTTACCAATTTTTTGATAAAATGGCCAAAAAGTGATTATTAGATGCTCATATTCCAAGAATTGCTTCATGAAAATGATCGGATCTTTACCTTACCTTGTGCACTACCCCTTCGGATGGTACGAGAAAGGTAAACGTGCAAGTCTCATTTGGATTATATATCCGAGACATGGGGTGGTTTATTCCTAACACGGGATCCCCTAAATGGCATTCCCTTTCTATGGTTAATGCGTGATGCCATTTATTAAAGTAATGTAAATATGCAACAAATATGGCCTAAAGGATATAAATAATGCAACGGGGGGAAAGGGTCTAAAATGAAATGTACTTATTGAAAAGTAAGTGCAAAGACTGAAATTTAAACATGTGAGCTATCTAGTGGGTGAGTCACTAAAAGAGTGCCAAAAGGGCCTCTTATCGCTAAGGCATATGAATGCAAGCCAAGAAACAAAGAAATGGTTAGTGCAATTGATAGTACACATAACACATTGGGAGCAATTAAGAAAAGAAATACAATAAAGCGAGTAAAAGGGGTAGAACCCCTTCCCTCGTGCCTAATGTGCTTATAAAGGGTGAGGCCGACTCTACCCTAGGTTATTCTAATATGGATGCATGAGGCTGGGGTTCACTAATGCCTAGACTCGATAAAGCTTCGGCTCCCAAGCCTTCAGACCTAAAGGCGGAGGGTCATCACTCCCAGGGCCTTTGATCGGTGGCTCGAGTGATCCCTTAGGTAGCGCTATGGGCGCAGAGCACACCAGCCGCCTACCCAAGGCAATCGATCCTAATCCTACAAGGCGGTGTGGGATGGCGCCCACGAAAATACAAATAAAATGGGATAAAGCAAGTAAATATGCACGTATGAAGTGTTCCCCTAATTTGAGGGAAGGGGTTGAGAACCACGCGAGGCTCTAAAGGTGACACACCCCCTCCCAAATGCAATGCAAGCGCGAGATAAACAAGTAAACAACATCCAATCAACCAATCACACATACGTGAGTGAGGGAAAAGTTTGATACGCGCGCGATGCGAAAAAGTCCTAAAAAATACAACCCTAATATCCAAACGCGATGCATAAAAAGGGTAGAAACAGGAAACGAATGGCTAAGTCAAATGCTCGGACCCACTTAGGAAGTCCCCAGTGGAGTCGCCAACTGTCGCGCCCCACTTTTCGATTGAGTGATGTAAATGTGAAATGTGTGTGATGTGTGAAGTGTGGTGTGAGCGTGTGCAAAATGAAAAGTAAAAAGGCCATGGGACTTTGGAAAGCGACGATTTGGCCAAATGAAATTTTAAAAAGGGTTTTTAAATATGAAAAACGGAGTCGCCACTTGGTATAGATTTGGGGTGTACCAAGTCACCCAAAAAAGTGTTTTTTAAAGACAAAGTAGTAAAACCCTTTTTAAAACGACTCCTAGTCCACGTAAGCCAAAGAAAAAGGTTCGGGGGTCACGTTTGACAAAGGGGAAGGCAAGGATAAAAATCCAAGGCACCCCTTCGACCTAGCCAAGGCTAGTTGCGTGACTTAAACTAATTTTTCCTAATTTTTCTACCCATGGTATGTATCGCATATTGGATATGTCTACATGAATGCAAAACCCTAGACCTAGGGGGATTGGGGGAAATTTCTCTTCAAAGGTTGAGTGGTGCCAATCACATTAATTGTGAAGCCCAACAATGATCCTTTTGGAGAGGTCACACCTAAACCTAAATGACGTGAAAAATGAGTGGAATGCATGCCATGTGAAAGTGTGAGTTTGTGTGAAGTGAGAAAAATGATAAAAGTAATAAGATAAGAGTGAAGGTGTGTAAATGTTGATGAAAGTACTCGTGTGCGAGTGAAGATAAAATGCTCGTGTGCAAGTGTAGATAAAAGGGTTCGTGTGCAAGTGGAGACAAAAAAGTGTTCGTGTGCAAGTGAAGGTGATAAAAAGGTGCATGTGTGCAAATGAGACAAAAGTGAAAGTGTAATGATAGAGTGGATTGACAATGCATGAGCCTAGGGAATTCATGCATATTGGGTACGGGGAGACCTAAATCGTGACTTGATTTTCCCTTTGATTAGAAGGCAAAACTAGCGTGCTAAGGCTATCGAGTAGCCACACTCGCTCGTTTCCCTTATCGGAAGGGGACACTCAAGCAAAATGAACCCTATAGCTAGTATGGGATGCAAAACCTAAAGTGAGGGGAAAGGGGAATCGAGGAGCATGCCAGATGATAAAACTAAGAAAAAATGCATGATATGTAGTGAACAGGCAAATAATGCATTAATGAAAAATAAAGGAAAAATTCTATTGGGTCTAGCGTTGGACTAGCCCTTTCTATGAATTCCTAATGAAATAATGAGCCACAACTAGCGTTGGACTAGTGTGGTGACGTACGTTCATCCATTCATTCATGCTATAGAAAGCGAGTAGACATGCCAAACACTTATAAACACATAGCACATAACATTTAGCATGCTCGACTAGATGCAAGGCCCTAACAAAGCAAATTAACACGTAGTAACTAAGCATGCAAGACACATAAGACAATTAAAGCCCTAACTATTACATTTGCTAGCTAGGCACATGACTTCGGTAGGTCTTCATTGAATGCTCCTCCAAGCCCTATCTATTACATTAGGGAGACCCTACTACAATCTAAAAGGGGGGAAAAGAATAAAATAATTAAATCCCTAACTATTACAAGCCAAGAGGTGTACACATACCCCATAATGAATAACTTAAATAAAAAGCAAAAGTAAGTAGAAAAGATGAAAAGAATTAAAGAAAGGCAAAGAAAGCAAAGTAGACATGCATATTCACATAACACGTAGGAGCACGTAGGAAAAAATAAACTCAAGAATATAGAAGTTACCTCCCTTGCAACGGAAATCGAGTAAATGAGATATTATCTTCAAAACAATAAAAAGGTCAAGGTACCAATTTATTTGGCAAATAATCACAAAGGATAAAAATAAGCATGAATTTGAATCAATTAAATCATGTCGACAATTCACATTTAAGAAGTCAAGAGAAGAAAGGACCTGATTGCAAAGATTGATAAAATTTAGAGGTCAAAATTAAAGAAAAATAAAGTTCAGGGACCTATTTGCAATTAATTTAAGGACCGAATTGAAAGAAGTTGAAAATGTCCAGGGCCACAATACAACTAAGGAGAAATTCAGGGGCTGGTTTGCAAAAACGTTTTCTGGTCTCCTAATGGACCAAACGATTGGGCCATTCTATTTATTTACTTGGGCCAAAGCCCTCTTAGCCCAATCAAAACCCAAGCAAAACAGATGGACTAGTCTACTATTCTGACCCCAAGAATGATCCAACAAGACTGATGGGCTTTAACCCTTCAGCCCAACCGAATAATGCAAGGGCTTTGGCTATCCAATGCTATATCAAAATCCAAGCAAAAGCAATCAAAACCCATTTGTTAGACCCAAACAAACATAATTCTTGACCCAATCTTTATTTTCTTACAAAACCCATCGAAAAATTAAACTAGCCAAAAATCATTAAGATCTAATTGTACTCTAAAACCCATAAATAATCTACCCAAGAAAGTCACATAAAACATGTAAGAGTGAATTAAAACCAAAAAAAAAGCAAAACAAGTTAGATCATTCCAAGTTTTGGGCCATAGCAGAATAAGGAAAAATGTGAGAGGTTCAAACTCAACAAAATTAAGGACCTAATTGAAGGACTTATGAAGGTTTTGGGGTCGAATTAAAGAAAAGCAAAGTCCAGGGGTCAACTTATGTCTCAATCATGACTTAATTGAACGAGATCTGGAAGTTACACAGGCTTTAATATAATTTCACCAAAGGTCAGGGGTCAAACTGCGAATTCATAAATATTTTCCAACCCAGTTTCGTCTTCCTCGCGATGCTCAGAAGCCATTTCCGTTCTTCATTGCAGTCGAAGCCATTCCAAAACTCAATACAAAACAAAAAGTCCCTCTCCTAACATTGATTTGAGTTCGTACAAAAAGAGAAATAAGCACAATCAAGGTTTCTCAAACGCAAGGAATCAAACTTGCCGACTTATCTATCTTCCTCACAAAGACGCAGACAAGTCATCTTCCAAACATAATATTCGGTTGGACATTTTATCAAACGACTGGCGGGTGTAAAAAAAGTCATTGATGCTCTACTCGATTGAAGCCATAATCGATCCCAAAAATTTCCAGCATGAACAATCAAGAATAAAAAGACAATTCCAGTCCAATCAAATACATAACGCACACGTATTCTAAAATCTATGAACAGTCCGCGTGAAAATTGAAATAATAACTCACGGAAAGCATGTTCTGATAGAAACTGAAAATGTAAGGGGAAAGGATGACTTACAGTAATCTCCCATGGTGAAGATTTTGCAGGTGGTGATTGGAAGTTCCGGTGGTATGGTGGCGAGCGGCGATGAGCAGCGGCGGTTCTGTTGACCCAAGCGTCGAAGGGTTTGATTTTGGGTGATTGGCGGCTGTCGGCGTGGTCATGGTGGACTGATGATGATGGATGGAGGTGGTGCCAGATTGAAGGCTTCAAAGATGGAGCTCGCCGTCCCACAGCTGAAGTCGACTGAAATGACAAGGGCGGTGGTGCCGAGAGTCCTCCTTCCGTCGCCCGTTTCTTTCCTCTGCTTTCATTCTTTTTCTCCTTTTCTCTCATGGCCTTCTCTGTTTTTTAGCCATAAGCCTCTTCTATTTCCCTCAGCCCAGGACCTCTTCATCCGTTACCATTTCCTCCCTCTGTTTTTCGTAGTTTTGCTCCTCTGTTTCTCTTCTCAGATTTTCAGGCCTCTCTTTCTTGTAGCTGAAGCTCCTTCGTCCATTCGGCCAAGCTCTCGAACCTCGCGGCCCTCAACTCTTTTGGTCCCCCACCGAAACCCCCAAACTCCTTTCTTTTCCCTCTTTTTCATTCAACCCAGCCTCGCCGAAACCTTCCCCTGTTTTTCTTTTTCATTCCCTTGCTTCGCCTTCTGATTTTTCCTTAGCCGCGTCCTCTCCTGTTTTCATTGTTTCAGCCGTCTATTTTTCTGTTTTTTCTCCATGCCCGATAGCTCCCTTCTCTAATCTTCCCCTTGCGGCTGCCTTGCTGCTTTCTTTTTATATGTAGCTCTCAACTCTAAAACCCTCAGCAAACTCTACTAATATTGCAGCCCAAGGGACTGCCCAGGTCCTCTCTTGCAAGCTGCGTATTTACGCAGCTTGCTGTCGCGTGTTTCTCTTTTTTTTTTTTTTTTTTTTATAAAAGTATAATATAAATAGCTAATTTCCTAATGATAAATAATAACAAATAAATGCAGAAAAGCTAATTAAGATAAAACGACATGCTAATTTTCCTTCTTTCTTTTCTTCTTTTTCCTTTTTCATTTTTCAATTTTTCATCATTTTTCTTTTCTTTTCTTTTTCCCAAGAAATTCTATAAAAATAAAACTAGAAACTAAAAACTAAAAATCGAATAAAACTAACAGGACAAATAAAAAACTAAAAATAAACAGTAAACGAAATTACACCAAAAATTTGGTGTCTACAACACCCGATAAATTAATTTCAGTATCCAAAACTTAACCTAGTTGGTCGAATCTTTCCGAACTTTTCGCACTAGTGGGTCCCACGTCCGGTATACGCTCTTAATTTCTCAAAATCTATTTGATACTAGAAAAACCATCTAAAAACTATATCTGCTCCTTAAAATTATCTAGAAATTTTCCTACTCACGAAAATGCAGAAAACAAGCCATGAAAAATAATAAAACCTAGAAAATGGGAAAAATACGGGTTCTCACACTCTCTCCCCCTTAAAAGAATTTCGCCCTCGAAATTTCTCACCTTGGTTCACAAACAGCTCAGGGTATTCCTTTTTCACCTCCCAGGTAGCCTTTTCTATCCCATAATTAATTTTTTTTTCCACCCCCTTTTGTTTTTCTTCTCTGTTTTTTTTTTCGCGTGGACACTATTCTCTCTCTCCTACCCAAACGCTGCGATCCTTACAAACCATACCAATGCTCACACGATGATTTCCCCATAGGAATACTACTTCCAGGTCGTAGGGCAGACAAGCAGGCGTGGTATCTATTTCGTCCATCAAAATTGGGGTTGACAAATGCATGAGTAATACCGGGATCTACTCAGATTTCCGCAAATCGGTGGAATACCAAAATCATACCTTCCTCAATTTCAGGAGAATCGGGGACCTGTTGTGGTTCCAATGAATACACTCGAGCCGCTACTTTAGATTTGGTCCCTTCCACCTTGGCCGGTTCGGAATTAGTCTTCGTCGCTTGCTGATTCCCCTTTCCATCTCGTGATAGGACTGGACAAGTAGCGAGCTGATGGTTTGCACTTCCACAGCGCAAACATTTCCCTCCTTTTTCCAGCAATTGTCCTCCGAGTGGTTTGGCTTTCCGCAATACCCGCAAGGTCAGCGTGCTGCAGAAGCCGAGCCTCCTCTCTGGCCTCTCCCCGCTTGGCCGCCTCGTGACGGGCTCTCTCGTAACACTCCCAGCATCCTTTCTTCTCCAATTCCTCGCCCAAACTTGGAAGGGGTACTCTCATCCCCCTGCCCCGAACTACTTCCAGGAAATCCTCGCTTTTTTGCTTGGAAGTTTCTTACTTGCAATCTGGCACTCTCTACCCGTTGGGCCTTCTCAACGGCCTCGCTAAAAGCATTGATTTGAGCCACTGCGAGGTCCTTCTGAATCTCCACGTTTAGGCCCTGGATAAAACGCCTAATTCGCCGTTGCTCCGTCACAATCAATTCAGGCGCAAATTTGGACTGGCGGGTGAACTGGCTCTCGTATTCCGCCACCGATTGAACTCCTTGGCGGAGTCGGATGAACTCTTCTTCCTTCCTCTCCTGAACCAGAGGAGGGAAGAATTTCGCGTTAAACTCTCTCATAAAATTTACCCAAGTCCTGGGCGTTTGTTCCCGCTCCCATTTTTGCCGAATGACATTCCACCAGGAGCTGGCCGCCCCTTCCAGCTGGAAAACGGCAAAAGTCACCTGCCGTTCTTCAGTATAGTGCAGGGCAGCGAAAATATCGACCATCTTTTCGAGCCACCTTTCGGCGACATCCGGATCTGGTTCCCCAATGAACTTGGGTGGAGCAAACTTTTGAAATCGTTCAAGAGCTCTGTCTTCGCTCTCAACATGATTGCCAGGATTTCCAGGGTTTCCAGGATTAGGGTTTGGATTCTGGCCTTGTTGCTGCACCACTTGTGCCAGCAGGTTTGTCATTTGCTGCATAGCGGCAGCTATCTGTATATTGGGGTCAACTCTCGGTTCAGGATGGGGTCCAGAGGAGGTTTCCCCAGTACCCCGGTCTGGCGTAGGTTGCCTATTCCCGAGCCCACGCCCCCGTCCACTGCGTGTGCCTTCCATACAATCTAAGTCGATCTAGGTCACAAAATAAATATACTGTTAAAGGGCACCTAACCCCTCTTTTTCGCAGCACTAAACAGGAACAAGTAAACAAGAACAATTAACTACTCAACTCCCTCGTAGAGCATTTAAACACATAACACATATACAGAGAACATATAACAGGATCAACAAGTATACAGAACAGTCAGTCAGGTACATACAAAGTCATCCATAGAATCGCAATTTCTAGTTCGCCCAATTCTTTCTAACCTAGACTCTCATCTCTTTCGTATCCGGGCGCAAGAATCCCGTTTAAGATAATTCACAACTCGAGGCGGCCGGTCCCAAGCGTAAATCATCCATATTAAAGATTCCAACCCGATATACTTATCTGCCGTCCTCAAGTTTCATGATAAAGATTTTTACACTTATAACATGCCCCGTTCATACCTTACGCTCAAACGAGCACTTAGACATATCCATGAAATCAGGACCATAACACCACTTAGCCCAAACTCACTCCGCGCAAAGACCACGCGAACCTGGCTCTGATACCACCTGTGACAGCCCCACCTTCCCCTA
Source organism: Coffea arabica (assembly GCF_036785885.1). Lineage (NCBI taxonomy): Eukaryota > Viridiplantae > Streptophyta > Magnoliopsida > Gentianales > Rubiaceae > Coffea > Coffea arabica. Next base: position 39,773,420 of record NC_092313.1, read on the forward strand.
AGGCGAACCAAAGGGGTTAGCGGACTGCCTGCCCAGCTCTCGCCAGGACTAACGGTGCAGTTTAGAGCGATCTATTGCGTTCCGGAACTTATAACGTGCGTAAACAAGGCAACAGGGCAAAATAACCCAAAATAAAAAAAATGAACTTCGGAGTCGGCCATGAATAGTAACCGACCCGTCAGAACGCAACCAAATATCAAACAAACATTCACATCTTGAACTTTAGCATTTACAATCCAAAGTGACATACAAAAGTTTTCAAAAGTTAATATATACACGGTTTGCCAAATTGAAAGTGAAAACGGCCCTAAAGATACATTTAGGGTTTCACTTCATATACAATACAAAAGAGATATACATCTAGTTCATTCGGCAACCATCTATCAAGATTCATTCCAAAAAGAGTCATATTCCTGTAAGGAAAACAAAAGGAACGGTGTGAGCTAATTGCCCAGTGAGATACTACCACTTACGCAACCAAGTGCATATAAGCATCAAGCTTTCATTCAATATAGTAAAAATAAGCAAAGGCACACGTCAAATATGGTGATAAAAGGATACGGATGGCTCTCAAGAGCCCTTTCCTCGTTTGCATTTCTTGATCGGACGTCATTGACTCTCCGTCAATGTTCAAAGGCAACCAACCGTAGACTCCACTTTACTTCCACTCCTTCCACCTAACATCCCCCTATCGGGCCCGAAATCCAAACACTTGCACTTTGATATTACTCGAGTATACCGGAATCGAGAGTCTCGCATACTACAAGATTCCATATAACTTTACCCAAGGTTCATTAATTGGCACGACCAAGCCCTCGCCGGCTCGATTCAATCAACTACCAATGGAGTTGAGCTCAATGATAACATTTGTAGTCGTTGGATACTCGTCCAATCGACACCAAGTCAAGTACTTTCATTTCATGTAACATTTCTTGTAACATTCCAATAACATGAGAAATAGGTGAGGGTGATAAAGTACACCCTCACTTCAATCAATATCAATGGTACAATAAACATTTAACTCATCAAGTTCAAGTATCAAAGCCATATAGTAACACACAAGTGAGTAGTATACTCACCCGGGTCAGTACAGATACCTCCCAAAAGAGAGCTTTAATCACCAAGAAACCCTAAAATAATCCGAGGAAAACAATTGAAGGTTCCACTTTCAAAATCGAGTATACAGAATGCACATGTGAGGCTCGACTACCAGTCGTATGCCTCGCCAAATAATTACTAAAGCAAGGGTGCAAAACATGATTTTTGGTAATGAAAATGTAACATGAAGACCTAGACTCAAACAACCCAAAAGCCCTTCGTTCCAATCACAAGTAAATCCAACTAGCCTTCAAGAAAAATTTCGGCAGCATATCCCTTGTGTTTACCTATTTTCCAGCCATCATGGCTTCATTATTTCCTCAAATCAGTCCCAACAGTTCGTACAAAAATAATCTCATTCCCAAAAGCCGTTCACTAGGCTTAATGGCATTCAAGTACAAAATTTAGCTAGGAAATGACCGGATATGAAAGTCAAGCCCTAAACTATTCAAATAAACACAATAAGACTCGATTACAAGTCATAAACCAATTCTACATACCACCAAAACAGGGTTCCCTAAACATACACAAGCAATAGAGGAAACCAGAAAATCCGGAAATAGAATTAGCTTTGCCCTGAAAAAACAGTTTTTGACCTCTTTTTGCGGTAATGGCACCCAAGCCACTACGATTACCGGATGAAGGTACAAGACCCACCTTTCGAAGCTAAGAGATAGGGTTACAATATTTCAGAAGGTCACTCAACCCAGTTTCGAGTGTAACCATGTCAAAAATGTAAAATACTACACCAGAATCACAAAAACAGATTCACAGAATGCATTCTAGCGGAAACATCATAAATCAGGCTATCCATGTCCAAATCCAGAAATTCCAAAACCAGCTGAAAGCTAAGAAACAGGGTTAAATTTCATCAGAAGGCCTCAACAACCAATTCGGAAGCATTCTTAACCAAAACAATCAATTACAGGCGCAATTCTTACATTCGGGTAAAACCAGAATAGCAAGGGTAATTTCAACTTTTCTCATTCTACGCTACTCCGATTGACCTGACATTTTGTAGGCACCTCTAAAATGTCATTCCCTACAACTTTCATGTTTTAAGCCAAGGCCAATTCGGCCTCTAACTAGGAGCTAAAAATTCGGGCAGAATGTTTCTAACCAAAACCTAACTTTCCAAAATTTCTTCCAATTCAGCAATTGTTTGCAATTAACCACTTTTTCCACCTCTTAGAGTCATTATATACCATTTCCAATCATCATAGATAGCCACACAATCATGCTCATATTAAAACAGAAAAATCCCAAAAAATAATAAAACTTCATCACTTCAACCACAAATCAAGAAATAATCCATAAAGTGGCACCTTATACCACCACTAAGCATCAATTAAGCATCATGAGAGGGAGGAGAGTGGTTCTTCATAACTCACCTTAGGAACAAGAGAGAGAGAGCAATTGGTCACCTTAACTTTCCAAATAACTCCACACAACAACTCACAAACACTAAGTGAAGAGGTTTTATGGAACAAAAACAAGTTTAAATGGTTGGTTTAGTGATTTGGAGCAAGATGGAATCAAGAAATTGAAGAGGTTTTCTTTCTTTCCTTGCTTAAGAGGTTCGGCCACTAGAGCTTGAAAAATGGAGTAATTTTGGTAAAGTTTTAGTTTATTAAGTCAAATGGTAAGACATGAAATAGTAGTCATACAAGTCCATCCAATAGGCAAGTGACACTTGTCACTTTATTTAATGCAAGTCTATCACTTTGTTTCCTCTCACACCAATCCAAATTGCAACCTCTACTTATCTCTTAACACCCGATGAATTAATTTCAGTATCCAAAACTTAACCTAGTTGGTCGAATCTTTCCGAACTTTTCGCACTAGTGGGTCCCACGTCCGGTATACGCTCTTAATTTCTCAAAATCTATTTGATACTAGAAAAACCATCTAAAAACTATATCTGCTCCTTAAAATTATCTAGAAATTTTCCTACCCACGAAAATGCAGAAAACAAGCCATGAAAAATAATAAAACCTAGAAAATGGGAAAAATACGGGTTCTCACACTCTCTCCCCCTTAAAAGAATTTCGCCCTCGAAATTTCTCACCTTGGTTCACAAACAGCTCAGGGTATTCCTTTTTCACCTCCCAGGTAGCCTTTTCTATCCCATAATTAACTTTTTTTTTCCACCCCCTTTTGTTTTTCTTCTCTGCTTTTTTTTTCCGCGTGGACACTATTCTCTCTCTCCTACCCAAACGCTGCGATCCTTACAAACCATACCAATGCTCACACGATGATTTCCCCATAGGAATACTACTTCCAGGTCGTAGGGCAGACAAGCAGGCGTGGTATCTATTTCGTCCATCAAAATTGGGGTTGACAAATGCATGAGTAATACCGGGATCTACTCAGATTTCCGCAAATCGGTGGAATACCAAAATCATACCTTCCTCAATTTCAGGAGAATCGGGGACCTGTTGTGGTTCCAATGAATACACTCGAGCCGCTACTTTAGATTTGGTCCCTTCCACCTTGGCCGGTTCGGAATTAGTCTTCGTCGCTTGCTGATTCCCCTTTCCATCTCGTGATAGGACTGGACAAGTAGCGAGCTGATGGTTTGCACTTCCACAGCGCAAACATTTCCCTCCTTTTTCCAGCAATTGTCCTCCGAGTGGTTTGGCTTTCTGCAATACCCGCAAGGTCAGCGTGCTGCAGAAGCCGAGCCTCCTCTCTGGCCTCTCCCCGCTTGGCCGCCTCGTGACGGGCTCTCTCGTAACACTCCCAGCATCCTTTCTTCTCCAATTCCTCGCCCAAACTTGGAAGGGGTACTCTCATCCCCCTGCCCCGAACTACTTCCAGGAAATCCTCGCTTTTTTGCTTGGAAGTTTCTTACTTGCAATCTGGCACTCTCTACCCGTTGGGCCTTCTCAACGGCCTCGCTAAAAGCATTGATTTGAGCCACTGCGAGGTCCTTCTGAATCTCCACGTTTAGGCCCTGGATAAAACGCCTAATTCGCCGTTGCTCCGTCACAATCAATTCAGGCGCAAATTTGGACTGGCGGGTGAACTGGCTCTCGTATTCCGCCACCGATTGAACTCCTTGGCGGAGTCGGGTGAACTCTTCTTCCTTCCTCTCCTGAACCAGAGGAGGGAAGAATTTCGCGTTAAACTCTCTCATAAAATTTACCCAAGTCCTGGGCGTTTGTTCCCGCTCCCATTTTTGCCGAATGACATTCCACCAGGAGCAGGCCGCCCCTTCCAGCTGGAAAACGGCAAAAGTCACCTGCCGTTCTTCAGTATAGTGCAGGGCAGCGAAAATATCGACCATCTTTTCGAGCCACCTTTCGGCGACATCCGGATCTGGTTCCCCAATGAACTTGGGTGGAGCAAACTTTTGAAATCGTTCAAGAGCTCTGTCTTCGCTCTCAACATGATTGCCAGGATTTCCAGGGTTTCCAGGATTAGGGTTTGGATTCTGGCCTTGTTGCTGCACCACTTGTGCCAGCAGGTTTGTCATTTGCTGCATAGCGGCAGCTATCTGTATATTGGGGTCAACTCTCGGTTCAGGATGGGGTCCAGAGGAGGTTTCCCCAGTACCCCGGTCTGGCGTAGGTTGCCTATTCCCGAGCCCACGCCCCCGTCCACTGCGTGTGCCTTCCATACAATCTAAGTCGATCTAGGTCACAAAATAAATATACTGTTAAAGGGCACCTAACCCCTCTTTTTCGCAGCACTAAACAGGAACAAGTAAACAAGAACAATTAACTACTCAACTCCCTCGTAGAGCATTTAAACACATAACACATATACAGAGAACACATAACAGGATCAACAAGTATACAGAACAGTCAGTCAGGTACATACAAAGTCATCCATAGAATCGCAATTTCTAGTTCGCCCAATTCTTTCTAACCTAGACTCTCATCTCTTTCGTATCCGGGCGCAAGAATCCCGTTTAAGATAATTCACAACTCGAGGCGGCCGGTCCCAAGCGTAAATCATCCATATTAAAGATTCCAACCCGACATACTTATCTGCCGTCCTCAAGTTCCATGATAAAGATTTTTACACTTATAACATGCCCCGTTCATACCTTACGCTCAAACGAGCACTTAGACATATCCATGAAATCAGGACCATAACACCACTTAGCCCAAGCTCACTCCGCGCAAAGACCACGCGAACCTGGCTCTGATACCACCTGTGACAGCCCCACCTTCCCCTAAGGCGAACCAAAGGGGTTAGCGGACTGCCTGCCCAGCTCTCGCCAGGACTAACGGTGCAGTTTAGAGCGATCTATTGCGTTCCGGAACTTATAACGCGCGTAAACAAGGCAAAAGGGCAAAATAACCCAAAATAAAAAAAAAGAAATTCGGAGTCGGCCATGAATAGTAACCGACCCGTCAGAACGCAACCAAATATCAAACAAACATTCACATCTTGAACTTTAGCATTTACAATCCAAAGTGACATACAAAAGTTTTCAAAAGTTAATATATACACGGTTTGCCAAATTGAAAGTGAAAACGGCCCTAAAGATACATTTAGGGTTTCACTTCATATACAATACAAAAGAGATATACATCTAGTTCATTCGGCAACCATCTATCAAGATTCATTCCAAAAAGAGTCATATTCCTGTAAGGAAAACAAAAGGAACGGTGTGAGCTAATTGCCCAGTGAGATACTACCACTTACGCAACCAAGTGCATATAAGCATCAAGCTTTCATTCAATATAGTAAAAATAAGCAAAGGCACACGTCAAATATGGTGATAAAAGGATACGGATGGCTCTCAAGAGCCCTTTCCTCGTTTGCATTTCTTGATCGGACGTCATTGACTCTCCGTCAATGTTCAAAGGCAACCAACCGTAGACTCCACTTTACTTCCACTCCTTCCACCTAACATCCCCCTATCGGGCCCGAAATCCAAACACTTGCACTTTGGTATTACTCGAGTATACCGGAATCGAGAGTCTCGCATACTACAAGATTCCATATAACTTTACCCAAGGTTCATTAATTGGCACGACCAAGCCCTCGCCGGCTCGATTCAATCAACTACCAATGGAGTTGAACTCAATGATAACATTTGTAGTCATTGGATACTCGTCCAATCGACACCAAGTCAAGTACTTTCATTTCATGTAACATTTCTTGTAACATTCCAATAACATGAGAAATAGGTGAGGGTGATAAAGTACACCCTCACTTCAATCAATATCAATGGTACAATAAACATTTCACTCATCAAGTTCAAGTATCAAAGCCATATAGTAACACACAAGTGAGTAGTATACTCACCCGGGTCAGTACAGATACCTCCCAAAAGAGAGCTTTAATCACCAAGAAACTCTAAAATAATCCAAGGAAAACAATTGAAGGTTCCACTTTCAAAATCGAGTATACAGAATGCACATGTGAGGCTCGACTACCAGTCGTATGCCTCGCCAAATAATTACTAAAGCAAGGGTGCAAAACATGATTTTTGGTAATGAAAAGGTAACATGAAGACCTAGACTCAAACAACCCAAAAGCCCTTCGTTCCAATCACAAGTAAATCCAACTAGCCTTCAAGAAAAATTTCGGCAGCATATCCCTTGTGTTTACCTATTTTCCAGCCATCATGGCTTCATTATTTCCTCAAATCAGTCCCAACAGTTCGTACAAAAATAATCTCATTCCCAAAAGCCGTTCACTAGGCTTAATGGCATTCATGTACAAAATTTAGATAGGAAATGACCGGATATGAAAGTCAAGCCCTAAACTATTCAAATAAACACAATAAGACTCGATTACAAGTCATAAACCAATTCTACATACCACCAAAACAGGGTTCCCTAAACATACACAAGCAATAGAGGAAACCAAAAAATCCGGAAATAGAATTAGCTTTGCCCTGAAAAAACAGTTTTTGACCTCTTTTTGCGGTAATGGCACCCAAGGCACTACGATTACCGGATGAAGGTACAAGACCCACCGTTTCGAAGCTAAGAGATAGGGCTACAATATTTCAGAAGGTCACTCAACCCAGTTTCGAGTGTAACCATGTCAAAAATGTAAAATACTACACCAGAATCACAAAAACAGATTCACAGAATGCATTCTAGCGGAAACATCATAAATCAGGCTATCCATGTCCAAATCCAGAAATTCCAAAACCAGCTGAAAGCTAAGAAACAGGGTTAAATTTCATCAGAAGGCCTCAACAACCAATTCGGAAGCATTCTTAACCAAAACAATCAATTACAGGCGCAATTCTTACATTCGGGTAAAACCAGAACAGCAAGGGTAATTTCAACTTTTCTCATTCTACGCTACTCTGATTGACCTGACATTTTGTAGGCACCTCTAGAATGTCATTCCCTACAACTTTCATGTTTTAAACCAAGGCCAATTCGGCCTCTAACTAGGAGCTAAAAATTCGGGCAGAATGTTCCCTAACCAAAACCTAACTTTCCAAAATTTCTTCCAATTCAGCAATTGTTTGCAATTAACCACTTTTTCCACCTCTTAGAGTCATTATATACCATTTCCAATCATCATAGATAGCCACACAATCATGCTCATATTAAAACAGAAAAATCCCAAAAAATAATAAAACTTCATCACTTCAACCACAAATCAAGAAATAATCCATAAAGTGGCACCTTATACCACCACTAAGCATCAATTAAGCATCATGAGAGGGAGGAGAGTGGTTCTTCATAACTCACCTTAGGAACAAGAGAGAGAGAGAGCAATTGGTCACCTTAACTTTCCAAATAACTCCACACAACAACTCACAAACACTAAGTGAAGAGGTTTTATGGAACAAAAACAAGTTTAAATGGTTGGTTTAGTGATTTGGAGCAAGATGGAATCAAGAAATTGAAGAGGTTTTCTTTCTTTCCTTGCTTAAGAGGTTCGGCCACTAGAGCTTGAAAAATGGAGTAATTTTGGTAAAGTTTTAGTTTATTAAGTCAAATGGTAAGACATGAAATAGTAGTCATACAAGTCCATCCAATAGGCAAGTGACACTTGTCACTTTATTTAATGCAAGTCTATCACTTTGTTTCCTCTCACACCAATCCAAATTGCAACCTCTACTTATCTCTTAATACCCGATAAATTAATTTCAGTATCCAAAACTTAACCTAGTTGGTCGAATCTTTCCGAACTTTTCGCACTAGTGGGTCCCACGTTCGGTATACGCTCTTAATTTCTCAAAATTTATTTGATACTAGAAAAACCATCTAAAAACTATATCTGCTCCTTAAAATTATCTAGAAATTTTCCTACTCACGAAAATGCAGAAAACAAGCCATGAAAAATAATAAAACCTAGAAAATGGGAAAAATACGGGTTCTCACAGTTTCTCACTAAAGTAGCAATAGGCCTTCCACCACAGCTCCAACTCGGTTCAACATAGCTCCAACTGGAATACCTGAAGCATCACAATCAATTTCAAATGTCTTAGAAAAGTCAGGTAAAGCAAGTACAGGTACGTGTGTGAGTTGGTGCTTTAAAGTGCGAAAAGCCTATTCTTGAGATTCTCCCCAATGGAAGTTCTCATTCTTCTTGATCAACTCGGTCAAGGGGGCAGCAATGGTGCTAAAATCCCTCACGAATCTCCTATAGAAACCCGCAAGTCCGTGGAAGCTCCGAACATCACCACAGATCTTGGTGTTAACCATTCTTGGATAGCTTTCACCTTTTGGTCATCCACCTTCATCCCCTGCGAACTTATAACAAACCCTAGAAACACAAGTTTATTAGTGCAAAAATTGCACTTCTTGAGATTGGCATAGAGCTTCTCTCTTCGAAGTACATCCATAACAACCCTAATATGCTCTAGGTGTTCATCATAAGATTTGCTATAAATTAGGATATCATCAAAGTAAACTACCACAAATTTCCCTAAGAATGGACGTAGAACATGATTCATTAACCTCATGAAGGTACCAGGTGCATTAGTTAGCCCAAAAGGCATCACTAACCACTCATACAATCCATACTTAGTTTTGAAGGCAGTTTTTCATTCATCCCCCTCCTTAATCCTAATTTGATGGTACCCACTTTTGAGATCAATTTTGGTAAAGAATACAGCCCCATGTAACTCATCAAGCATGTCATCTAAGCGAGGTATAGGGTGGCAATACTTTACCGTGATGGCATTTACGGCTCTACAATCGGTTCACATTCTCCACGTACCATCTTTCTTGGGTACCAAAATGACTGGGACAGCACACGGGCTTAAGCTCTCACGTGCCCATCTTTTGCCAAGCAACTCATCCACTTGCCTTTGCAACTCCTTAGTCTCCTCCGGGTTGCTCTTGTAAGCTGGTCGATTTGGCAATGAAACCCCAGGGATGAAATCAATTTGATGCTCAATGCCTCTAAGTGGCGGCAATCCACTTGGCACATCCTCGGAGAAGACATCAGCATACTCCTGTAAAAGAGACTTAACCTCGAGAGGTATGTCAATATCAAGTTCATGCACATTCAGAGCTACTTCTTTGCTAACAAGCATAAGAAGTGGCTGCTCATCTCTCATTAACTTCCTCACTTTCTTGGCTTTTATCAGGAGCATTTGTTTTCTCTCAAATTTTACCTCGCTTGCCGAGCTATCTATAGCCTTTTTCCTCTCTTTTTTTGCCTCAGCTCTCTCATTTTCTTTCCTTTCTGCACTATACTTCTCAAACTCTTGTTGCAATTTCAATTGGTCCTCATGCATTTGTTTGGGGGAAAGGGGAGCTAGTGTGACTTTCTTACTATTGTACAAGAAACTATACTTATTAGTCATTGACTAGCAATATGGCCTCTACCGTGGCATTTGAAGCATCGAGTATCACGAGCTCTAGTTTGTGCCCTAGGCTCCTCAAATTTTGGAGTAGAAGAGGGTAGCTTACTAACACTAGGGTTGCCCACCTTACCTCCCTCGAATCTCGGCTTTGGTGTAGGAGCATTTGGCGAAGGCCAAGAATCATTCCTTGGTTGGAATGGGCGGTTGGTAGAGTAGGTGGTATTGCCGAAATTCAATCGAGTGGTACCCCTCCTCTTGAGCCTTTGCTCGACCTTAATAGCCTTGTTTACAAGCTCATGCAACTCCATATAGTGTTGAAGTTCCATTCGTTCAGCAATATTGGGTCGTAACCCGCTCAAGAATTTAGCCATGGTAGCCTTGGGATCCTCTTGTACATCCGCTCTGAGTATCAGGATCTCCATCTCCTTATGGTAGTCATCCATACTCCGATTGCCTTGGACTAGAGTTTGTAATCGGTGGTACAAATCCCTAGTATAGTGTCTAAGAACAAATCGGGTACGCATCATGGCGCGAAGCTCGGGCCATGGAATGAGCTCAGGTAGCCCACTTCTCCTTCTAGACTTCTTGATTTGGTCCCACCAAATCACAGCGTACTCGGTGAATTCCATGGTTGCCAATTGCACCTTTTGCACCTCGGTGTAGTTTTGGCAAGAAAAGACCATTTCGATCTTGAATAACCATTCAAGAAAGGTCTCGGGGTCGGACCGTCTTTTGAATTCAGGGATGTTCATCTTGATTCCCTTGAACACATCGGTATGTCCAGTTTGGTTCCTTTGCCTTGGTCGAATTCGAGGTTCCTCATGATCATCATCATTGTTGGAACCATCGGACTCCTCCACGTCTCTTCGCCTTCGTGTGGACTTAGAAGTTTTTGGTGTTGCAGACGCTCAGAGTTGCAGCAACTCATCTTGAATGGGTTCTAGCATGTGTTGGAAACGCCTCTCCATTTGCTCCATCATCTGTTCAAAGTTCATGGGACGGGATACTCCCTCGTTTTCACTAGACATGGAGTCTCGAGTGTACCTGCAAGGGTTAGTAGCAAAGAAAAAGGAAATAGGGGAAAAAAAGTAATGTTTTCTTTTGCTTCTTTTCTCTTTTTTTTTGTCACTTCACTCCCTAAGTATATACTCTCACACTCGTATATGATCACTCAGATCACTCTAATAAGCTCACCAAAATATTTTTTCATAGCCCCTTGCAAAACCTTGAAGAAAGTAGAGCTCCTCAAGTGCTCAAATTTAGCTTAAAAATCAAGTTCACGCTAGAATTTTAGGTTCGTAAGAGTGGAGATTTTCTTGGAAAAAAAATTTAGGACACTAAGAATGGAGTAGTAGAATATATTCAAAAGTAAAAATGAGAAAAAGAATGGACACAAAAGCTACAAAAAATTACGAATGATGCTCAATGGTCCTAACCGACAAGGAAGTTGGTTCTTTCACTTGTGCTGGATTCCTCGGTCAGCTTACCAACCAAGGTTACCAAATGCGTGTTAGTTGAATGAAAAAAATGAAAGACTCAATAAACAACTCAAAGGCTGACCACGGCTCAATAAATGACTCAAGGCTGAATTTTACGAAGCCTAGACGAGACACTATGGACGTTGGCTTGCTGGAAGCGGGTCTTGCTACTGCCTTGGGTTCGAGCTGGGGGTTTTATGGGGTATTGGTTCCGTGTGAATGTCAAGGGTGGGTCATGTTAGCCCTTGATAGTAATGGATATCAATTCACAAGGTGTTGTGGCCAAAGTAGGAGACAAGTGCTAGTGGGCGGCTGGTTTTGTTTAAGATTTTGGTTTGTAGTGCGGCTGTCTAGGACACAAGGATGAGGTGCGGCGATCTAAAAGGTTGTTTAGGCTGATATGGTGATGTTGGGATGCTTTAGGAAGGATTTGGGGCTTGGTTTGTTGGTCCTGTCGGCTAACTTCAATCCCAAAGGTCTTGGGATTTGAGGTAGTTCCAGAATTGGAGACTTGGTTTTCAAGTAGAACACTAGAGCCGTTCCTTTCCTTTTTTTTTTCAATTCTCTTGCAGCTCTCTGATTTGTTTTCCCAAGACTCAGATTTCATCCCAAGTAAATTAAATTCCGATCAGATGCAAACTTTGCCAAGAATTTTGAAGTTTTTTCTTCCAAGTTTCCAAATCACCCGGGAGTCAAATCAAAAATTCCCCCAAAGCAGTTTTGGATCAAGAACTTCTAGATTCTTGATCAAGTGGTTCAAGAGCTTCCCAAGTCAGGTTTTGGTATACAAGATTTGTAAGAATCAACACAAAAGTTCAAGGCTTAGAGGCAAAACAGGTTCGGTAATTCAAGAACAAAAATTTCCAGCAAACGCGACTCAAGACAATGGTATGCGACACTCTTCTTTTTTTGTTTTTTTTTTCTATTAACAAACGATGGAACACACAAATAACCCAGACACCACACAAGTGACTCCCAGAAATTCCAGGAATTGAAGACGACAACAAGACAGAACCAAACAATGACGACCAGACTTGAAAACAAAGGAAACTTGCGGCCAGGAACTCGCGGCCAGAATGCAACGTGCACAAAAAATTTTTTGTTTTGACTCAGGTTGGGACTTACTTACGACAACAACAAGATGTTGATCAAAAGACAAGCACAAACAATTAGGATACAACTCGGTCTGATTGACCCATGCAAGGGAACAATATCAAGTGCGGCAAGACAGAAATTCTTATGACTATCAGCACCGCTTGATACTTGAATTTGCTGGTCCCAAGCGGTGGAGATAACAATCAGCAAGACACGACCAGATTTAATCACACAAGACTCAACAGAAATTGGCAATAACAAGGCAGGGACGGATTGCACAAGATTCAATAGAACGGCAATAAAGGACGCGACAACCAGAATTTGAACCAATGAAACAGACACGAATTAATACACAAAACGCGAAAGAAACGATGTTATCAACAAGCTAGCTCTGATGCCAGCTGATACGAATCTCGTTGGTGAAGAAGATTCACGACCGAAGATCGCTTGTTGGATTTGACTTCGGACGCGAGAAACGGTGGCAGCGGAAACCCTACGACCCCTCTAATCCCCGTGACTACGAACCTGTTGATACTATCTCAATCCGTAATCAAACAAATTAGTGAACCTTAGGCAAGTGTAGAAGGCGCCACAATTCAAGTGCGATTCTTGAATTGATAAGCCGAACAAGAACACTAGAGTATAACTCTAAGTTGTTCAAGGGTTGCTCGAAAGTTATGGAGAAAATTCTCTCACGTATTATATGATAAAAGTGTCTACCCTTTATTGATGTAATATAGTGCCTTATATAGGCTACAAGTAAAAAAAAAACCCTAAGCTAGTACAGAAAAGAACTAAAGGTGCGGATGGGCATGGGCCCTAATAAGAGACAAAAAGGAAAACGGAAGCTACGGGCTCAACCCTCGACGGGTTGGGTCTCACGTGGGCTTTCCTTCCTAGGCAGCCCACTCTAGCAAATAATAATGAACAAAATAGCAATCCTAGCCTTGGCGATTCTACGTGCAACATGCACTTAGCCAATTATTCAAGCTAATCAACTAATGTGGAAATAACTAACTATGATACTAAAACGGAAACTAGGGTTTGGTAACAACCCTAATCCTCAGGTGTAGCTTCAATGCTCATTACCGGACCGCGATCACCTTCACTTGAGTGTATGAATCCTTCAAAGGACTTGTGTATGGCTTGAATAAGTACATTGAATTGCTCACGAAGTCTCTTCGCGCGAGCCCCAGTAATGAATCCACTTGGAGCTTGCACGCTATCCTCAGCCCCTCGGTCACTCGAGCCATTGTTGGCGTGCCCACGTACCATGATGCTATCAGATCCTTGACAATGGATGGATTTTGAGTGACGAAGGAAAACTATTTTGAGTTGGAGTTCAAAGGAAGCGAAGACCCTCTTGGGTGCTAGGAGAGAATGTCGGCAAAGGACTTCTTAGTAGGGGAAGTGAGCCCTCCAACCACTGGCTGAAGGGCTTTCTGGTAGGCCATGGCCTAATCGTTCGAGCAACTCAAATTAAAAAAATAGGCTCAAGAAAACCCTAGCTCGAAGATCATATCAAATAGTGTTTCTTCAAAACACCTTGTTTCTTTTTATGTAGAAAAGCACTAAAATTATCCATTTTTTTCAATAAGACTTGTTCTTCCTTGATCATTTGGTAAAACTTCTTCTTTTAATCCAACTTTGTAAATCATTCCTGTTGCATGCAAAAACAACTCTATTTTCTTAAAATCAAGATTTTTCTTTTTCAACTTTTTTTTTTTTGAAAAAATTCTCATTCAACAAGGTATTTATTTTTAACTTCAATTTTTTGTTTCTAACACAAGATATTTTCAAATTCTCATGCATTTTCATCACAAAAGTTTTAATATTATCATTTTCATTATCAATTCTACCATGAGATCAGAACTTGAGAATACCTCATTATCTCTAATGGTCATGAATGCCATTTCAACCAATTCACTTTCTTCTTCTATTTCACAATCCGAGTTACCTTCTTGATAAGTAACTTTGTGAGAACCCTAGAATTTGCTTATTTCCTTAGTTTATTGTTTCTTCTCATTTTTCCCTCTTAAGTGAAAATTTTTTCATTAATCGTTTGAATCAAAGGAAGGCCTTGTTGTTATGTGCAATTATGTGTGAGATATGTATGTATGTGTATGTGTTAGAAGTACGGCTGAGCGCGGCAATCGAACTAGGAAAAGAGGAAAAAATTTTCTAAAGGACTGAAGGGTCGAATCCGGCCGAAAATCCGGCCAGTTCTTGGCCGGATTGTTTGAAGGTTTTGAAAATTTTTTTCATCCGCCACTGCCTCGAATCCGGCCTGGAATCCGGCCGGATTGTGACGTGGCACAGGTGGCCATCAACTTTGACCGCCTGTTTTCTTCTCCTTTTAAACTGTTTTGGCCCAAAATATCTGCATTTTTGCTCCTTGGCCAGCCGAGTGTTTGAGAGAAAAGAAAGAAAAGTTCTTCAATTTCCAACTTCCATTTTACTTGAATCTTGATATTCACCGTTGGATTTTCAAATCACTCCATACAAGTGCTAGCTAAAGGGGATTAAAGGTGATAGTGGAGTTATTTTTGGAGGGGAAGCTTCAAGTTATTACCTTTCCTAAGTTGCAAGGTGAGTTGCTAAGAAAGTTATTGTTTTGTTTGTTTAATGGTATATTGATGGATTGTGAAGATTAAAGATGCTATATTATGGATGATTTCTTGGGTTTAGGTCAAGTTGGACCATTTTCTAATTTATTTGGGATTTATCTGATTTTATATGAAAGTCATGGATTGGACTCGAATTGATGGATTGTTATGGTGTTAATGGAAGCTTGTATACGTTATTTACGGTTGTTTGCGGAAAATTTCCGCTTGTAGTGTGAATTGCCGGTTTTAGGGTTTTGGAATTGGGGGTTTTCTTATGATGGGCTTGTGAGCTTCTAATTGACCTTAATTGAAGGTTTTGTGGCTTAATTGAGTATGTTTTATTGCTTGTTACTTGTGTAGGTGATATTGGTTAATTACTATGAATATGGGTTTTTGGATTGTAGGGTGAAAATGTGAAATTTAAGGGGAAATGCCGTCCGTTTATTTTCTTGTAAATTGCATAAGTTAAAGTGGTTTTGGAAATGCATTTTGTATCAAATTGGACGTATTTCCTTGGAAAGGTCATCAGGTCTTTTAATAAGGGTTCGAGAGCTAAGTTTCTATTCGAACTCGTAAATTTTCTTTTGGCAACTAATGTGACCGTTTTACCTTTTAGGACGTGATACCTTTTCCGTTGGAAACTTCAAATGTTCCTTATTCCTTTCCAACATATAAAGGTTTGAGATAGGGTCTTAACGGCCACAAGTGAATTGTTTTAAAGCAAGGTTTTAAGTGTGGAAGTTAAAGTATTGTGTTCCCTTTTTCCACATGATTTTCCTCAAGGCTTTGATCATTTATTGGCGATTTGAATATACATGCTTTTGAGTCATATACCCAATTCCGAAACAATATTGCCTTAGCTTATTCCTTGGAATTTTGATTTGTGTTGGTTAAGTGTTTTCCGTTAAAGATTTTATAACTCTTTTGGTTTGGGTTTGCATTAGGGTTACGAAACCCTAGTTATTTCTGTCCACGGGTCCAAATGTCTTCTTTTCACTTTAAATCCAACTTTATACGTTTTACTTTTAATTGGTTGGGGTTTCTTCGATTTGATTCTAAGGTGTTGCTAGATAAATGGTAATATTTTCTTTTGTTTACTATTAGGTTTCATTGGTGACTAAGGATAATACCCGGTGGGGTATTTTGAACGTTATTTTGCATAACTAGGTGAGTGTTCCTTGTTGTTATATTTCCTTGACTTATTGGCTTGGCTTGATATTATTGATTGATAATGTGTTAAGTGCTTACAATGATTGTTAAAACGAGTTTTCGAGGCAAGTGTGTACTTTATCGCACTTAGCCTAAATGATTGTGGAATTTGAATGATTGAACGATTGCAATGTTACTTGCGCATGAATGTAAGCCCTTTTGGGCTGAACTGGCCATTGCCCCTTGTTACCGGTCGTCTCGAGCCAGAAGCGGACTCGGTCGGGCGATTAGGGACCTGGGTGAACGTTTCGGTATACTCGAGTATTACCCTGAAGGTTGGTGGAGCCTGGCCAACGGCCAGGGACGGGGTGAATGAAATGCATGAACGAATGAATGAACGAGGGTTTTTACTTATCCAAAATACATTTTCAAATGATTGAAGGTAGGGGATCGAAAGGAGAATGAACGAACGAATGAATGAACGAATGAATGGCTCCTTGTGAGCCCGTATCCTTTTAAAGTATGTGTTATTATCGCTTTCCATTGTAAATGTTACTTGAGTTATTGATATGCTAGCTTTAATGTATTGGATGGATAGTTGCTTATGTGTTCGGAACCTCACTGAGCTTCTAGCTCATCCCTTTAATTTTGTTTTCCTTAGCAGGGGAAGACGCGCAAGGACGGAATCTTGGTATAGACTAACTTGGTCTAGCTTTTGATTTTTGTAATGGTTCTCGCCTAGTGCTTGGCACAGGCTGGTTGTATGGTAGATTGGGAACCTTTGTATATTCGACGGTAGTACTTCTTTCTGAGATAGCAATGTATATAAGTTATGTTTAAGTTGGATCCTTGTATTGCTCTTTCTTGTGGTTTTACTTTTGATTTGTTTGAGTGATCGACTGAGTCCCGGCGAGAGCTGGGCAGGCGGTCCGCCGAACCCTCTGGTTCGCCTTAGGGGGAGGCGGGGCTGTCACAAACTTGATTGTTGGTGAATTATTGTCTTCTATCGCTTCTTTCTACCTTTTCTTCTTGGACAGACACTCATTCATATAGTGTCCTGATTGGCCACATTTAAAACACTTATTATTTTGCATCTTATTCACTTCTTGCTTGGCTTTTCCTTTGAAGTGTTTTGCGAAATTGTTGTTGCTGCTGTTATTGTTGCTTGGTTCTTCTCTTCTAAACCTCCTCTTATTGAAGAAATATCTCTTGATGTCTTTAGTACTAAAGGCTAGATCACTTTCATCAATATCATCACTTTCTTGACAAAAAGAGAAAGGATCCTTTTCTTCTTGAGATGTGTCGCGCCCCATTTTTTATAAGAAGAATAAATAAATGAATAGTTTAAAAAAGTGAATTTTAATTTGATTTGAAAAATGAATTTTTGACTTAAAAAAAATGAATAAAAATATGTGGGTCTAAATGGGACTTTGAAATGCGACGATTTTGACCCAAAAATAAGTTTAAAAAGGGTTTTGAAATAAAAATCGAAGTCGCCACTTGGTATTGAGTTAAGGTGTACCAAGTCACCAAAAATGAGTTTTTCGAAGGAAAAAGTAGAAGAAACCCCTTTTAAACGACTCGTATTCTACAAAAATCAAAGGAAAGGTTCGGGAGTCACATTTGACGAAGGGGAAGGCAAGGATAGAAATCCAAGGTACCCCTTCGACCTAGCCAAGGCTAGTTGCGTGATTTAGTCAAAGATTTTCTTGTTTTAACCAAAGAATTTATCACATTTGGATGTACTATATGAATGCAAACCTAGACCTAGGGGGGGTATCGGGGGGCAAAATTTTCCTTCAAAAGCTCGAATGGTGCCAATCACATTAATTGTGATGCCCAATAATGACCCTTTGGAGAAGTCACGAATAATGCGAAAATATGAGACTATAAGAAAAGAAATAAAATAATTATACAAATATACATGTCTTAAAGAAGTGCATCATGTCGGGTACGGGGGACTAATGTTTGTGACTCAATTTTCCCTTTTAATAGAGGGAATACGAGCGTGCTAAGGCTAGAAAAGCCAAACTCGTCCATATCCCATACTCAAGGGGGCATTCCCTAATCTAATCAAGCAAATGCACTACCCTAATCCTATTTCTAGAATGAAATGCAATTCTAATGTTATGTATCATATATAGGGGGGATATATATAGGGAAATTAGGGATAAGGGCTATATGTATAAGGGGGTATATCATACAAAATGATAAAAGACCCTAGAAAGTAAAATATGCATGAGATGAAATGATTTGATCACACAATCATGATCTAACGCGCGAAGGGCTCCTAAGGGTCTAGCGTTGGACTAGCTCAGATCTACGCTCTCTCACAAGCATTGGACTTGTAAGAGCTCGAGGGGACAACCATGACTAGCATTGGACTAGCCACGGTTACGTGCATTGGCATCCATCATACATACATAAGTAAATGTGCATAATTAAAGCGAGTAGGCATGGGAGCACGTAATTCACATAACACATAACACATAAGCATGCATATCTAGATGCCAAAACCTAAGAAAGCAATTAAACACGTAGCACATACGCATGCAAATCACACAACGAAAAAAACAACGAAACCCTAACTATTACATTAGGAGGGGGAAGCCTACTACAGTCTAAAAGGGGAAATAAGAAGGAATAATTAAAATAAATACCTAACTATTACAAATTGGGGTTCAAATGCCCTCAAATGACTTGCCAATTAAAGAAAGCGAAATAAAAAGAAAGCGAAACAGGCAATTAAACATAAAAAAAAATGAATTAAAACATGCATATTCACACATAGCACGTAGGAGCACGTAGGAGCACGTAGGAGAAATAAAATCAAAGAGACAGAGGTTACCTCCCTTGCAATGGTAATGAAATGAAGGAAATATTAGCTTCAAAACAATAAAAAAAGGGTCAAGGCACCACTTTAATTAACAAATAAATAACATGAAATAAAAATTAAACCAAAAAATAAAAATTAAACGCGTAATGAAAATTAACACAACAAGGGATCACTTAAAGTATTTTTCATAAAAGAAAACATTGATATGCAAAGAATTAGAGTGGAAAAGAATCTAATTGAAGTAAAAGTTCTAAACTAAATTAGTGACTCAAAGTAGAATCTATCAAAGGTAAGCACTAAACTTTTCAAAAAAAAGAATGGAAAACAATTTATTAGAATTAAACGATAAAATTAGCTAAGATCTTAATCAAGCGGAAATCAAAACTATAAGTTCTTCCAAAAAACTATTAAACTTTCTTATTTCATCCTAAAATTCATAAAAAGTCTATCCATGAATCAAATGAAAACATACCAAGGAAAACTAATATGTTAAAGGGATAAAATTGAGGAAATTTTCCAATCTTATGGGCCTAAGTAACATTAAGCTAAAATCTGGGGTCGAAACATGCAATTTCTGGAAAGTCTTCTCATGCAAAGCATGCAGACACCACGAAATATTTCTGCAACCAAAAGAAAATTGATGCATCTGATGGAGGCTTTCTGTAACCCAAAAAACATAGCCGCAGCTTTCATTTTCGCACGCGGATTTCAACCTCAACACAATTTTGAACAAAATCTCTTTCAGCCAAACATCAAAGTCTTAATCTAAAACTAAGCTCATTGGAACTTAACATCTAAACATGCAAGAGGAAACTCAGGATAGGATCACGAAGCTCTGGTAGCTTTCTCCTTTCTGGTTTCCTTTCACTGCAACATGCAACATTCACGAGTCAAATACATCACTAACAAACATCAAGTCTTGATCAACAAAAGTAAACACAAGACACCCCTCATCTCAGATATGATGAGAGGAAAAGTGCGAGCTAACCCCCAGCAAAAGGAAAAAAAAAAAGGAAATCACGGGAGAGCGAAAGGAACCCAGTCATGCGACCTTCTGCAAAAGTCTGGGTTAATGCAACTCTTCCTAATGGTTGGGACTTCAGCAAAACAAACCTTTGGTTATTCACCTAAATGTGTTTGCGTGTGCAAAAACTCAGACAAAATCTATCAACTTTGACAACCGAAAATAAGTGCAAGAAAATTCAGCTTTTGCTCGAGAGAAAAAAACATTTACTTCTTCTCAACAAGCTCACAAGTGCAGTCAGCAAATAAAATGCAACAAATGTATAAAAAGAAGGAACTCGCAGCAGGTATGGACATGATACATCAATTAGACGACCCACAAAACACCAACTCTGAGCAAATCAAGAACCTCGACAACCAAAACAGCTGAAACGACCATTGCTGCAACGAAAGCCGAGAGTTTCGAGCTTGTTGCAGCAGATTTTTACGCATCAAATCTAAACACAACTTGAACTCAAGTAACAAAATCACCAAAGGGAAAAAAACTCACGGGACACATCCCTTACAACTTCTAACAAGATCATGCAGTCCATTAAAAACCATATTGCATTTCTGAATTCATCATCAGCAGGTATCGCATGGTTTAACAAGAAAACTAACCACATCACAAACCCAATCAAACTTCCGAATGAAGTGCCAAACAAATCCTTTTACATTTCCTTGTCTAAAACCCAAAACTTGAACACAATCCCAGCTCCAGATTTACACACAACAAAAAAAGAAATCAGAATAAAGAAAGTATTGACAGCAAGCCTTTCCCGCAACTAAAGAAGTTTTTGCAACCTCTGAAACTTTGAGTTTCCAGCAACCATACACAACAGGCACATACCAAACCATAATCCGACACAAAAGACCGTAAAATGAAGGGATCAACCCCAAAAATTTCTGGGTTTCCGTCTCCCACAACCCAACCCAAAGATTCTAAGTACGGAACGATCAAAGCTGCAAACTTTTCTGCAATTTTGTTCGGCCAAGACCCAACCATACAGGAGCTAACTCATTACGCCAAACACCAGATTTAACGTTACCCAAACAAGTGCCATCAAACCCAAGCAAAGGCCATCAATCAACGTTGAAGCAAAAACAGAACCAGAAGACAGCAACGGAATGCAAGTGATAACTAAAGGAGACAGCTTTTAGCTATAAAAAATGAAAACAATACCTGGAACGCGGATTGGAATGTGGGATGACCAAGAAAAAACTCAGATGTTCTTCCCAAGTATTAAACGTTGAGGATGGCTCCGTCACCTTCCCTTTCTGCAAAACCTTAGCCGAGAATCCTTCTTGCCTCGCCCTTCCGTTTCCTCTATTTCCCCTTTCTTTCTATCTAGCCGACCACTATCTGAGTTCCTTACCTCCTCCGCTGTTTTTTCATTTTCTCTCAGCCATCACCCTTTCTGCCTTTTCAATGTTTTTCTCTCGGCCTTCCTACTTAGCCCAGCCGCCAACCCCTTCCTCTCTTTTTTCAGATTTTCCAGCCGTCCCTCAGTGCTCCTCTCTCGGTCTCACTCAGCCGTCATTAGGAACCACTCTGCCCTACACCTAAACCCCAGTTTCTTTTTATACCCCGATGACCAACTCAAAACCCTCATCTCAATGGTTTTAACACATCCCAGCTCAACGCCTCTCCCCTGGCCATCCGATGGTTATTGTACCCGGCAGTCTTTTGATAAGAATTCAAGGGGATGAGGTGGCCGAATGTTTGGAGGAGAGAAAGGCTAAAAAAAAACATCCGTGGAAAATGGTATCTTTCATACATCTGCTGCATTGCATGGCTTTTCCCTTTTTTCCTCTTTTTTTTCACTTAATTAAACAACAATACAAAAAAACAATTTTAAACTTAAATAAAATGCACAAACTAGTAACAAAAAACTAAGATTTTCCTGTGTTTGATTAATGATTTTTTACTCTTTTTCTCTTTTTTTTTTTTCCTTTTTTTCGGATTAATAAACAGTAAAAGGAAATAAAACACATTTTTATAAAAAATTTTCTCTTTTTGACAAATTTTATGCTAAAAAAGTCCTACAATAAAAAATAAATAGCTAAAAGGGTGAAAACGAATACAAAATAAAACTAAAATAAAAATAATAGATAATAATAACCTAAATATACTAAAGTGTCATACAAATGCTAAAAGTCTAAGAACTAAAATCATGGAATTAAGAGAATTATTACTAAAAATAAAAATAGAATTAGGATAACAAATTATTTAAAAATTTGGTGTCTACAAGATGCTTTGAAAGCAATGCTTTTTTGACTCTAGCTTTCTCTTCATCTTATACCTTAGACTTGAGTTTGAATTCATAAGAGATTACAATGTTTATCAAAGGTTCAATAAGCATAGAATTCAAGTTCTTAGCCTTCTTAACAGCCTTGACTTTTGTTTCCTACTCTCTAGATAAAGCGTTCAAGATTTTTCTATTCGTTTCACTCAAATAGCATTCTTTACCAAGTACCTCTAAATCTTTAATAATACATTATATTTACAATACATTTTGTATATTCCTTCATAAGACTTAATTTTGAAAGATTTATAATTAGCACCAAACAAAGATTTCTTTTGTTCTTTTACACAATCACTACCCTCATGTATTTCTTTTAATTTATCCCATATTTCCTTAGCCGACTTATACCTCTTCACTCTTGTAAATTCATTGGCATCTAAAGAGTTATAAATACATGCATAGCCTTAGCATTAAGGGTGAGATTAGCTTTATCTTGAGCATTCAATTCTCTTCTTTTTTTTTTTTTTTGCTCTAAGCCTATTAGTTTTCTCTTCAACTATGGTGGCTTCAAAAGAATCTTCATTCATAATTTATCATAATTTTATATCAATAGATTATAAGAAAGTTTCTATATGTTCTTTCTAACTATCAAAATTGACACTATTAACCATAGATGGCCTACTAATAGATCGCACCTCAAAAAACAAAGCATTGTTGATTGCAATAATCTTTTCTCTAAACTAGTTGAGCTCAATATCTAGAGACTAAGCTTTGACATCAATTTGAAAGCCCAAAGACGACCTAAGAAGGGGGTTAATTAGGTTGAACAAAAATTTAAGCAAATAAGGCCAAATTTAATCAATTTTCACTAACCACAATTACCTAAGAGAAAGATACATAAGCAAGTAAGAAGGTAAGGAAAGATGGAGTAGCAATTAATTCATACAAATTAGTAAAATTAAGAAATAGCAATAAAATAAAAAAGATGCAAACCAATTTATAGTGGTTTGATTTCCTCTTTGAAGTTTACCTCTACTCCCAAGCTTTTTCAAGTTTGGATTTATTTTCACTAAATGTCTATTTAAAAGATGGTGAGACAATACCAATTGCACAAGAGGGGTTCATCTTTTACTCACACTAGGTACCTCTAGTTAAGCCAAAGATTTTATAATTTCACTCAAGTTAAGTTCACCTTGTTACAAATGTAGTTTTCATTTTTCTAATGAAGAACATTCTTTCTTTCAACTTCACAAAGATTACAAAGAGACTATTTTCTAGATAAAATCAATCAAAAGTGCTTGTAATAAATGTGGGAAAAGCGAGTTATTAATTTAAAAAATTTCAAGGCTTGTGTAGGGAGTGAAAATCTAGTCAAAAATAACCTCCAACAGCTCTACACTAAATGCTGGAAAAACTAGCCATGAGCCTGTTCATTTTTCGGCTGTTGTCCAAGATAGGTGGCTATACCAGTGATTGAATAACCCGTTTTCAAAATGGTTTATTAGTTTCAGATAGCAAAAAGCTTGTAAGGTGTCTGGTCAGGTGGCCAAAGACTCCAAAGATGTTTTAGTTATTAAGACCCCTTGAATGATTGAAGATCTTCTCTAATGGCCGAACAAGTAACCAAGAAAAGTCAGAAAGTTTTGGCCACATTGAGTACATTCTTTTGGGTGATTGATAGCATTACCAATGTCTGAAAGTTGTTTAGTTAGCCAATAGAATACTTCAAGCATCTAAACTAGGGATACAAATCAGTCAAGCTCGAGCTTGACTCGATAAGACCCGAATAAGACCCGAGTCAGAGTTGAGCTTTATCGAGCTCGAGCACTTGAGCTCATCAAGGTTTGTTAAACACCTATTATCTGGAATTAACTTATGTCAAAAATTGCATAATCTGGACTAAAAGGTCATTTCACAGTAGTCTAGAATCATACAAATAATAAAATGCATCACAAACTGCAAGTTGTAATATTGCAATCCCAATCTTCACAATCTTAGAGTTATTAATACACCGCTCAGGAAATAAAAATTAGCTTCGCAATGGGCACTTGTACTTGTATAGACTACAAATAACAGCAACAACCAATCAAGTCCCAAAGTCAATAACAAGCATCCACATGCCATCTAAAAAAAAGTAATTGATACGCAAGTACACGAGAGACAAGTCAACAGCCATGATACAGCATAAAATGCTTTAACAAGCTCCAAATTCTAGAATTGAGGTCCAAGACAGCCACAAATTAGTCCTTGGCTTCAATCATCACTTCAAACCTACTTAGTTATAAATGATATAAAAATGAAGTCTGCAAGTCCAATTCCAATAGACTATGACATACACAAACAATCTAGTAGACTATGACAAACACAAAATTCATTCTAGCTGTACACCATAATCCATCGTTCATTTAAAAAAATGTTCAAACTAGGGATTAATGTTCAATAATTAGAACACGAATTTTATTTTCAAACATCAGTTTCCACTTTCCATCATACATAAACACCTTAATATAATCCTCCCAATAATTAGAAATTACATTCTTCAAATTAGAGTAAACATCATTTCAATGCCACAAGCTTGCCAAAATTTTGTTTTTAACCTTATCTTGTATGGAGTCAAAGCACTTGTCATTTTGCTTCTTATTCACACCTTGATTGGCCTTTCCTTTGAAGTTGCTTGAGGGATAGTTATTATTGTTGTAGTTGTTGCTTGGTCCTCCTTTTCTATAACTCCTCTTGTTGAAGGAGTATTTCTTGATGCCTTTAGTTATAAAAGCTAGATCACTTTTATCAATATCATCATTTTCTTGACAAAAAGAGAAAGGATTGTCTTTTTCTTCAAATGCATTCAGAGCAATGCTCATTTTGGCCCTGCTGTCTCTTCATATTGTGTCTTAGAGTTGAGCTTGAGTTTATAAGAGGTCAGAGAGTTTATCAAATATTCAATAGGTATAGAATTCAATCTTTTGGCCTTCTCAATGGCCATGACCTTTTGTTTCCTACTCTTTAGATAAAACATTCAAGATTTTTCTATTCTCTTCACTCAAAGGGTATTCTTTACCAATTATCTCTAAATCTTTAATAATATCATTGAATTTATAATACATTTCGTCTATTCCTTCATGATTTCTATTTTGAAAGATTCATACTTAGTAACAAGTAAAGATTTTTTTAGTTCTTTTATATCATCACACTGGCACACTCCAACTTCTCCCTCAATCTCCCAAAATCCTCTTGGGCTTCCTCTCTCCTTTTACACTCACACTCACACACACAATACACAGATTCCCCTCAACTCCCTAAAAAGTCTCTTAGTTACTCTCAATCACACACTACACACTACACACACCTACACACACAAGCTAAGAAAATTGGGGAAAGGAAGAACAATTGCTGCTACTGGAATTGCTGTGGAAACTTACATAATCATCATCTTTGATCAAATAGGGTGAAGTTTCTTTAACTCCTTTTTCTTGCATTTTTTTTCTTTTTTTCTAGTTTTGGAATTGAACTCTCATGTTTCACTTGATTGTTCTTCCTGATTATGTGAATTCCTATTGTCCATTGTTATTTTGTTCAACATGGAAAGTGATTAATGACCATTGGCAAAATTTCTGAAGTTCAAAGCCGATCAAATTTCATGAGATATGCAAACCATAATCATGCCTACCACCTGTTTGAAGAAATGCCAAAATGAAAAATCGAGTTAAATTGGGTCTTTTTTATTAATCTAAGGTCATAGTTATATTATAGAAGTCACAAGGAGTATTTTGGTATAAATTTTATGATTTTTGGTGAAAATTAGAGTGTTCTAAAAATATAAAAACTGGACTTTTTTTTGACAATTTCACCATTTTTTGTTTATTTTTAGTAAAAACTAAAGCCAAAAATGAATTTTACACAAAAAATTGAGTGGAGGTGTATTTTGGTAAAATTTTGCGACCGAAAATATCGCCGGCGACTGGCAGCCGGCAGCGTCTGGCCGCTGAAGCTTCCAGTCCACCGAAGAAGAAAAAAAGAGAAGGGAAGAAGAAAAAGAGAGAAAAGAAGGAAAAAGAAAAGAAATAAAAAGGAAGAAAAAAAAAGAAAAAAAAACATTGGGCTGGTATTTTTTTCTTATTTATGGTGGGCTTGTTTCTTTAATTTCATTTGAGCTTTCACCTGGGCTTTGGGGTTAAGCCCAATATTTCTATTATATTTAAATTCGCTTTAATTTGGGCTTGTTTTATTCAATGAAAATGGCTTGCATTTTTCTTTTGGGTTAGAGTAGTCTGCCCAAGCAAAAAAAAAAAAAAAAAGAAAAGAAAGAGAGCCCAATTTTGTTTCTTATTTTTTGCTCAAATCAGAATCGAATTTTGCAACCCAGCCTCTAATCTTTTCAGTAATTTTATTGTGGTCCAAAAAATTTTAGATTTCTTTCTTTTCGGTCCTTAATTTAATTGCATTTTGACCCCTAAACTTTATTTTTATTTATTTTTTACTCTTTTACAAAATTATATTTTGACCCCAAAAACTTTTGAGTTTTGTAATTTAGTCCCTAATAGTTTTTTATTCCTCAATTATAATTGTTCCATTCCTTTAGTTGTTAATTATGCTTCTCTTGCATGCATTTAAATTGTAAATTTTGAGTGTTTGAGTTTATTTACATTTTTAACAAAATAATATGAATTTAGTACCGTTTTATATTGTGACAGCTCCACCTTCCCCTAGGGTGAACCAAAGGGTTCGGTGGGCTGCCTGTCCATCTCGCACCAGAACTCACTCATACGATCGAATAAAATACTTCCAAAGTACTTAAAATAACAATTTCACAACTTATAACATAACTAAATTCAATTTACAATCCAACTAACAAAATACGATCCAACGTACTTAAGATGAAATCAGAGTTCGTCTTATAAGCTTCCAAAATATCGAATTCAAAGTTTAACAACCCAAAACAAGAAACAAAAGAAACAAGATCACACCGTAACGGACAACGGCTTCGCTCGGGTTCTCAATTCCTGTAAAGGAAAAAAATTTTGAAGGAATGAGCTAACGCCCAGCAAGCTCCAAAAAGGCATACAGTCACATAAAGCAGTTCAAATTACACTTCAAGTTCAAAATTCAAAGTGAGTAAATAAAGCGATTAACATTATCAAGGGAGTAGGATACGGGTGGCTCTCAGGAGCCAATTTCCACAAATCTTGATCTTATTTCACGTAGTTGACACTCCGTCGACTTTCAAGTTTTATCACTATGTAGAATTTCACTTACTTCATTCTCCTTCCAACTACTCCCCCTACTGGGCCCGAAATCCAAAACACTTAAAATGGGTATTGTTCGAGCATACCGTAGTTTTCACTTTAAAAGGGACAAGTCTAAACGCCAAATCCAATGAATATAAAACACTCTCCTATGGCTCGTCAAATCTCTTCGACCAAGTCCCATGACTAGCTCGAATCGACAGACTTACCTATAGGACTTAGGAATTTCCAAGAATTAACATGCACAATCAATCACTAATCGTCGATGGGATAACAACTCAGGTGACATCACAACACT
The DNA here is from genome assembly GCF_036785885.1 of Coffea arabica. Classification (NCBI taxonomy): domain Eukaryota; kingdom Viridiplantae; phylum Streptophyta; class Magnoliopsida; order Gentianales; family Rubiaceae; genus Coffea; species Coffea arabica. Next base: position 39,801,217 of record NC_092313.1, read on the forward strand.
TCAATAATTCAAAACATTATTCATCACAGTCACAACATCAAGTTCACATCTATGTCACATTTGCCAATTCAAGACAGATAACATACATGAAAACTCACCAATAAATCAAAGTTTAGAATCCAAATTAGGATCAGTATCACAGTCTTCAATCACTCCCATAAACACGTAAAGAGAGACAATAAGTTTCGCCCCAACAATTAGCGAAACTAAACCAAATTCACTTAAACTCAACATATAAGCTCAAGTTATGAAAATAATATGTATCTAGAATAGTTTTTCCCAAAATTCGACGCGTGAAAAACACAAAATCAAGGGCAAAATAGTCTCGAGTTTACCATTGCTGCCCGGATAGTTTTTTGCCCAAAAATAGTGAAATAAAAATGACTTTTAGCCGTTAAAATTCTTAAATTTCAACTCCAATTCAACATATAATCATAGTTTAACCTAATACCAAGTCACTTGAGTGAAATTTAGTCAAAAAAAACACAAAAATGTCGAAAATGAAGGTTGAAAATTAACCCTCTACATTCGGCTAGTTCAGCCGAAAATTTCTCAAGAATTTCGGCAACAAAATAATCATTTAACCAACAAAAACTCACTCAAATCCCTAAGGGTTTCATCAATCATTAACCCTTGGTTATCAATGAAAAATTTTCAAGTGAATCCAACCAACAAATTAAGAGTTATGCTAGTATTTTAATCACTGGAACATTTAGTGGTATAACTTCCAGAAATTTACTAGATCTACCATAGATCTTACTTAAATCAAGAGAATCTAATATTTTCATGGCTAGAAATTAAAAATTAAGGGTGATTTTCGGTTCTTACCTCAAGATCTAACTAGATCTAGTGTGATTCAACCTCATAACTTCCTTCCAAGTTTCACCCCTTCAAGTTTCCTAAAGAAAGTTCAAAGATCTTCTAGGTTATTTGGTGATTTCTTCCACAACTCTTCAAGAAACAAGATGGATAGTGTCCCTTCTCTTTTGGTCTCTCTCTCTCTCCCGAACTCTCTCTCTCTCTCTCTCTCTCTCTCTCTCTCTCTCTCTCTCTCTCTCTCTCTCTCTCTCTCTCTCGGCTCAACAAGAAGAGAAGAAGAAGAAGAAAAATATGGTGGTTGATGGTTTTCCAAGTGATCTTCAAGAGCAAGACGGAGGAGGAAATGGAGTGCTCTCAAGTCTCTCTCTCTCTCTCTCTCAAATTTCGGATGGCTCAATGGAGGAAGAAAGAGAATGAACTCTCAAGTCTAGTTTCTTCCTTTAAAGTGTGGTAGGTGGATCACCTCACCTACTCGCTTATGTGTCGGATACTCGTGCAACATCTTATCTTTAACTAGATTTCTCTCAAATAATATTATCCTATCGTTTTTCTATTTCTTTAAAGTCTTTACATGCTCTATATTTCATCTTAAAACTAAATTTCACGTCACCACTTCAAAATTTCACACTTAATGTTAGGCAAACGATAACCGGGCAATTAATAATAAAAATTCAGCAAAGTTGAAAAATGACATTTTAATAGAAAAGAATACCAAAAAATTGGAAAAATCACATAATATATATATTTTTTCATCATTATTATTTACCTTTCAAAAATAGTAAAAATTTTAGAGTCCTCACATCTTTCCCCTCTTAAAAGAATTTTGTTTTCAAAATTATCACCTTTCTAAACGAACAACTCAGGATACTTTTTCTGCATCTCCTCTTCTGCCTCCTAAGTTGCTTCCTCGACGTCATGATTTCTCCAAAGGATCTTAACCAAAGAAATTTTCTTGTTTCTCATATCCTTTACCTCTCGATCAAGAATCTTCACATGATGTTCTTCATACGAAAGCGACTCATCTACTTCAATATCTTCCAACTGTATCACATGAGTTGGATCCGGATGATACTTCTTGAGTATAGAGACGTGGAAAACGTTATGGATCTTAGACATACTAGCAGGCAAATCCAACTGATATGCCACTTCCCAATTCGTCGGAGAATCTCAAAAGGTCCAATATATCTTGGTTTTAATTTCTTCCCTTTCTTTGATACAACTCCTCCTTTCATGGGTTTAACTCTCAAAAAGACCTTATTCTCCACTTTGAATTCCAAATCTTTTCTCCTATTTTCCGTATAACTCTTTTGTCTACTCTAGGCGGTTTGGAGCCATTCTCAAACTATCTTTATTTTCTCATATGCTTCCTCAACCCAGGATATAGTGGTCGAATCCAAAATCTCTCTCTTCTACTTCATCCCAATGGGTCGGCAATCGACATTTTCTTCCATAAAATGCTTCGTAAGGTGCCATTTAAATTAAAGCATGGTAACTGTTATTATACGCAAACTCGACCAATGTCATATGGTAACTCCAATTTCCTCTGAATTCTATTATACATGATCTTAACATATTCTTCAAAGTCTGGATTGTGCTCTCCAACTATCGATCCGTTTAGAGATGATATGCTGTACTCGAGTTTAATTTGGTCCCCAAAGTCTGATAGCATCATGGTACGTGGGCACGCCAACAATGGCTCAAGTGACCGAGGGGCGTGCAAGTTCCAAGCGGATCCATTACTAGGCCTCGCGCGAAGAGACTTCGTGAGCAACTCAATGTACTTACTCAAACCATACACAAGTCCTTTGAAGGATTCATACACTCAAGTGAAGGTGATCGCGGTCCGGTAATGAGCATTAAAGCTACACCTGAGGATTAGGGTTGTTGCCAAACCCTAGTTTCCGTTTAGTATCATAGTCAGTTATTTCCACATTACTTGATTAGTTTGAATAATTGGCTAAGTGCATGTTGCACGTAGAATCGCCAAGAGTAGGATTGCTATTCTGTTCATTATTATTTGCTAGAGTGGGCTGCCTAGGAAGGAAAGCCCACGTGAGGCCCAACCCGTCAAGGGTTGAGCCCGTAGCTTTTGTTCCCGTTTTCGTCACTTATTAGGGCCCATGTTCATCTGCACCTTTAGTCCTTTTCCTTACTAGATTAGGATTTTTTACTTGTAGCCTATATAAGGCACTACATTACATCAATAAAGGGTAGACATTTTTATCATAAAATACTTGAGAGAAATTTCTCCATAACTTTCGAGCAACCCTTGAACAACTTAGAGTTATACTTTAGTGTTCTTGTTTGGCTTATCAATTCAAGAATCGCACTTGAATTGTGGCGCCTTCTACACTTGCCTGAGGTTCGCTAATTCGTTTGATTACGGGTTGAGATAGTATCAACAGGTTCGTAGTCACGGGGATTAGAGGGGTCGTAGGGTTTCCGCTGCTACCGTTTCTTGCATCCGACGTCAAATCCAACAAGCGATCTTGGGTCGCGAATCTCCTCACCAACGAGATTCGTATCAAAGTCTCTTGAAATTTTTGCGAAAATCGAGAAACAAACCTCGAATCCCTATCAGAAATGATACTTACAGGAATTCCATGTAACCTCATAATTTCATCCATATAACGTTTTGCTAGTTTCTCCAAAGGGTATTTCATATTCACCGATAGGAAATGTGCAGTCTTAGTAAGCCGATCTACTACTACCCAAACCGCGTCATGCCCCTTTTGACTCCTTGGCAACCCTGTCACGAAATCTATATTAATATGTTTCCACTTCCACTCGAGTATCTCTAGAGGTTGCAAAAGTTCTGAAGGTTTTTGATACTCAACTTTAACTTGCTGGCAGAGAAGACATGTTTGAACAAATCTACCCCCTTCCTTTTTCAAACCATCCCACCAATACAACCTTTTTAAATCTTGGTACATCTTATTACTCCCAGGGTGTATCGTATACTTAGATCGGTGCGTTTCCTCTAATATTTCCCTTCTTATTCCTTCATCACCGGGCACCACGATTTGATCTCGAAATCTCAGCACTCCTTCAGGCCCTACCTTAAAATCTTGGGTTGTCTCTTTCTATAATTTATCCAATCATTTCTGCAACATATCATTCTTCTTTTGTGCCTTTTTAATGCGTTCTATCAATGGAGACTTTAATGCCAAATTTTCAAATACAACCTTTTGTCTCTCTAGGCGAGGATCCACTTGCTTACCTTCTCCAACATACTCCACTCTCTAACTATTAACCCTACCACTTGAGTTTTTCGATTTAATGCATCTGTTACTACATTAGCCTTTGCAAGATGATAATTAATGGTGCAGTCGTAATCCTCAAGAAATTCTACTCATCGCCTCTGTCTCAAATTCAACTTCTTTTGAGAAAATAGATATTTAAGACTCTTATGGTCCGTAAAAATCTCAAATGTCACTCCATATAAATAATGTCTCTACTTTTTCAACACGAAAATGACTGCAACTAATTCCAAATCATAAGTTGGGTAATTCTGTTCATGGGATTTTAATTTCACTTTGCATCAAAACACAACCCAATCCTTCCTTAGAGGCATCTGAGTAAATCATAGATCTTTCCTTTCCATTAGGTAATGTCAATATCGGGGCCATTGTTAAACTCTTTTTCAACTCCTGAAAACTAACTTCACACTTAGGATTCCACATAAACTTGCTGTGCTTTTTGGTCAGATTAGTCAGTGGCCCAACAATTCTCAAAAAATTCTTAATAAATCGGCTGTAATATCCCGTTAAATCCAAGAAACTTCTAACCTTCATAGGGGTCTCTGGTTGTTTCCATTGAGTAACGGCGTCAATTTTAGTTGAGTCTATAGAAATACTATCTTTAGAAATCTTATGCCCTTAAAAAGAATATTTCATCCAACAAGAATTCACACTTAGTAAACTTAGCATACAATTGGTGCTCTCTTAGGGTTTGTAGCACTATTTTCAAGTGTTGGGCATGATCTTCTCGGGTCTTAAAATATACCAAAATGTCATCTATAAACACCACAACAAACTGATCTAAATATGGTTTAAAGACTCGCTGCATTAAGTCCATGAATGCGACAGGAGCATTAGTCAATCCGAAGGGTATCACCACAAACTCAAAGTGTCCATACCTCGAGTTAAAAGCAATTTTTGGTACATCTTCCTTTCTAATTCTTAACTGATAATACCCTTGCCTAAGGTTTAACTTAGAAAATACTTTCGACCCTTACAACTGATCGAACAGTTCATCAATAAGCGGTAAAGGATAATTGTTCTTTATTATCACATTATTCAACTCTCGGTAGTCTATGCACAACCTCAAACTCCCATCTTTTTTCTTGATAAATAATATGGGCGCTCCCCGAGGTGAATCGCTTTTCCTAATGAATCCCCGCTCTAACAAATCTTGTAGTTGAATCTTTAACTCCTTAAATTCCGCAGGGACCATCCGATACGGGGTTTGAGAAATGGGAGTTGTCCCTGGCACTAAATCAATTTTAAACTCCACATCTCGCTCGGGAGGTAAAGATTCTAACTCCTCAGGAAAAACGTCGGGATAATCTCTCATTATTGGCACATCTTCCAACTTCATTTTATCACTTGGAGGGTTTATTAGAAATGCCAAATAATCTTGAACTCTCTTACTTATTTATTTTCTAACCCGAAGTCCTGAAATGAGGGCAGACGAATCTAATCTTCCTTTCACATCCAATCTTAACATTGCTTCCTCCGAAATGCAAAATTTCATAATTTTCGTCCTACAGTTCAAGTTAGTATGATATCGGGCTAAACAATCCATCCTTATAATAACATCATACCCTTTGATGTCCAAACTCATTAGGTCTACCAATAACTTCTTTCTCCAACTCAGATTTCACAGTTCCTAAACACCAAATTTGTAATCAAACTTTGGTTTTCCGTAGGTGTTCTAACCTCTAAATCATAAGATAATCTAGCCGGATTTATATCTACCCCACACATAAAAGTAGGACTCACAAACGAATGCGAAGCATCAGGATCAACTAAGACTTTAGCTAAACGATAAAAAATAGGGATAGTACCTTCGACAACCTCTGTTGGATTGGGAACTTGCTGATGATCCAGGGCATAAACCCTAACTGGAACTTTCGATTGATTCCCCATTGCACTAGCTTGACTGGGGGTTGGCTTGTCCATCTGACAAACTCCACTTCTCTCTTGAGCCTTAGGACACATAGCCAGCTGATGATCACTACTTCCACACTTCAAGCATTTCGTTTCTTTTTTCCAACACCTATCCTCCGTATGATTAGTCTTCCAATAATAGTTACAATACATACTGGGAGTTGATGCTTGGCTTCCTTGCGAGACATTCCTTGACTGTCCCTTTCCACTTGGCGTCTCTCTAGATAATGCCCATCTCGACATAGTTCCTCTAGTCATCGTTCCTCTCGGGACTCCCGAGGCGTTCACTCCACTCATTCCTCTCCCAAACTTGGGAGGTGGAGCATTTGCGTCCACTGGACCACGGCTACCACTAGGAATATTCCTTTTTCCTGCATTAAAAGCCCTCACTTGAGAGTTTGCACATTTAATTCTCTGAGCCCTCTCAATTGCATAACTAAAACTGGTGATTTGGGCCGCTGCTAGACCTTCTTGTATTTTCACATTTAAACCATGAATAAACCTTCTTATCCTCCTCTATTTGGTAGCCACCAACTCAGGGGTGAACTTTGACAACTTGATGAATAGTGTCTCATATTTCGCGACACTTAGCAATCCTTACTTACACTTGATGAAATCATCTTCCCTTTTCTCTTAGATTAGTGGAGGGAGGAATTTAGCATTAAACTCCCGGGTAAAGTTTACCCAAGTCCTAGGAGTTTGTTCTCTATCTCACTTGGCCCTTATCATGTTCCACTAGGATCGGGCAGCTCTCTCGAACTGAAACATGGCAAAGGCCACTTGCCTCTTCTCCGTGTAATTTAGAGCAGCAAAAATATCAGCAATTCTTTCTAACCATCCCTCAGCCATTTCTGAATCGGACCCTCCAGAGAACTTAGGTGAGGAAAACCTCTGGAAGCACTCTAGAGTTCTATCCTCCCCACCCTCAAGGTTTACGGGATGGTTTACATTTCTATGACCTGGTTGGTTAGCCAAACGTTCCAGAATATCTGTCATTCGGTTAATAGCAGTAGCCACTTGTTCCCCAACCTCGCCTCTAGATCCATGATTTTGGTCGGTGCTCGACTCTCAGTCGCCTTCCACATTATGAGATTGTCTAGCTGCTCGCCCCCGACCTCTTCTACCTTCCATTAGTCTTATAGAGGGTGAACATTTTAAAATAAATATAAAGATAAATTATTAGCAAGTCAAACTCTAAAGATAATCGAAATATTTTATATTCATATTAGAAAAGTGTATGAGTACATCAGATGAGCATGCTTATACAAAAGAGACACAAAAGTCACAACCAAAAGCAAACACGGAAGTAGCAATCAAAACAGTTACGATAGCATGCATTTACAGGAACAAGAACCACTCTAATTGTTTCTCTCACAAAAGAAGGGTACACAAAACACTACTTCCAACCCTACTAGCCTAATCCGCCTTAGACGCGGAAGTCTCCAAAGACTCGGAACTGGCAATCTCCTCCTCCTGGGATAGATCCACCTTAGCCACAGCTGCAGCCCCAGGAGACTCGATCATAGGATCTCCTCCCATATCCTCATCACTAGGAGGTTCAGCCGCAGGATCCACCTCCTCTCGACTAGTCTCAAGTACTCCTCCAATCAACTCCTCACACTCAACTACAATGCAACCGACTCGATCGCAAACATCCCTCACCACTCTAGTCAATCGCTCAATGGTCGCACGAACCTCAGTTTCGAGCTCGCGAATCCTAGCTATCTAAGCCTCCTCCATAGCCAAACATCTATCAATCTCCTTTCGTAATTCCCTATTAATCCTAGTCAAACGTCTCCTCTCATGGTAGAGTAATAGGACCACATGGTCAGGGTAGGCATGAGTCCTCCAACACTCGCACTGGCGCCTAACTCGAATCATGGGGTTATAGGCCACATAAGGACCCTCTGGTCTCATGCGGTAGCTGATCACTGAACGACGAATTCTAGGATGCTCACCATCACCCTGTCGATCCACAACCTGCAAGAATAAAATGAATTAGATACTTAAACATTCTAAAGTTCAAACACACTTAGTCCCTCTTGCCTAACACTTCGTTCTATCCTAATAAAACTCACAAGTATCTTAATAACACTAACTCTGCCTAGACCATTCAACCTAAGCTCTGATACCACCTATGACAGTCCCACCTTCTCCTAGAGCAAGCCAAAGGCTCGGCTTTAGTTCGCCGGACTTTCTGCCGAACTCGCGTCAGGATTCACTCATACGATCGAATAAAATACTTCCAAAGTACTTAAAATAACAATTCCACAACTTATAACATAACTAAGTTCAACTTACAACCCAACTAACAATACGATCCAACATACTTAAGATAAAATCAGAGTTCGTCTTACAAGCTTCTAAAATATAGAATTCAAAGTTTAACAACCCAAAACAAAATACAAAAGAAATAGAGTCACACCCTAACGGACAGCGGCTTCGCTCGGGTTCTCAATACTTGTAAAGGAAAACAAATTTGAAGGAATGAGCTAACGCCCAGTGAGTTCCAAAAAGGCATCCAATCACATAGAGCAGTTCAAATTACACTTCAAGTTCACAATTCAAAACGAGTAAATAAAATAATTAACAATATCAAGGGGGTAGGATACGGGTGGCTCTCAGGAGTCAATTTCCACGAATCTTGATCTTATTTCACGTAGTCGACACTCCGTCAACTTTCATGTTTTATCACTATGTAGAACTCCACTTATTTCATTCTCCTTCCAACTACTCCCCCTATCGGGCCCGAAAACCAAAACACTTAAAATAGATATTGCTCGAGCATACTATAGTTTTCACTTCAAAAGGGACAAGTCTAAATGCCAAATCCAGTGAATATAAAATACTCTCCTATGGCTCATCAAATCTCCTCGACCAAGTCCCATGACTGGTTCGAATCGACAGACTTACCTATAGGACTTAGGAATTCCCAAGAATCAACATGCACAATTAATCATTGATCGTCGATAGGATAACAACCTAGATGACATCACAACACTTCAACAATTCAAAACACTATTCATCTCAGTCACAACATCAAGTTCACATCTATGTCACATTTGCCAATTCAAAACAGATAACATGCATGGAAACTCACTAATAAATCAAAACTTAGAATCCAAGTTAGGATCGGTATCACAGTTTTCAATCACTCCTATAAACACGTAAAGAGAAACAATAAGTTTCGCCCCAACAATTCGCGAAACTAAACCAAATTCACTTGAACTCGACATGTAAGCTCGAGTTATGAAAATAATATGTATCTAGAATAGTTTTCTCCAAAATTCGACGCATGAAAATATAAAATCAAGGGCAAAACAGTCTCGAGTTCACCATTGCTGTCCGGATAGTTTTTTCCCCAAAAATAGTGAAATAAAAATGACTTTTAACCATTAAAACTCCTAACTTTCAACTCCAATTCAACATATAATCATAGTTTAACCTAATACCAAGTCACTTGAGTGAAATTTAGTCAAAAAGAACACAAAAATGTCAAAAATGAAGGTTGAATATTAACCCTCTTCATTCGGATAGTTCATCCGAAAATTCCTCAAGAATTTCGCCAACAAAACAACCATTTAACCAACAAAAACTCACTCAAATCCCTAAGGGCTTCATCAATCATTAGCCCTTGGTTATGAATGGAAAATTTTCAAGTGAATCCAACCAACAAATTAAGAGGTATGCTAGTATTTTAACCACTAGAACATCTAGTGGTATAACTTCAAGAAATTTACTAGATCTACCATGGATCTTACTTAAATCAAAAGAATCTAATATTTTCATGGCTAGAAATTAAAGATTAAGGGTGATTTTCTATTCTTACCTCAAGATCTAACTAGATCTAGTGTGATTCAACCTCAAAACTTCCTTCCAAGTTTCACCCCTTCAAGTTTCCTCAAGAAAGGTCACAAAGATTTTCTAGGTTGCTTGGTGATTTCTTCCATAACTCTTCAAGAAGCAAGATGGATGGTGTCTCTTCTCTCTTGGTCTCTCTCTCTCTCTCTCTCTCCCAAACTCTCTCTCTCTCTCGGCTCAACAAGAAGAGAAGAAGAAGAAGAAAAATATGGTGGTTGATGATTTTTTAAGTGATTTTCAAGAGCAAGATGAAGGATGAAATGGAGAGCTTTCATCTCTTTCTCTCTCTCTCTCTCTCTCTCTCTCTCTCTCTCTCTCAAATTTTGGATGGCTCAGGGGAGGAAGAAAGAGAATGAACTCTCAAGTCTAGTTTCTTCCTTTAAAGTGTGGTAGGTGGACCATCTCACCTACTCGCTTATGTGTCGAATCCTCGTGTGACATCTTATCCTTAACTAGATTTCCCTCAACCAACATTATCCTATAATTTTTTTATTTCTTTAAAGTCTCTACATGCTCTAGATTTCATTTTAAGACCAAATTCCACGTCACCATTCCAAAGTTTCACACTTAATGCTAACCAAACGATAACCGGGCAATTAATAATAAAAATTCAACTAAGTTGAAAAATGACATTTTAATAGATGAGAATACCAAAAATTTGAAAAAATCACATAATATAAATATTGTCATCATTATTATTTACCTTTCAAAAATAGTAAAAATTTTAGAGCCCTCACATATATATTATATTTCCAATTAAATTGGTGATGTGATCCTTTTGTTAATTTTGAGTATAAATAGGGCTATTTTACCTCGTTTAGTCACAACTTCGAAAGAAAGGTATCTCTATCATCCTTTAAATTTTGATTATATGTTTTGATGTGTTCCTACGTGCTCATATATGTTTATATGTTTTTACGTGTTTTTGTTGTTTATTTATTTTAAATTTTTATTCAATTTTTTTAATGTTTGTTTAGTTAATTTTTTATAGTTATTTAGGTGGTACTTAAATACCTCAAAATGTAATAGATAGGTAATGTTTTTATTTATTTTTACAAAAATTATAATTAGATAGACAAATGTAATATATAGGATAGATACGCTTATTTTATTATATTTTTCCATTTTAGATTGTAGTTAGATAGATAATGAATGCATGACGTCACCACACTAGTCCAACGCTAGTTGTGGTTTTTCTCTCCACTTCCTTACTAGTCCAATTCTAATGAAAATTTTTAAAAATGGGTTAATCCAACGCTAGACCCAGAGGCCGTCTACACATTAGATTCATCCCTTGTATGTCATTCATTGTATTTTCATGCATTTTTTTTATTTTAGGTCATTTTTCTCATTTGCATGATATTTTCCCTTATATTATTCCTTTACCCTTTATATGTGTGAACCATATCATTTAGAATTACATATCATTTAGAAAAATTATAAAATAAATGAGTTCATTTGCTTGTCTAGGTTCAAAGAGTCACTTTTTGAATATGGAAAATAGATAATTATAACTTTCTATCTTAAATACTCCATTAAACCTCCTATAAGAAAGAAGATTGTGTCACGAGTTTCTTTGTCCCTCGTACTTATTATGTTGCATTCCAATTTTTTGGTTATGTATAATTCTATATATACATTATAATTTTTATTTCTTTTGAGTCCCACTTTTGCATATTCATGATCCCTTCAAAGAATTATTTTAGATTTTGCAATTAATACGATTGATACCAATTAAATTTTGAATGGATATTTTGCCCCTTTCGATATCTTTTTTAAATTTAGGTTTGCATCCATATATAGGAAACATTCAAATGTGATAAATTGAAGGGTTAGATTAGGACAATTTTGATTAAATCTCACAACTAGTTTAGACTAGGTTGAAAGGTGTCTCAGGTTTGAGTCAATCAAACCTTTGCCTTCCCTTTCTTCAACTGTGACTCCCGAACTCATTTTCTCTTATTTTCAAAAATTTGGAGTTGTCGAAAAGGGGTTTATTTTATTTTTGTTTTATTTTAATTTTTTTAAAAATATTTTTAGGTGATTTGATACACCTAAACTCAATACCAACTGGCTACTCCTATTTTCGTAAAAAAGCTCTTTTTAAACTAAATTTTGGATCCGAACTGTCGCATTCTTTAAAGTCCCATTTTAGGCCCTTTTTCATCGCGAAAAATGGGGCGCGACACTATTTTTATTATTATAAAATTTTACTATTGCTTCACAGCCTATTCTAACTAGTATTTCTTATTTATTGATAATGAATAATTTACAACTATTTAATTCATATATTACTGCTAATATTTCGTAGTCTATACTACTAAGACCCTTTTCTCTAAATTTACTACTATTGTATCTACAAACTTCTTCAACAATTCCACATCCTATCTCACAACCATCTGTCTCTATTCTTAAATAATCTGTATCTAATAGTAATCTTAAAGGTGGTAAGTTTTTGACTAATTTTTAATTTTCTTCACTTGTTTTTCATCATCTATGTTAAAATTCTTTTGTTCTGTAGGTGTTAATTTACTATAGAGTGGTCCTACAATTTTGTTTAGATTTTGTATAAATGGTCTAGCATAATTTAATAGTTCTAAAAATTGTTGTAACTGTTTATTGTCTAACCTATCTGGGTATTCTAAAACTTTCTTACATATGTGAGGTTGCAGTTTTATCTTCCCTTGTCCTAGTTCTACTCCAAGAAATTCTATGTTTTGTTTGAAAAATTGAGCTTTATTACTACTAATTATTATACCATATTTTAAAAATTCTGCCATTACAAGTTTTAAATGGCTGACACATTCTTTTTTATTTTTTGAGTGTACTAATAAATCATCTATATATACACATAAATTCTTTATATTTGTTAAATATATTATCCATTTTTCTTTAAAAAATTGAAGGTGCATTCTTAAGTCCAACGAGCAATACTAGCCATTCAAAATGTCCAAGAGGGCATATAAATGCTATCCAAGTTGTACTGTCAGGATGCATCCTAATTTGCCAAAATTCTGACCCTATTTGGCAAGTGAATTTTTTGGATATTTATTTAAAATTTTACTGTAGCTTACTGTAGAAATTGTAGAAAAAGTTTTTGAAGTGTGTAAATTTTTGAATATTTTGAAGTGTATAGTTTAAAAATTTTGAAAAATTTTTTGAGATTACTATAATTAAAGTTGTTAAAAAACTTGTAGCTGACAAATTTGGCCAAAAACTTGATTGCCAAACAAGGCCTCTGATTTACAATCAAACTTACTAAAAATCATACTACCTTGGATTCTATTTATTAATTCTGTTTTATCTGGAATATCATAACTATCATCTATTGTGTTATCATTTAACCTTCTATAGTCTATTACCATTCTACTTTTTCCCCGTACTATTTCACCATACTTCATTACAATAAAGGCAGGATTACTATGGGGACTATTTGATTTTCTTATTACTCCCAACTTTACTAGATCCTGTATGTGCATTTCAAATTCTTTAAAATTTTCATTAGTAGCTTCTATTTTTTTAGATTTTATTATGAAATTTGGATCTTTTAGTTCTAATTGACAATATAATTTAATTTTATTCCAATGCTTTTGGAGTTCATTCCCTATAATATCTTCTTTTTCAAGAATCTTCTTCCTTTAGGTTTTGTTTCTATTTCTAGGGGTTTATATTCTGCATATGAAGTTCTTGGGGTTGTCCACTTCTACTTCCACTTCTTCCTAAATAAAGAGAAGGTTAGTATTACTAGATTGTGCAGTATTACTATCTATTAATTCTTTATTATCTTCTATATTTATTAGTAATTCTTTTTGAGATAAAGATTGTGACGACCCCACTGCCCCTTAAGGCGAACCAGAGGGTTTGGCGGGACGCCTGCCCAACTCTCGCCGGGAATCACTCACTAGTATTCTTGAAAATGGTAATTCATACCTCTAAATTAACATAGAAGGTTCTCAAATCAACCATAATTCAACTTCATTTACAAGCCAAAAGTGAAACGTAGCTTTACATTGCCAAATATCCCAAATACATTCAATCCATAAAAGTACAAGTACAAGGAACTTATACACACTAAATCACGCTTACTTGCTCCACTTCTGTAAGGAAAACAACTAATGGGATGAGCTAAAACCTCAGTGAGGTTCCCAAACAAGCAATCAAATAGGCAAAACACGGAAACATTTACATTTAGCACTTTACACACTTGGCACAGTAATAAGCAGTCATTCAAGAATCAATTGTTCATTCATTGAAAGGATACATGCTCACTTGGAGTCATTCATTCATTCATTCGCCAACCATTTTTCTTATCCCTTCGACATTAGAAAACATTTACAAGTGAAAACTCCTTCAGTGTTCATGTCATTTATTCATTGATTTCATTGCATTGAATTCACTGGCCAGTTCTCCACCAGATTTCGTGGTAATACTCGAGTATACCAAACATTGTCCCAGGGTCACCAGCCGTCCGACCGAATTCGCTTCTGGCTCGAGTCAACTAGTAATAAAGGGCAAGGGCCCAATTCAACCAAAAGGCTTACATTCATGCACAAGTAGCATTCAATCATTGAAAATTCACTTTTGCTTGGGTCAAGTGAGATAAAGTACATACTAGCCCATCGAAAATCCATTTAGCAATCATTGGAAATCATTTAACATTCAGACAACATTCCACATAGTTTTTTAAAGCACACACACGCAAGGAACACTCACCAATGATTACTATTTATCAAAACCAGGTTCAGGCCTAACTCCCTGACTGGATTCAAAATCTACGATCAAATGTCGAATAGCAAACTGCAATCAAATAGGGTTTCAAAATATACGACCTATGCTTATTCATATCAAAGAAAAAATCAAGTAAATAGAACTCATTTAAATGGTAATCATAATGCTTGATAAACTCTAAAAAATACATGCCCGCTCTTTTGCTTTTGGTAAAGAAATGATTGCAACTTTTAAGTTTATAACTTGATATATGCAACTAGAAAATCTTTTTTAAAGTCGCTGTTACTTTATCTTAGAGAAATGTACACTTTTGGCAAAATTTCAATTTATAAGTCACCCACAAGATCAACTTAAGCATCTCTAAGTAAACTAAGTCCAAATCAATCACTAGTCACACCCCTATTTCCACTTTTACTCACTTACCCCACAAGGGAAAAAAACGGGCAACACTTCCCCTATTTTTCTTAACTTTTCCTCCTATTTTTCATGCCAAATTTCATGTCAAATCAGCCCAAATCAATACCACAAGTTATAAGGTAAAATCAGCACTTATACTAGACCACAAAACCATCTAATTTAAACTTATCTCTAGCATATAAACACCATATATCAAAGTTGGAAAATGTTCTAATAAAGTTGAAATTTTAGAACTAAAGTTGGAAATTCCTATTTGAAAGCTAAAAAGTCACAACAAAGCTACAAATCTTCACACAAGTCCATAACAAAGCTAGATACCATCATATCATGGATGAAAAATATAAAACAAAGCGGAAAAAGTAAAACCCTAGGCTGAAATTTCACCAATCTAGGTTATCATCCATAAAACTTCCAATTTCAAGTCATCTTCACCATAAATTGCAAGATGAGAAAGAGAAAGGAAGTTTTTCAACTTAGTACCTTCAAACCCCTTGAAGAAAGTGAAGAACCAAGGCTTTCCTCTCCAAAAATTCTCCACTACAAGCTTCCTTGCTTCCTTGGTGCAATTTTATTCGGTTTAGATTTGTGATTCTAACTCAAACAAGGCAAAAATCAAGATGGAAATGAAGGTTTTTCTTCTCTCTTTTTCTCTCCCTCACTCTCGGCCAAGATGAAGAAAAAAATGAAGGAAAGTTTGGCTAGAAGAAAGATAAGAAGGAAAGAAAATCTTTGGTCAACAAAACCCTTGATCGCCGACACTTGGCGAGCCAAGTTTTTCCCCCTTTTTTTTTCTTTTCTTCCTCTCTTGGTCAAGAATTTCGGCCAGCTTTAGGGCTAAATTAGGCGAAGATAAATGAAAGGAAAATAAGAAGATTAGGAAAAGAAAGTATTGGTCAAGTGGTGTCCTCAATCGATAACAAACGGCGCGCATCGGTTCAAGCCTATTTTCTTAACTCTCTTATATTTTTTGTTTTAATTTATGATTCACTAACTTACTCTTTGCACTTTTAATCACATACTTCCTCTTACGTAATACCCGTTCTTATCCACCAAATTTAGTACACACACCTCACCAATTGATCACACTATTATGATACACCTTAAATTCTAGCATGCACCAACTATAAAAGTAAAAATAAAACTCTCAACTCTATTATTTGTTATACCTACTAAGGCAAGTAATTTAGTATTAAGAAAATTATAAATTAACTTATTCAAGAATAAAGAAAATTATAAAAAAAATATAAATGAATTTGCAAGTTCTCACATTCTCTCCCCCTTAAGAAAATTTTGCGCTCGAAATTTTTACCTTCTATCGCCTCAGATGACTCTAGAGCCGGTTGCTTGTTTATGACATATACCCACGTTGGAACTCTTGGTCTGTTTTCTCTTTCTTTAGTTTGTTTAGGGGTGGTTCTATTCACTTGTTGAGAATTATTTTCTCGTTGCTGATTCCTCGAACAGTTGTTAATTTAATGGGAGGTCAGCACTCCCGCAAATCAAGCACTTTCGTCCCTTCCTTCAACATTCATCCTCAGTGTGATTTGTGTTCCCACAGTATCCACAAGCCAAGCAAGGAGCCACTTTTTGGACTTCTCGAGAAATTCCCTCTTGTCCTATTTGACTTCCTTTTGTAGAAGCTTCTTCTAAGGTTCCTAATATCCATGGTGGGTAAGCCGGAAGGTTTGCTCTTCTTACTTTAGAAGGCGTTACATTTTTCCTAAATTTCTCAGGTGTACTACTAGGTACACTCCTTTTTCGTGCTTGAAAAATTTTTACTTGTGACTTTACATTCTCTATCCTTTAGGCCTTCTCAAGAGTGTTAGTAAAAGTATTAACCTGAACTGCTGCTCAAGCTTCTTGGATCTCCATATTCAACCCCTGGATAAACCGTCTCATTCTCCTCTACTCCGTAACCACCAATTTCGGAGCAAATTTGGATAGTTTAGTGAATTGTGTTTCATATTCAGCCACGCTTAAGGTTCATTGGTGTAACCTAATGAAATCATTCTCTCTTTTCTCTTGGACTAGAGATGGGAAGTATTTCTCATTAAATTCTCTCACAAAATTTACCCAAATCCATACCGTCTGTTCTCTCTCCCACTTTGCCCTAATAACATTCCACCATGCCCTAACCGGTCCTTCAAACTGAAAGACGGCAAAAGCCACTTGTCTTTCCTTCGTATAATACAAGGCTACAAAAATATTAATTATTGCCTCCAACTAGTTTTCAACTACTTCCGGGTCAGATCCTCCAAAGAATTTTGGTGAAAAAAACTTTTGAAAACGCTCTAAAACCCTGTCCTCTCCTATTTCAGGGTCCCTAGGTTGGTGAACAGGTGCCTGACCCTGTTGTTCCACTAGACACGCCAAAATATCAATCATTCGTCGTATGGCCATAGCTACCTGATCCTCTGCTTTGACCCTTGGTTCTTGTTATTGCTCGGCCACCGCGTCCCTTGTTTCTCTTAGTTCTTGTACTTACCTATCCCCAAGTCCACAGTTAGCCCCATGTTGATGATTTTGATCCCGATTTTTTGATGTTTACAAAATAATTGGATAATTTAAACTAATATTTTTTCAATGAGAAAGCTGTTCAGCTCTGAAGAAATTTGATTCAAAAAGCAATTGAAAGAATAAAAAAGAAGTCAAAAGCTGTCGGACGCTCACAATGACAATATCGGACATCCGATAGACAGGGCAGGTACCGGACGATCATATTGGATGAAAAACATCATCACCGAACGTCCAAAAGAATTAAAATGATTTTTCAAACTCTCTATCCGCTTTTGGACGCAAGCATCGGAAGTATCGGACGTCCGATACTCCCAACGGCTAGTCGACTCTTCTGCTATCTTCTATCCGTTGGAAGCTTTAATAAAGCACTTTCTTGGTCTCCCATAAATAGTACATGGTCAGAAACTTCAAAATACTTTTTGCACACTGAGAATACAAAAGATCAAGAGTAGTTTTAATAAGAAAATACTCTCCAAGAAATATTTGTACTCTTTGTGGTGTAAGATTCTTTGTAAGCTTTTCATTTGTAAGAGAATATTTCAATAGTGTAGCTTTGTGAAGGTTATCCTGAGAGATTAAAAAATTTTCTAACTTGACCAAGTGAAACTTGGGGCAAGAAGAAAGTGAGCCTTCCTTTGTACACAAGATTGGTTGTATTTCATCAATTTGAAGAACCTTGTTTTGTGAATTGATCTTCAAGTTTAAGAGGAGCTTGGTAGTCAATTGGTTTGCAATTCTTCTCTTTTATTTATTTATCATTTTGTGATCCTTAAATTGCATATCTCTTCTACTTCTCTTAAGTGATATTGCTTCTTTATTGATTGATTCATTGTGTGATCACTTAGAAAAGAGGGTAAATTTCGTATTGAGCAAAAAGTACCCATAACCTGATTAGTTTTTTTTAATCAACCTAGTTCACCCCCCTCTTAGATTGTCTTCAGGCCTAACACACGTCCCTGGCTAACCCCTCATCTTTGATTTCGTCTACCCTCCATACCATTCTCTCTCTTTTCTCTCTTTGTTTTGTCAAAATGGACTATATAGTACATGAACAAAATAATTGGCTATAGTAGCAAAATAAGACATTTTCAAATCAATAAGGCAAATGAAGGAAACATGCTTAGTATATTTATAGCATCTCAATTTCATATAACAAGTCACAAAAACTATACATATCAACCTAATCAAGACCAGGTATATAAAACAAAAGCAAGTACTATAAACGGTAGCATTGGCATGTTACTAACAAAAATGCATACAGTGGCAAAATAAGGAAACTACGTGTCATATCAACTACTTAAACTCACATCCTACAATCTCAAGTCTCTACCGTAGTTCATTACCAAACCGACAGATTCTACTTCTCCCTCAGGCGCAGGTTGTCCTACATTAGGCTCAAGATTAAGTTCATTAAGGCCTGCATACCTTTGAGCTTCCTTGACTACTTTACTTGTACTACCTCATCCACAAGCATCTCAAATTAGTCAAAGCACAAAACTCTTTAATTGCATGTACAAATTCAAATACATCATTAGTAATGCCAATCCAAGGTAATAATCTACTCTTTCGATCCAAAAGCAATTCATATAAGCATGACCTAATCGCATCAGTAGCCCTTCATCATTGAATTCTTGTATCCCGTACATCGGATTCTATCATCACTTAGTAACTAAGAACGTCACCCTATTGGACATTAAATCCAAGGATTTGCTCAAGCACTACACGTAATCAAAACTCCAAGAAGTATAACCAGTTATGTGCACCGAATAATAAGGATCCTAAACATCACAAATATCTTCAATATATCCCAAGTCCATACTATTCGCATCTTCCATACTTACCTCAATTTCACTCATGATCATCATAAAAGTATCAATTCTTCGGTACTTGGGTGCAAGAATCTGAAAATATGATAATTCACAACTCGAGCCGCTCGGTCCCAAGAGTAAATCACCTATATTAGAGATTCTTACATGACGTACATATCTATTTTCTCCAAATATCCTGACAAAGGTTTTACGCCTATAACATTCTTGATTCACAGTTTATACTCACGAAGAGTGCTTAATCCTTTACTCATTCACATAATGGGGACCATAACACCACTTGACCGAAACTCACCCCGCACAGAGACCACACGAGGCGGCTCTGATACCACCTATGACGACCTTACCGCCTCTTAAGGCGAACTAGAGAGTTTCTCGCCGGGACTCACTCACTAGCATTCTTGAAAATGATAATTCACACCTCTAAATTAACATAGAAGGTTCTCAAATCAACCATAATTCAACTTTATTAGTTCAAGTCAAAAGTGAAATGTAGCTTTATATTGTCAAATATCCCAAATACATTCAATCCATAAAAGTACAAGTACAAGGAACTTATACACACTAGATCACACTTACTTGCTCCAACCTCCAGTCATGTAAGGAAGCCAACTAATGGGATGAGCTAAAAATTCAGTGAGGTTCCCAAACAAGCAATCAAACCGGCAAAACACAGAAACATTTACATTTAGCACTTTACACACTTGGCACAGTAATAAGCAGTCATTCAAGAATCAATCGTTCATTCATTGAAAGGATACGTGCTCACTTGGAGCCATTCATTTAGGTCATTCATTCATTCATTCGCCAACCATTTTTCTTATCCCTCCGACATTAGAAACCATTTGCAAGTGAAAACTTCTTTAGTGTTCATGTCAGTCATTCGTTGATTTCATTGCATTGAATTCACTGGCCAGTTCTCCACCAGATTTTGTGGTAATACTCGAGTATACCAAACATTGTCCCAGGGTCACCAGCCGCCCGACTGAATCCGCTTCTGGCTCGAGTCAACTGGCAACAAAGGCAAAGGCCCAATTTAGCCAAAAGGCTTACATTCATGCACAAGTAGCATTCAATTATTGAAAATTCACTTTTGCTTGGGTCGAGTGCGATAAAGTATACATTTGCCCATTGAAAATCCATTTAACAATCATTGAAAAGCATTTAACATTCAGACAACATTCACAACATTCCACATAGTCTTTTAAAGCATACACATGCAAGAAACACTCACCAATGATTTACTATTTATCAAAATCGAGTTCAGACCTAGCTCCCTGACTGGATTCAAAATCTGCGATCAAATGTCGAATAGCAAAATACAATCAAGTACGGTTTCAAAATATACGACCTTTGCTTATTCATATAAAAAAAATCAAGTAAATAGAACTCATTTAAATGGTAATCATAATGCTTGATAAATCCTAGAAAATACATGCCCGCTCTTTTGGTTTTGGTAAAGAAATGATTGCAACTTTTAAATTTATAACTTGATATATGCAACTAGAAATCTTGTTTAAAGTCGCCGTTACTTTATCTTTGAGAAATGTATACTTTTGGTAAAATTTCAGCTTATAAGTCACCTTGTATAAGTCACCCACAAGGTCAACTTAAACATCCCTAAGTAAACTAAGTCCAAATCAATCATAAGTCACAACCCTATTTCCACTTTCACTCACTTACCCTACAAGAGGAAAAATGGGTAGCACTTCCCCTATTTTCCGTAGCTTTTCCTCATATTTTTCATGCCAAGTTTCATGTCAAATCAACCCAAATCAACACCACAAGTTACAACGTAAAATCGGTTCTTATACTAGGCCACAAAACCATCTAATTTAAGTTTATCTCTAGCATATAAACACCATATATAATAAAGCTGAAATTTTAGAACTAAAGCTGAAAATTCCTATTTGAAAGCTAAAAGGTCACAATAAAGCTACAAATCTTCACACAAGTCCATAACAAAACTAGATACCATCATATCATGGATGAAAACTATAAAACAAGGCTGAAAAAGTAAAACCCTAGGCTGAAATTTTACCAATCTTCACCAATCTAGGTTATCATCCATAAAACTTCCAATTTCAAGTCATCTTCACCATAAATTGCAAGATAAGAAAGAGAAAGGAAGTTTTCCAACTTAGTACTTTCAAATCCCTTGAAGAAAGTGAAGAACCAAGGCTTTCCTCTCCAAAAACTTTCCACTACAAGCTTCCTTGCTTCCTTGGTGCAACTTTATTCGGTTTAGATTTGTGATTCTAACTCAAACAAGGCAAAATCAAGATGGAAATGAAGGTTTTTCTTCTCTCTTTTTCTCTCCCTCACTCTCGGCCAAGATGAAGAAAAAAATGAAGGAAAGTTTGGCTAGAAGAAAGATAAGAAGGAAAGAAATCTTTGGTCAACAAAACCCTTGATCACCGACACTTGGCGAGCCAAGTTTTCCCCCTTTTTTTTTTCTTTTCTTCCTTCTCTTGGTCAAGAATTTTGGCCAGCTTTAGGGCTAAATTAGGCGAGGATAAATGAAAGGAAAATAAGAAGATTAGGGAAAGAAAGTATTGGTCAAGTGGTGTCCTCAACCGGTAACAAATGGCGCGCATCGGTTCAAGCCTATTTCCTTAACTCTCTTGTATTTTTTGTTTTAACTTATGATTCACTAACTTACTCTTAGCACTTTTAATCACATACTTCCTCTTACGTAATACTCATTCTTATCCACCAAATTTAGTACACACACCTCACCAATTGATCACACTATCATGATACACCTTAAATCCTAGCATGCACCAACTATAAAAGTAAAAGTAAAACTCTCAACTCTATTATTTGCTATACCTACTAAGGCAAGTAATTTAGTATTAAGGAAATTATAAATTAACTTATTCAAGAATAAAGAAAATATAAATGAATTTGCAAGTCCTCACAAAGATTGCCAATAGGTTTTTGATAAGATCAAAGATTACTTGTTGAATCCTCCGGTCCTAGTGCTACACCAACCAGGAAAATCTTTAATTATGTATTGGTTTGTGCTTGATGAAATTGTAGCACGCATTTTAGGGTAGCATGATGAATTTAGGAAAAGGGAACAAACCATCTGTTAGTTTTTTTCAAACTGTAGAATCCCTTATTCAACCAGTGTGCTTGAGATTGTGTATGCTTTTGGAGTGTTATTCTAGACTCAAAAAATAAAAATAATTCTAAAAAAATTGATATCCATACAAAAGCTTACATTGTTTGGGAGGATTCTAGGGTTTAGAGAGAGCACAACCGCATGAAAAAGAAAGAAAAAGGAAACAAAATACAATGAGAGAGAGGTTTCTTCTTCATTTTTCTAGAAAGCTTCAAATTGAGCGAGTAACCCAACTTTGCGACCTCTATTCTCACTCTTTTGTGGATTTTTTTCTAGAGATTCTTTTTTTTTTTTCTAATTACTCTTGAGATATAGGAGATCAACTTTTATGTTGAAAGTTTCATGAGAAGACAGCTTTAAACTCATCAAATTTGACATCAACCTTGCCAAAAAGTCAGCCCAGCTTCCTAAGTCTTAGGAGCTTGAAGTCAAATTTTTGCCTTTAAAAGCTATTCATTTCTGATTTGTTTTGGATTAACACGTTTATGTAAAACCTCTTAAGCCTTGTTCTTTCTATTTTTTGTGTTTGGATGCATCTTGTAAATTTCTTTTTTATGTTTTCCTTCTTCTTTGGGGCTAAAAAATGGTGAAACTTATTTGGTTGATTAAGGCCTTGCTTTAATTTGATGGTTTTACTCTTGAGGATGTGTGAAATTTGTGGGTACCTTTCTTCCAAATTTTGGATTGAACTTTAAATATAAAACATGAGTTGAATATGGGATTTGTCATTGAAACTTGGTTTTCTTTTGTAAAAGTATGAGTACTTTAAATAATTTTTTGATGAAACATACATGTGGTGGGTATTTTGATTAGTCCATTCATGTTTAAATTTGGATGAAATCGTTACTAAGATGTGCCTAGAGGTTTTCCAAAAATCATTGGCCACATGTTTTAGTCTTTAGTTTCTTTCCTTTTCTTTCCTTTTCTTTCTCTTTTTCCTTTACTCTCTTTAGTTAGATTTTTTTATGTATTTTGAATTTGGGTTTGCTTGCTTTCCTGTATTATTCAGTAAAGGTTTCAAATATGGCCTAATTAAATTTGTTCAGGGTTGCTCTGAGTTGAAGTTAAGTTTTTGTTCCTTTAGGTCAAGATTGGCATGCTATCTCGATATGAACAAGCTTTAGGCTTGTTTATGTTCTATTTATTCAGACTTGTTTGTATGTAGTTTGGGCTAGGTTCTGCTTTTAAATTGGGTTTGTTTATATAGTCAAACATAGGTATCTACTAGATTTTCATCTGGGCTAAAGTGCTATGATAGGTATGGTTAGCCTTATTGATGTTAGAAGTTGGGTTAATAAGACACGGTCCAAGTTTCTTGTGTTATCTTTCCATCATTTTTTTAAGACATGGTCCACATTTCTTGTGTTATCTTTCCAAGTTTCTTGTGTTATCTTATGTTCAATTTGCTATCACCGATATGGTTAGCCTCGTCGATGTTAGGAGTTGGGTTAATAAGACATGGTCCAAGTTTCTTGTGTTATCTTTCCTTCATTTTGGATATCTTTTGCATTTTGATCACTTTTTTTGAATTCTTCTGAAAATTTACTCAAGATAATTGCTTGCTGATTTCTTTTATCTAAGACATAAAAATAAATAAATAATATTTGCAAATTGCCCCCTAGACCTTTAAATAAATATGCTAAGGGCCAAAAAGTTATAAAAAGTGATGATTTCCTTCCTTTTTGATTTCTTGACTTTGCCTTATCATGCTTATGATTGTTCTAGTGAACTAATTTAAGCTTTTCAAGTTAATTAAGGTTTAAGTGAATTTATTAAATCTAGAATTTTAATTTGATGACTTTAGAAACTAATATAAATAGCCCCAGTCTGTTGGCTTGTAAATCACTTTGGTAATCAAATTAGCTTAAATCTAAGTAGTTTATGAATAAAAGGGTAGTAAAAACTAATTTTTTTAAAATTTACATTTTAACTGCTGAATTTTGAAATTTATATTTTGGCCTCAAAAACTTTTATTTTCTCACTTTAGTCCCTAAGAGTCTTTGTTGCCCTTATCACTGAGGTTGTCCTTGGCTCTTTGATTTTTCATTGATGGTTTGAGTGTTAGTTATTATTTGTTTTATGACTTTAGAATGAATTACGTCTTTTATCTGTAATGATTAGTTGTCAATTAAATTAGTGTTTTGGCCCTTTTATTGAAATTTGAGCATAGATAATTCTCCACTCTCTCATCGTAGTCATCACTTAAAAAGGGTGGTACTCCTACAGCCCTTAAATTCTTGAAAATATATGCTCTTACGTGTTTATATATTTTATGTGTTTCTTTTGTAATTTCTTTTAGTTATGTTGAGCTTTTATTTATTTTCATGTTTATTTACTTTAAGTTTTATAATTATTTGGACAGTTCTTGAATAACCCAAAATATATAGTTTATATTTTTTTATTTAGAAAAACTGTTATTAGATTTATCTTTTTTTCCTCAAATGTAATAAATAAGCTTAGATAGGTCTATTTTCTTATCTTTTTGCCCTTTAGATTGTAGTTAGCTATCTCAATGTAATATATAGGTCTTGTGTGTCATGTATGGTGTATGTGCAATGTGTTTTACTCACTTCTTTAGGATTTTTGTATCTAGAAATCACACTTATGTGTTATGTGCTCTATGTGCTCTTATGTGTTTAATTGCTTGAATTTATGCTTTGCTCGTTTTATTACAAATAATGGATGCATGACATAACAATACTAGTCCAAGATTAGTTGTGGCCTTTCCCCCATTTCTTTACTAGTACAATACTAGTAAGGATTTGTAGAAATTGGTTAGCTAATGCTAAACTCATAGGACTCTTCCCACTCTAAATTCATGTATTGTATGCCATTCATTTCATTTTCATGCACATGTTTCCTATTTTTAGGATCTTTTCTAATTTGCATGTTGCTTCCCCTTATTTTATACCCCTGTCTCATGCATGTTCAAATCATTTCACTTAATTGCATCCTATTTAGGAATTGGGAAATTAGATAGTTAATTTGCTTGTTTAACTTAGAGAGGTCACCGTTTGAGTATGGCCTTAACACCTTATTAATTGTCTACAAAAAGAAAAATTATACCACCAGTTTTAGTTCCCATATTCATTATGTTATATTCCCTTTCTTTGGACACTTATACCTTTATATACAAGATATAATTTTCTTTTCTTT
The DNA here is from genome assembly GCF_036785885.1 of Coffea arabica. Lineage (NCBI taxonomy): Eukaryota > Viridiplantae > Streptophyta > Magnoliopsida > Gentianales > Rubiaceae > Coffea > Coffea arabica. The sequence continues at coordinate 39,826,839 of NC_092313.1, forward strand.
GAATCTCATTTTGCACACTTGTGACCCCTTCAAGGAATTCTTTTAGATTTTGCAATTCATGCATTAGTACTAATTAGACTTTGAAGGGATATTTCATCCCTCCCGATATCTCCCTATGTTTAGATTTGCAATCATGAAGAAGCATCCACATGCGATAAGTTCAAAAAATTAGACTAAACCTCATAATCAGCTTTGGCTATGTGAGAAATAGTGCCAGCGTTTGAGCGATCGAATGATAGCCTTCCCTTTCATTAACCCTGAACATTTTTCTCTTAATTTCAAAGACCAAAAGTCATTTAAAAAGGGTTATTTCTTTCATTTACCTTTTCAAACTATCTTTTATGGTGACTTGATACACCTAAAATCAATACCAAGTGGCAACACCCTTTTTTTAAAAAAACCCTTTTTATACCATCTTTTTTGGTCCAAACCGTCACATTTTTCTAAGTCCCATTTCAGACCTTTTTTCTATTATTTTCTGGAATCAAAACTCAATTTTTATTTTGTCCTTTTTGTTTGAAAAATGGGGCATGACCTCTCATTTTTCTAATGAAGGAAACTCTTTCTTTCAACCTTACAAAGGTTACAAAGAAAATATTTTCTAATAGATGCAGGCAAAGGGAGTATCAATTTCAAACTCCATAGCTTTTTATATGGAGTGAAAAATTGGTCAAAAATACCTTACAATGGCTTTGCATTAAATGTTGGATAAACTAGCCATTAGCCCGGTGTTTTTCGACAGTTGTCCAAGATTGGTGGCCGTAGCATCATTCGAACAACCCTTTTTCAAAGAGGTTCATTAGTTTTGAGCAGCAAAAGACATATAAGGTGTCTGATTGGGCAGCCAAGGACTCCAAAGATGCTTTAGTTATTAAGACCCTGCAAATGGTCGAAGGCATTCATTATTAGCCAAATACGTGGCTAAGAAATGTCGAAAAGTTTTGGTTGTTGAGTGCATTTTTTTCGGCCGTTGATAGTAGAACTAGTGTCTGAAGGTCATTCAATCGGTCAAGAAAATACTTCGGATGTCCAAATTAGGGATGAAAACAAGTCAAAATCAACTTCGAGTAACAATATACTCAAACTCGAATTTGATGTTTGTAAATAGTTCTCGAGCTCAAGCTCAATCAACCAGATATTGTAGAGCTGGAGCTCAACTCATGAGGGGAATACATGTGTTCAATCTTGACTCAATAAGACTCAAGTCATAGACAAGCTTTATTGAGCTCATTAAGGCTTACTAAACACCTGCTTCCTAGATTTAACCTATGTCAAAAATTGCAAAATCTAAACTAATTGGTCATTTCTCAGCAATCTAGAATCATATAAATACCAAAATACCTCACAAGCTACAAGTGTGTTATATTACAGACCCAATCTACACAATTCTAGAGTTATTACATCACTGAGGAAATAAAAATTAGCTTCACAAAGTACACTTGTACAAATTACAAATAATAGCAATAGTTAATCAAGTGCCAAAATTAATAACAAACATCCACATCCTGTCTGAAAAAAGAGCAATGAAATTGCATAAAATGCTCTAACATGAGACAAGTCATTAGCCATGAAATTGCATAAAATGCTCTAACAAGCTCTAAATTCTAGAATTGAGGTCCAAGACACCCACCAACCATATCTTAGCTTCAATTGTCACTTTAAACCTAATGTTGTAAAAGATTCAAAAATAAACTCTACAAGTCCAATTTGAATACACTAACACAAACACAAATAATGCAATAGACTATGACAGACACAAAATCCACTCTAGCAGCCACACACCATAATCTGTTGTTCATTTAAGAAAAATGTTCAAACTATGGATTAATGTTCAATAATTAGAACACTAATTTTATTTTCAAATATTAATTTCCACTTTCCCTCATACATAAACACCATAACATGATCCTCATAATAATTAGAAATTACGTTTTCCAAATTAGAATTTATAATTTATAATTGGGGATTCTCGAAACTGAAATAATATACTAAATTCAACCACAAAATTGAAGCAATTGACTTCGACAACTCAACAACTAAACTTAAAAAAGCTTTAACTATTTCATATCTTAGTTCAGTCAAAGCCCCAGAGCCAATCCTTAGCCACATGAACAATGATGGACCAACAGTTGTGGCCAATCCTCAACTGCATGAATAGAATGACTGCCAGAGAGCTCTGTGGGAGGTTGGCAGCTTCATTCAACTAGTTGAGATTTTAGAAGAATCTCAGTGGAAGCGTCGGAGAGGGACTTTGGGTTAGTAGGAGGCCGGGACTTGGGAGCAAGAATAGAGGAGGAGTGGAGGAGGAAAACTCAAAAAATAAACTCTCATTTTTTTCTTTTGTTCTTAGTTTTCTTATTATGATGTTTTATCTATGTAAGAAAATAATAGGATAAAAAACAAAAAAACCCCCTGTGGTAAATCTAATACACAGAAAATCTCTCGGGATTTCAAAATATACAACACGACACCCCGTACTTTGAACTTAATTGTAAAGATGACGGAATCCGTTAAACTTAACGGAAATGGACGAAATGACCAAAATGCCCTGATATAATTAAACAAAAGACAGTTCAAAAAAATCATTTATTTTATTCTCTAATCTCTAGATAGAGAGAAGGGAAAATCGCCATTTTAGTCCTTAAACTATTTCACTTATGTCAATTTCATCCCTCAATGTCTTTTTAGCCTAATTTAGTCCTTCAACTTAAATTTCTTGTCCAATTAAATCTTTTCACAGACGCACCACCAATTAAAATCTTTCAGGCACAAAATCACCACCCTATTAAGGGCAATCTAGGAATTACAAAGTTAGGGCCAAGGTTAGAACCCCAACAAAACGATTTCCGTCAAAAAGGAGAGAAAAACAAATTTTCCACCAAATTGGGAAAGAAAATAGAGATCGTCAAAAGAGAATTTGAATTATCCTTCTATGTCAAAGCATTTTTCCCAATCCAAATCATACCTAGTCTCTTAACAAAATTTTTCACTATTACTACCATCTACTAATAATTATCAACCACAACCTTTCCTTAAACATCGCCATCTTCTCTCATTCTATATTTCATTTCTTGGATTCCATCACCTTCTCATTCCTTTCTATTTTATTTGGGTTCTTTTTCTCACAAAGATGTCAAAAAATTGGGAAAGTTTCAAGGCATAGAACTTATGGAATTAAATTGTCAATGCTTTCCAAACCCGTTGAGTCTCAAATAGAGAGGAGCTAAAGCTTTTCCCTCTTCTCTCCAGGACCATCACCAGTATCATCATAAAAAGCTCTAAGAAATTCGTTCAAGTCCTCTATCTACCTTCCATCAAATAGAGGTTGAAAAAATTTACATGCCTCCATAGCAAGTCTAGGGGTTGCATACCTAGCAAACCATGGTGGTTCATGAAACTATAATTCTGTTAAACATTTCATCAAACACTTTTTGGGCCTCTTCAACAAAATGCAATCTAGAATACATATTGAGCAAAGAACTATCACAATGTAGAGTACATATTGAGCAAAAAAACTGCTCACAAAAATATCCTACAAATGAATTGCTTTTACGACAATCACACAGGCTTTTTTCCCAATTAATGAATACTCCGGAATTAATAATGCATCAATACTAGTAGAGAATATGTGAGAGTTAAAACAAAAAATTGCAGAGTCTCATTTGTAGAAATATTTACAAATTTAGAGAGGAGTCTCGATTGTCCAGTTCAGAATGGCTATTGATTTAAGAGTTCAAAAAGACGACGTCCTTGTTTCGGAAGTTTGCCAAAGAAGAATGGTGACATAGTTGGTGATGACTTGTTGACTAGTGATAAATGGAGATGAAAATTGGGATCTTCTTTTACAGATATTTTATTTTTCTCCCCACATTAGTGTAAAATTTTTGTTTTACCCCATTAGATGAAAAGTTTTCAGATTTCTTTATTTTAATGTAGGACAAGACTTGTACTTCCATTTTTGCCCTTTGTTTAGGTAGTGCTTTTTTGTGTCGAAAAAGTTTATTGGGCGGTGCAGCCATAAAAGGATCTAATTGGACAAGAAATTTAAGTTGAAGGACTAAATTAGGCTAAAATAACATTGAGGGACGAAATTGACATAAGTAAAATAGTTTAAGGACTAAAGTGGCGATTTTCCCTAGAGAGAATTGAGAGTTAAGGGGTAGAACAGGTATATTTGTTAAAAATTATGTATAAAAGTTTTTTTTTTAGATTCCAATAAGTCATTTCCGTTAAGTTTAACGGATTCCGTCACCTTTACAATTTAGTTCCAAGTACGGGGTGTCATGTTATATATTTTGAAACCACGGGGAGCTTTTCTGTGTATTAGGTTTACCACAATGGGCTTTTTTGTATTTTATCCAAAATAATAATTTGATATCCCTCACTCAAATCTTAAGGAAAAATAGAAGGTTCAATTGTAAATCTCAAGATTTTTGTACCTATTTTAGGCATTGCGTATTAATACATATATGAATAATATAATTATATTAAAATATTATATTTAATTATAATTTCTAAATTAATTACTAAAATATTTGATTGAGGTCGTCGAGCTCTTAAGTACCTAATCCTAATGCTTGAACTCGGACATGTTTCTCTTGTTGGGTAGCTCAAACTCAAACTTGATCAAACCGAACTCGAATCGAGTGGTTGATTGAGTAGTTTGCGATGACTTAACTTTAAGAAGGCTTGTAGAGGGTGATATTAGCCATAAAGACACTTCCACTAACTTCAAGTACCTACTAATCACTCAACTAGCAATATTAAATCATATTCATTAGTTTATTATGATAAAAAATAAAAGAAATCGAAGTGGATTGGTTTACAATTATATACAAAATTCAATTTTTTTCCTCTTGTTCTCGAGGTAATCCTGACCTTTAGATGGACAACACGTGCGTCCTCATCCATCATCCATGTGTGACTACTATTATACAATATTCTTATCTACAACATGATTACTGTATATATTTGATATTAAGATGAAAAGAGAAGATTTTTATTTGTTAAGATCTTTCCATTTGCACGTGAATGTCTACTTTGGTTTTTAATGTTGGGAATTCATTAAAAAAAGAAGAAGTGAATTTGCATTCTTTTTTCCCTGAATTTTTTTAACTCAGCCATGAAAAAGTTTGAAAGTAGTTATTTGACTTTGAGAATGGTAATCCATGAATGCAATTACTGTATTCCACTAAATTAAATTTGAATTAACGGCTACAGGAACAACTTATTCAACCACAATTGCAAAATGGGTTTAAACAGCTATTTAGAGGAAAAAAGACCAGTGATATTAGCCTTAACCAACTATTGCTATTTTTCTTCAGAAAATTTTTACGTTTTTCATGAATATATTTTTCAATTTTTTTTATCTCATATAAGTCAAACCGTTACAATATATTTTTCTATAAAAATTGCGGAAAATAACAATCTAAACAAGCCCTAAGCTACCAAAATTTCTACTATACGAGCTTGCAAAAAAAAAAAAAAAGAGCTTGCAAAAAGTTATTGGGTTGAAAATTAAAAAAAAAACTATTTTTAACTTTATTTGGTATAAAGGTCGGCTTCAAAAGGGGAGAGGGATGGGTTGGATGGTACGGGGGAGGGAATGTAAGCAAGAGGTCTTGGGTTCGAGTCCTCCTACTTATACTAAAAAAAAAAAAAAAAAAGATCGACTTCAAAAACCTCAGAAATCTCTGGCCGCAAGTTTGCAACCCAGGCTTCTGCCACTTCTTGTTGTTATTAATCAACCAAAGTAAGTCACTCACGAGCTGTAGACCCTTTTTTGTGGTGCTAAGCATGTTTCACCACACGATAAGTGCAAGTGGTCCCCCAGACCTTAATTAATTGCACTAGACTAATCCTTTGCCGGCTGAATTAGCCTAATCATTTTAATTAAACCCTTGAAAGCGACCCCCAAATAGACATGCACCACAAAACCGCCACCAACTCAAGACTTAGGATTAGGACCGACACCCAACTTGAAAATTTGCAATGGCTATTAATACTTTGAATGTGCAGTGGCTATCAATTCTCAAAATCAATGCACAGAATTTTTTTTTTTTTAAAAGCTTGTATTTCTTTTGATGACGCTTAATTTAACTGATGTCACCGTACCTTGACATATGGCTCAGAAAAAGATTTATTAGTATACATTTTTTTAAAAAGTAACCCAAAATTCCCGTGTCCATTTATTTTCAAGAATGTGCATGTTTTTGCCTTTGGGAAGTGCTGTATTCTAACTGGACATTTTACTTAAACAAATTCTTAGATATTCCATAAAAATCAAATAATTTAAAGAGTTAAAAATTCAAATAAGCAAAAACCAGTTATTCAATCTATTTCTGAATTCGATTACCAACATAATAATGATGGAATAAATAAGATATCCAAATCAAACGAGCAATGATTTAAATCATTTGAAATTTTCAACTCTCAAGAATTTTGAATCAATTATGTAACAGTAAAAGCATTATCGCCTCAAAATTTCTTTCCCTAATAAAAAAAAATCATTTGTAATCATACATAAAGGAAAATGAAATTGGCTTTATTGTAGGTCACAAACTTTATCTGTGAAATCAACTTAATGCTCGTGGGCCGAAAACAGAAAGAATAAAAAATAGTAGTGCAATTACTACTATATTTGATAAATGAAAAAATGAAACAACAGAATATGAACTACTATTGCTATTGACTGGTCAATTAAGAATTCATTGCAATACCACAACCGACCATTGAAGTAAATCCCTTTTTTTTTTTAAATGGGTTATTTAAGTAAATTCACATGATATCAATCTCTGCACTCCAATAGAAACGTTGTAATAGATCCTAGGCCGAGAGCCACAAATTTAGACACACACATGCCTACGTGTCTGAGCAGCAGACCATAACCTCATGCCTCGCCCCACGTGACGTGGACCCCACGCGTTCCCCTCCACAGTCCTCTGCCTCACAAAGTCTTCCAGCAACAGCACCACTGCACCACACACTTTCTCTCTCTACACTTTTCTCTCTACTGTTCAAAAGAAGGGGAAAAAAAAGAAAGAAAATGCTGTTCCTGGTTTTGCATTTTTCATTGCACGATTAGAAAAAATGGAAAAATAAAATAAAAATAATTTACCTGTTTTTGATTGGATTTGTTGAAAAGAGGTTTGTTTCTCACTGTGTTCTGATTCATGCTCTCTAGCGTGTCCTTCGACGGCGCCGTTCTGGAGATAACTTAGTTGAAAGAACTGGAGATGTTTGGACTAAGTTTGAAGCAGCAGGCGGTGAATTTTCGGTTTGGAGTAGTTATCGTTCGTGGATTTTTTAGCTATGTTTGATTGGAACGACGAAGAGGTAATTTTTCCACAAGACTGATTTTTCATTAGGTGTCTTCTTTTTTTTTTAAAGTATTTATTGCCTATGTTTAGAGAAAATGAAGGAAACAAAGAAATGATAATTGAAAACAAAGATTTAATTGACTAAAATGTATAATTTATAGTTATTAACTCATTTTTCTTTTAGCTTTATTTTTAATTGGATTATTTTTTTTTAATTCTTCTTTTCTGTCTTGCCATGTCAAGGCAATAAAATAATTTTGTTTTGTTGGTTATTTGCGTATTCTTTTTTGCATCTCATTTTTTTTAAGGTTAAAGGTTTTTAGGTTTCTAGCCTTATCGTGGTGTTGGTTTGTTTATGTGTGATCACAAATCTGTAAGGTTTTCATGCTGCCTATGATGAGTTCATACTTGTTTTGTTAGGGAATTAATGAGATTCTTATTGTGCTTCCACATATTATGGGTTTCCTTGTTCTGTTACAAGTCATAGAATACTAATTTTAGTTTTTGAGAGTGGAATCTGAAAAATATTGGGCACTATTCACTCTGTGTTTGCTAAATCTTGGTTTAATTTCCTAACTAGCTAAGCAGTATCCAGTTTAATATGATTATTGTTCGCTTGTATTGCTGCTGTGGTTGAGCTTAGTTTAATTTTCAGATTGAGTTGCTTGATCATTTTGTGCGCATACGAGATTGTGGTTTACGACTCTTGGATCACATGCTTGAAAGTCATCAATCTGAGTTTGAGTCAAGCTTGATTATTAAAGCATCCTCAATGGTTGACTTGTTTATTTTTTGAACTAATCTTGAACTGGCATTTCCTAGCTGAAATATGCTTGGGATACAGTGCCCAAACAACTCCAGGTATATGAATTTAGATTGTAGCTCAAAACTGCACCTTGTAATCATGGTAAACCCTGAAAAGTTGCTACGGCAGTTGTGTGTGTCCAGCAGAGATCAGGTACAGGAACTAAGGAAGTTGATTTTTGCCAATTTTACTCAGATTTCCTTGAGTAGATGGCATTATTCAACAAGCGCTGAGTATCAGGTTTGGTTGCTGAGCAGTTGGGGCACCCATTATTAGTAGATAGAGAATGCATAAGTGCTCTTTGTAGGAGGAATTCTCATAAAAGAAAGATACATATGCTAGTAGATTTCCACATTTGATTGTATATCGGGGAAGGTCCAGTTGAAAATTGGATTTGCAGCAAGACATCCACATTTAGGGCTAAAAAACCACAGAGCTAAATCACTGAACACAGTAGCCTCAAATTTGTCGGAATCCCATATCCATCTTCAAGCAATTTGAATGAGTTTGACCTTTCTTAACCATCCTATTCTTGTGAGAAAACACAGATTCAACCAAAGTCTAATTGCCTGAACTACAGAGGATAAAGAGATAAAAGGAAAACCTTAAAAAGTTTGCACCCATTTACAACATAAAATTGCTAGAAAACCTCAGAAGTACGTCTTAATATAAACAAATAGCACATAGCACCGATATCCAATTTTAATATGCATCAAGGTACCAATAACTACAAAGTTATGGACTCTTAGCTAATATGCACCTTGCGCAAAAGAAGGAAAAGGACAGGCATTTTCCTTGATGTTTTCCTTTTGTGTGGGTTATGCTAATGTAGCAACACAGAAACTGTTGCAGATTAATTTTGGGACGAGATTGAAAACAAATGATTTGGAAATTGATGTTTATACAAGTATTTGGACTAATGTGTTGCACATCTATTATTTTAGATAATACTTCCATCTCTAGATAGATTAGAAGAGTTTGAAATTTCCTTTTTTTTTTTGTTTGGCTGGTGGACTAAAAGCTGGATAGGCTTTCCTGTATCTTAATCTATTTCTTTATGTCCATAGCTATTGAAAGCCATCTTGTGCTTAGGTAGTCTTATAAATGTAAACTTCATGGAGCTCAAAAAATACTTATTGTTGTGCAGTCTATAGGACCTTGGAAGGATGACTTTATTTGTAGTATGTTTTCTGTCCCATGGTTTCTTTGTCGTCTTCCTACTGCTTGAAATTTTCTTCTTATCTCATCTACAAATTGATGCAAAGTTTCTTCTTTGTGCATATAATGAGGACACAATTGTGGCAGACAGCCACAGATTTCTGCTAAATTTGTTTCCTTAATTTCTGGAAAATAGCAGAATAGTTAAATAGTGGTTTGCTAAAGAGGATCTGTAATGTAATGAATTATGTAGTCCTTTTCGCTCCTGCATGTGTTAGTTATGATGGGAATGCGTGTCATAATTGTTTGATTCATACATGCACCCTTGTCTTAAGGCATTTTAGTTTCTCAAATGAGCTGAATCAGGAGTTCCTGTAAAGCACTTAGTCTAGTTGGGAGACTCCAAAGCCGGGAGCAAAACTTGATCAACGTCGTTTTTACTCCTTGGTTACCTAATGTTCTTTGGTGTCAGATCTTGGATATGTTTGAATTGCTATGTGTTGAAAGGAAGCCTTAAGTGGAAATTTCTATTGTCTTTGCACTTTCTTTGGGCCATACATGCAGAGGAAGCATGAGGGTGGGGGGTGGGCAGCATCCCAAGAATTTAGAGTTTCAGTAATTTTGCCTTCAAAGTATTAGTATTTCGTACATATCATTAACAAAATTAGACTTCACTGCCTTCAAAATTTACATAAGGTATGGAAGTTTTTTCTAATATATTGCCATATAACGTTTGCCTCTCCATGTCCCACTTACCGTTTCCATTCCAACTTTAGAGTTTATCGCAATCTTGTATGAGCTGGTCTTACTGGCAAACAATTTGCTTAGGAGTTGAGATGGGTTTGCCGTGGTTCCCCATGGAAGTTGAGGGATCCAAAGTCGTAAGGAGATTATAGATGCCTCAGATTGTGGCTGTTCAACATTTAATAGCCTCGAGAATTAGCCTATTTATGATCATAAGCAAGACCTGTTTTCAATCTATTGCATGGACTAATATGGGCATAAACTGTGTTGTGCTGCTACATGATGAACGCAGGTTTCTGATTTTTAGAGCAACTGTTTGGATATGCTCTCTAAGGATAACCTAACCGATATCCTGAAGCCTAGACTCCATTTGTAAGACCGCTTCTAGATTCTGAATCACCTAAATTTGTAGAGCAGTAAAGCTGCAGTTGTTCATCCTTGGATATACCTCATATAAGGGCTCTAGATGCTTAGCATACCTACTCCACTACATTGGTTGACCTCATGCATCCAAGAGTCTGGCGATGAGTGATGCACTTCATGATTAAGAGCAAATTGCTTAGAAGCATAGCTGGATCACTAAAATTTCTCTGTATATGAAGCATGGACAGTACCCTTGAAGGAATGATTTATGTTGGCACATGAGCAAGACATCATACATTATCCAGTAATGCTCAAATTTGCCAAACAAAGAGATGTTGCAGAATGAAGACACATGCATATTATGTGATGAACCTGGGAGGAAGAAGTTTAGACGTCAAACTTAACAAGTGAAGGTTTCTTCCCATTATAGTTGTAATATGTGTCTCAAATTTCTGCTTATCATACTATAGCATGCAAGCAGTAGTTTGTCTTGGCAGAAGGTCCCTAATTCTTCAGGAATGAACTTCTTTTGGGGTAGGGGATTCATGAGGATGATCATATTACTCAAGAAGTTAATTTCATTTCATTGATGAAGTTATTTGTCTGAAACAAAAGTTGCTGCATATCAGGATAGAAAGCAGTTGAACAAGGCATGACTACAAGGAAACCTAAGATTTAAGATCACCGGACTGAATACAAATTTTATATGGAAGATAAATGGCCTGGGTGATTAATTAACTCTTTAATGATTGCAAGCAAAAAAAGTTTGATTATTAATATTGTCATGTGTTAGCAATTTTTAGGTGTTTAGGTTTCTCTAATAAGTTGTCTATTGGAAAGAAGAATCTTTGAACCAGTCCCTCCTAGGTCAATTTAGGCTAAATTCTAGGGGTGTGGATGTGGGCTTTTCTGTGTGTGTCTACCTATCAATCTATATCTCTATCTTTCTATCTATATATCTATATCATTGAGCAATTATGCATATCTTTGTTGTCATGAATTAGTATATGCACTTTAATGGTTTACAATGTAGTGAAGATATGCTGTTTCTATGTATTCTACTCATTCTGCTCTTAAGTCATGAGATTCCACATATTTTCTGTTGCATTTCAGCTGTCAAATATTATATGGGGTGAGGCTGGGGAAGGTGAGGATCATATTGTTCCATATCCAGATGCAAATGAAGAAAAACCTCTAGGTTCGTATGGAGATTGTATTAAGAAAGAAAAGAATCAGGAAGCTGTGGATGTAAAAACTGCTGAACAGAAGAAACCTGCTACACAAAGTGATCTACATGGAGTAAAACTACAATGCAGTTCCCAATATGACACAAATGAAGATCTTTCTGCAATGGAATTTGGTGTGGACTCATGGCCTGATCTCTCGTTACCGGGTGCTGCAAAGGCTAATGAAGATACTATGGGTACTGAAACATCCAATAATGTAACAGATATTTGCAAACATGATTTAAGATGCAGTGCATAATCTATTCACGGAGATAATTTCCCTTTGTATGTTGTTATTAGAAAGTTTCACTTTTTGACTGTCAAAATTTCCCCAGAAGACAAGGCTGCTCCTCTCGATAATGCTTCTGAAATTTTCCAGAGCCCTCTTGATGATAGTGAGCAAGGCGATTTTGTTGATTATGGTTGGGCTAGTGTTGGGAGCTTTGAGGACCTTGAGAGGATCTTTAGGTAATGCAAAATTCTCTCTCATTCTTAGTTTTGTTCATACAATTAAGGATTAATCTTTCCTACACTCATAGTGTATATACTGTCAGCGTTGGATGAATGACAACTATGCAAAATTTGAATTTGAAATTCAATATTTGCACATATGTCATGAATCCAATGGTGATAGTGTATACATTGTCAGTGTATATAAGATTTACTCATACATTATACTTTTGCTGTAACGTTAAATTCAAAATTCATGTCATCTATTGTTCTAGACCACTTGACAATAAATAAAGAAAGACTTGATCTAACCCTTGAGGTTAAGCCGGTCAATCACTTTGCATAAGCATTTTCAATAAATTATAAAGATGAACTCTATCGATAAAAAGTGGACAAAGTACATGCGATTGGGTTTCAAGTCTTCTCTTCTTGCCAAAGGTGGAACTACATCCCATGTACATCTAAAACCATAGGTGAGCATCTTGAGGCTGGAACTCCTCACACCTAGAAATGGAAACTGAAAACTTTAAAGCAGAGTATGGAGGAATAATTTTGTTCAGGACATGATCATCCAACTCTTTGTAGTTTCAGAATTCGATGCTACAGCTTGTCAAGAAACTGCTAGAAGATGTGATTTTCATGTACAATTCTGACAAATTTGGCTATCAACATGGGCCCCTAAAGTCAAAATAGCAAAATTATGGTGGAACCTTAAGAAGCCAATGCAAACCTCGAATAAACTTATTGAAGTTTTGCCATCCTCTTTATACTGAGTCAAATGTACCATGAGAAACAATGGTTTTAGTTTTCTGTTCTGTTGATTTCCCTGCAAGTATGCTGCAACAAATTAATGACCACGTGACGTTCTAATACCTATTTTTCTCACTTCGTTTCCCCATTTTGTTCTGATGATGTTTTCGATGAGATTAAATTCACAGTCAATTATAACAAGGTCAGTCATGGGTTTGAAGAGCGTCTGAGGATAACTAATTTGGTTGAGCTATTGCAGTGGTACAGCTTTTTTTTTGTTTTAATAATTGAAACTAAAATAGAAAACTATTATAATTACGTTGCATCTTCTTCAGACTCTAAAGTACATGATCGAAAGACCAAGGAGGTCATGAAGAGAAAAAAGAATGACTCTGGGAGCGTAAAATTAATGAATTGATGTGTCAGCAAAAAATTATGTAATCCCACCTTTTGTGTATTGTTCCCTGAACTAGGGCTTGAAATCATACTTCCCTGCTTACAACATCAAACTTTATGTGTAAATACTTATTCTCTGATTAACTCCAATGACCAGCCAAGCTAGTACTAGCTTGATTACTTATTCTCTTTTGTAAGCAGTACTAAACTAATTACACCATAATGCTCTCTCTCCCTCTTCCTGTCACATTTTCCATGAACACCATAACAGTGGATTTAGGTCAATCTAGATTGAAGTTTTAGATGGCTATTTCATCCTTTTAGACAGAAACAGTACTTGAGCAAATTCCGACTGCAGTAGTTGCAGAATTTTTCTGGGTAATTTCTTACATGTGATGTGAAGATAATTACAATCTATGAGCACTGACTCTAATTTTACACACTTATAAATGCCATAAAATTCTTAAATACAATTCAAAGTGGTAGCAACACATGACAATTCAAGCTCAAAGTCTTCTTGCAAGTTCATATTTGTGTCAAAAACTGGGAAGGTGAATCTGCCCAGGGTATTTTGCATGTATCTTTCATCAAACATGGCAATTTCTTCTTTTAGTTGGTGATAAACAAGGTAAAGATTTAAAAGAAACTAGACTTGATCACTTTAGGCATAAGAAGAGAGCAATCTAATATACCCACACCACTCTCTCGTGATATATCTAAATCAACTAATGTACAAGGACTTGAATACTCTTCATGCTCTGAAATCCCCGTATAAACTATAATGCTGGAATATTCACATCGTGTGGCACTGCTGTTTCTGGAAACTCCTCATAAATCTGTCAAATGTTTTGCTAGGAGGACACATTCATATTAGTGTCATCCTAAAAAGAGTAGATTACCTACTAGATTGATTATTTCACCAAATGGATTAATACACAAGTCTTGAGAAGATTAGTACTAGCTTGATTACTTTACGAGAAGGGTTTTACACAAAGTGTTTGATGATGAGAGCAAGTCAAGAAACTCAGCTTCATCATGTTCAGACACATATGCCATAACTTATTGGCTTCCTCTCTCACTTGTTTAGATATTGAGAAGCTTTTCCTATTTAAGCATCTCCTGATATGCACAAATCTTCTTCTTGCCAGATTTGTGTGTATGGTGTGGGACACCTTTCTGTCTAAAGCTGTAAAAATCGCATTGTTTTGCATATATAAGTGTGAGCATAAGTACCATCTACAACTTCTGGTGAGTAAGGTGAATGCTGGATTCAAATGTGCCAGGGTGCAGCAATTTATCACAACAATGGCCTTCATTTGTTTGTCTTATAATGTAGTAGTGCAGAGAAACTCAATATTATCCTAGCATGAGATGTGACTTTCAAGCATGCAAGGATAGAATAATCCTTGTCAGGTATTATTGTGGACTCTTACTCCATAAATACTCCCTCATCCAACATAATGGTTTTGGGATGTCTGACTGTGATTCTGAGTCATGTACAACCAAAAATTTCTATTTGGTAAATGAGGACAAAAGCAGGAACCTAAGTACAGTAGCTCTCATAGAACTACTAGGCATGCTATTTTCAGGCATGACGTAACATACTGAGTGTCTTGATTAAATAGGTTGGGGGTGTTGATTGAATGGCTTATTACACGTTTATTCTGTCTTCTGACAACTAAAGCAATCACTTAGGCTGGTAGTTTGTACTCAAAAGAGTTGGTGGACTAACATGCAAGCAAATTAATATAAGTTGTTAAAATTGGTTTACTGGCCAAAAGTTAGGGAACTAAGTTTTGGTTGAGACCAAGCTACTTGGTCTGGTCTTGGAATTTGGATTAGTTGTATTAGGCAGCTCTTTCTGATAGAAGTGTAGTAAAAGATGCCACAGAAATCCATGTTATTAAATGTGTGCTGTGAACGGATTAAATGACATGATGTCATTACTGATGTAATAATTGGTATGATTAATTTGGATCATTGTCATGTCATAAGTAATGACAGTCATCTTTACAACCTAGGCATTATGTAATGTAAGTTAGGCTTGCCAAAATTCTCTAGTAAGCTAAAACTGGATATAATTAGAGAGGATATGGCTTCTTATTCTCTGATTCTGCCCTTATTTTGTTTTTCCATGAAGATTTCTATAACTACTTAGTAATATGAAATTGCGTATGTAAGTGAAGCCGAAATTTGCTTTGGACTATGTTTTCTTGGAGATTAGAGAACAAAACCTGGATGTAAAAGAAAGAGGATGAACACTAGTGAGAAGTAATGTTAGAGAGAAGCGGTGTAGAGAAGAGAAACTTAGTGAGGGCTATTTAAATCATCGGCCAGAGGGCCTAGGAACGGTGAAGTCTAGGTGGCAGAAGTCAGAGATTCTTAGTTGAGATATTTGGCAAGCCTAGCTCACTACAGAAAATTGGCAAGTCTAGCTTACACATCCTTGTTCCTGTAACAGAAACATGACTAATTAATGCGTCACTCTTGACATCCTGTCTCATTTATTTTATGACACATTCAATAGATAGTAAGCAACATTAAATAGTGTAGTAAAGATGCTAGGCCAGTGACAGTAAGTTGCAGTTGCAGTTGCAGTCCATGCTTCCCCTTTAACGTAGCTGGTTAGACTTTGGCCCGTGATAATAAAAGACTCTCTGCTTCCCACTAATATTAGAAATTGTTACTTTCAACTCTTTTGGCCAAGCTAGCAAACTTTATTTAGTATTTCAAGTTGGTATACCTCAATTTTGTTAGAAATTGCAAAACTGTTTAACGATTGTTTCTCTGAACTGAAGAAACAGTGGTGTCAAAAGGTGGTCCAGTTTGACACAGGTCATAGGGCCAGTAGGACGGACAAAATATATTTCATTAATAATTTTAGGTAATAAGTAATGAATGGGTTACAATAATGTGGATGATTCTTGACTCTTCCCCATTTTACATTTTGGTCAAAGATAATTTTACATCTGCTTCAGTTTTAGTATCATTAGCATATGAATTTTGTCTTACAATTAAATGTCAGTTCCAGTTCCATCTAGTACTTTATTTTGTGAAAGAGAAGAAATAAAATTTAATTGCCATTTTATTCAGGAGAAGTAGCTAAAAAGTGATAGGAACATTTCATGTGAAGTTTGTGGATCACTCAGCTGACATATAAAGTCTTAGGGCTGACTGTAATATTTTCTGTGTCAAATTAGGAGCCTATCATACACATGCTTCAACTTGCGGTTGAGTGTGAGGAGAAGACAAGGGTACTTATTGTGGATCATGCATGATTAATGAGATAGGTTATGAATGATTCACCTACTTTTGGAAAAGACTTGTTTTTCCCAAATTTTGACAATTTTGTAACTCATAACTTATCTGAAGCACTTGTGCTAGTGTCTTGGGTTTCAAAGTTTGTTGGTTTGGTTGCCTGTTTTTACCTTTTCTAGCCCTCTTGTATTTCCACACTTTGAACGTCCATTTCCCTTTTTCCCCCCCACCTTTGTTCTTCTCTTGAATTAATATCAAGTGCTTCTCCTGATTTAGACCCAATGAATCAAAAGAGGCTACTTTCTGTGCTATTGCATCTTAGAAACTTGGTAATTAGCCCCTTTTGTCATCTGTTGATTAGTTTCTCCTTGGTTAGATGTGAATCCGCATGAGTGGGCTTTCGCGAATTGCTCAAGCAGAAAAGCCAGTACAAGCTTTAGGCTTGATTTACCAGTCTGTTATCATATTAAGATTTTTCTCCTCATTGTTTTGGACTCTGTAGGAATTTGTTAAATTCCTTTTCTGATTGTCTTACACACTGAAAGATAGATTTATATAGGGTGGATGAATTGTTTATGCTGAACATATTAGTGAAACATGAAAACATAAAATTGAATTCTAGTTTTATGAGAAAGTTATTCTAAATCTTCCCAAGTCAGAAATCCTACTTGGGTGGAAATTGTGGCTATTGTACATTTTGAGCGTGAGTATTGGGAATATTAACGACATCGGAATTTTTGCATGTTGGGGATGTCAGATATGAAGTGTGACTAAGGTGCTTTTTGTAGTGATATAAAGACAATCTCTCTCTCTCTCTCTCACCCATACCCCATCATGTGATTCTTTATTATTCTTATTCTTCAAGTTGTTAATGCTATTACTTCTGTGCCTTTGATCTTAATTCATCAGTGCATGATATGAGGTCTTTTACTCCCCAGGACTTCTGGAACTCGATGTCTTTGTTTACTCATCATACCTCAAGACTTAACCCCTGCCTCATGAGACTTCTTGGACTTCATTCACTCCTACGTTAATAAGGGTCTAATATCTTGTTCTGAGAGTTGCATTTAATTCCAATCGCTTTTTGCTTGGCAAATTATTGATTGGCTTTCACGAATCCTGAGTCACATGTTAAATATAGGAAAATAAAAGTAGCCCCACATCGAGCTTCCCAAGGCTTTTGATGAGTAAGCTTACAAAGATCTTGGGCTTGTCCGCTCCTTGCAAATGCATCTTGGTGCTGAGGTTCTTTAATAATTTCAACTCAGAAGCACCAATATAGAGCATAAAGTTTAAACATCACAGGATACTTTATGAAGCAATTCACAGAAAAAAAGGGCATCATACTCTTGATATGCTTATATTCGACTTGGGGTAGTATTCCTCAAGTGCTCTTACCAAAAGTTGTGTTTTCCGGTCCACAATTTGCAATATATGTCCCTCCATCATTAAAAGATCAAAGTGAACAAAGTAGTATTGGTGTTACAGTTTTCTTTCAACAATGTAGCAGCTTCTTTGCCCCTCCTGATCTGCTGACTTTAAGTAAAATTGAGAGAAGGGGCTGTTTTAAACTAGTGTTGAACTCCGTCCAAGTCAAGACTTGACACAGGAGCACAATGAATTTCCTGTTGCAGCACAGTCCGACATTTTATCTTTTTTGTGCTACTAATATGGTCAGCAATGTTGAATTTACCTAGGCCTGACTATAACACTGCATAATTAGTTTTGTGTGACAGTAACCATCTGACCTGATATCCTCACAAGTGACATTTTGCAGCAATGAAGATCCAATATTTGGATGTGGAAGCCTCGTTAATGCAGATGAGCTATGGTCATCTTCCAAAGATGTCACCAGCAGCCCTGAGAAGTCAATTCCCATGTCAGGTGACTTTCCATGTCTGGGGCTAGGCTCACTAAGGAGCACGTCAGAGCAATTTGATGTTCAAGGAGAGTACCTGTCAGATCAAAACCAGTGCTTTACTCCAGGACATGAGAAAATAAACTTGTTGACATCCAATGTCCCGCAGAATGTGAAGTCTTGTGCAGGAAATATAGGATACACCGGAAGTAGCAATAATATCTCAATGAAGGAGAAGGTACTACAGCTATGCCAGATGTAGATGAATTTTCTTCTCTCTCATTACTCTGACTTTTGTCCACTCTCTTCTGCATCATTGTAATTTCTGCTACATGGCCATTGGGAACAAATTGATTTATTTGTCTTGGAATGCAGGCAGCTTTTGAGATGAGTGGAAGTAAGCCAGTATATAACTTACAGCTTGATTCAGGAAATTTTGCAGTCGCTAACGAGTGTATGGTCAAGGTATATTTTTCCTACTCCTGGTGAAATTTAATTCCTATTTTGTATGAGGTTCCCATCCTTAGGAAGGTACCCCTTTCTTTCTATTTACTCCACCTTTGTTCCTTTCCTTTCCACATTTTAATGAGAAAAAAAAAACATTTTTGAATGATCATTTTTTTTGGCACACAAAAGGAACATCAACATGAAGTGATTATCTGAACTTTAGCTGGCTTCTATTCCCCATTGGTGAAGCTTTGTGCATTCTTGTTAACAGCAGCACCATAAATGCTGTCAACCAAGAATTACTTCTGTGGTGTACCTGGAAATGGAATTGCTTATAATTTCATTTCTTAAATCTCCGGAAATGAGTTGCCGTTCGGATTTGCTTAAAATAGATATAGATTAGAATTATGTCCAAAAAGAAAACAGAGATTCTTATAGATAATGCTTCAGAAAGAAACACAATTGGAATGTACAATCAGTCTTCATGTCATTAGTCTACCTATTGGTGCAAGAAATATTCAGTAGAAAAGAAAACATGATTAGCGTAACAGTTTCTTTGAACTTTTTCATTTATGCTCTCTTAAATTTGAGTAACGTGGCCATATTAACAGTATTTGCTAGCTACATGGGATGGTTTTCATTTTAGGTCAGATTGTTTTACTGCTACAGATGTTCATCCCCTTTTTTTGATTGTATTCTTGAGGCAAAAATGGCTAGTGGGTCTATTGTTTCAGAGATAGCAATTTTCGTATATTTTACAGACAGGACCTAGTAAAATATTTTATCCTTGATTGCTTGACTCCAGTGATTAGAATTGAAAACACAGCTGTCAAATTTTTAACCAAACCCATTTCTCGTTATCATCACTTAAAGATTCAATATTCCCCCACAAATATAACCTGGCTTTCTTTGAAAAGTAAGCCACAAATTTTCTGTTGTGTGAAATTGAAAATTTTTCACTGAAGATAAGTAGACCTGTTATTAGGTGTCTGTTTCCTGTGACATGTTAGATCTATAATTCCGTGGAACCGATGTCAACTTTAAGGCTACTGCATAACCATAATCTAGAACTTATTTCCATTATCTAGAATAGTCTTTTTCAAATTATTTTAGCCACATGATAAGTTGCCTTTTTAAATTTGAAGTTTTCTTCAATTATGAATTTCTTTTAAAGTAAATTCTCTTTTTCTTAGATGTTCATATATCACATGTCAAATTACTACTTGGATTTAACAAAATGACTGAAATTACTACCTTAAAGTAAATAGAGTGATCTACCTAACAGGACGAATAGATCATATGGAGACCAAAAATGGTATTCTGAAAGTCATATAGGTTCATCAAATAAGACTAGGGGAACCTGAACAAACAAAAATCATCTCATACTAATCTGAAGATATAAAAGCTGTTGTGTTGTTTCAGTATCACGCCTTTTTGGTACATTATTCATGTGCTTTTAATGGTTTCTTTACTTTAGAACATCAGAGTGTTGCTCTAGTTGTTTTCTTGTATGCAGGGGAATAAGCGAAAGAAGTTGAAAGGCTGGAAAAAATCAGCAGAAAAAAGTGAAGGCAGGCATTTGCAGAATTTACAAGGATGGACTCAAACTGGAAACCAGTTTCTTCAATTCGATGCCCCATATGCACCAAATATGGGTCAATCTAGCTCGTCTTTGGTGTTCAGTCAGCAGACACAATTTCAAGGATCAGAGTCTTCACATTACAAGCATCTCTCTAGTCCACTTTTGACTTCTTTCATTAATGGTACTATGGCAAAGCAGTATACCGCTATGCCTGTTTTGTCGCAATTTCATTCTGGAGAAGTTAGCCAGCAGCCTGCCATTTCCAGCTATGAGGTTCCTGGGCACTTGAATCCTTCTACTGAACCTTCTGTTAAGTCTTTGACAATGACTCCTCAGGAGAAGATTGAGAAATTAAGGAGGCGACAGCAAATGAGAGCAATGCTTGCAATTCAGAAACAACAGCAGCAGTTTGGCAATCAAATGTCATCTACTGAATATTCAGCTATGGAAGGAGAAAATATTGAAGCAGAGGAAAACCTTTCAACAGTTGCGTCTCTTGAGCCAAATTCACCCATAGAACAAGATGATTCCAATACCGCATGTGTGCCGCACGATGATTGCTCAGTCCAGGATTCAATACTATATCAACTTCAGGATATTGTAGCAAAGGTTAGAGCAACTGCAGTTTCGTTTCTTTCCTGGTGGATGTATTTACTTGCTAAATAATGCGCATGGTCTGTGCTTAATTTCCTTGCAGTTGGACATGAGGATAAGACTTTGCATTAGGGATAGTCTGTTTCGACTAGCTCAGAGTGCTAGTCAAAGGCAGAATGCCAGTGATACAAGCAGTAGCAATAAGAGCAACAGAGATGAAGTTCTCAGCAAAGAAGAAATTAACACTCATAACAGGTTAGAGAATCTACTGCCATTCATGCTAAATATTGATGAATGATATGTATTGCTGAAATGATATCATAATTTCATCCTAAAAGTTGTTGAACCATACAGTTTTTGTTATTAACTCACAGGCATCAATTATATTGCTTTACTGGATACTGGATAACTTGGAAATAAGTTGCAAAGCGGCTTTCCAGATAACTATATAACAATCGATGTACTGCATACATGCTTCTAAGTGCTGTATTTCTAAGCTCAATTAGAAATCACGAAGTCTCCAAAAATTCCCAACTCCTTTCAAGCACCAAAACTGTGTATTAGTAGCACTCAAATCTAAGGTTTCACTTTGTAACTTTACATTATTTGTTGCATTTGTGTAATTTGACATAGACAAGTTAAAACGAGAGAGAGAGAGAGAGAGAGAGAGGCCTAGATGTTCTCAGTATCACACATGAGAGCCATTGACATCTTTAACTTGAGTGCTTGGTAGATAGCATATATACCAAATTACTGAAAGAGTTCTTTCATAGTTGGGAACAATTTCACATTTCTCACTTTTCTCCTGCATTGATAGCATGGAACTCAACTAGCAGAGTATGCTCTGATTTTTCTCATGCTTAATTGCGTATTTTGATTTTTTCAACTATATTTATCTCTGACAATTTTCTTCATCCTGTTATTAATTGGAACATGAGTGAAAAATTGAATGAACAACCAATGCAGATTTTTTCAGATTATTACCTTAGCCGCGTTAGTGCATTGAATAGATTATCATTAAGATTGAAATCTCCAGTTTGTTATGTACGCAATGATATCCTGCATTGAAATTATCAGTTGGCAGTACATGTACCCAAGAGTGTCCTGATTGTACTGTTGTTTACTGTGTCAGTGCATTTGGATAAGATGTTTATTCTTGCTTAGAGAAAGAAATCGTGATGTTTATTCAGGAACATACTTGAAGCAAATCTAGGTTTTCATGGTGGAGTTGAGCATTGTTAAACCCTCATTCTCCAATTCTATTTTGTCACAGGTTTCTGAAGGCATCTGAAGCAGAGACAGAAACCAACCCAATCGACCGCACTGTGGCTCATCTGCTGTTCCATAGGCCTTTAGAGCTCACAGGAAGGATTGTTGAGACACCTGAACCAAACTTATCAGCTAAGATCCTCCACTATGACAAGCAAGCATCTAGCTCAATGAGCTTGCAAACTAACAATTTGCCTCAAAGATTAGAGAACAAGCAAATTCTATCCCATGAGGAATCAGAGGTTCCTTGCCTATTTCGTAAAGAGAATCAGTTGGAAAAAGCTTTGGAAACTTCTGAAAATACATTAACCGCCAGAGCTGCAGAAACTGGAATAATGAAAGTCGAGCCCTCCCAGTGAGAACTGAAGTAACAAAATCTTTAGAAGGGTAATTCCTTCCTTTATCTCTTCCAAACAGTATTAATTTGCATTTTATGTGTATATTATGGATTAACTAGTAATGAGCCACTCTTTCATTGTCAGCCCACTGGTACCTGTCTGTCATGGTTTTGGAAGGTCCAATGCTATAGCCATGACCATGGAAGAAGTCGTTCACTGGAAGTTCATAAAATCTATATTCCCTTCAAAAGGGAGTATATCATATGTCCGAAGTTCCTATTCTGGTTGACTAGAATATTGATGTCGTCACACGTCCTGTTGCGAGATCTGAAAGTAGATTGAAGCTACCAAACTTCTACAAATATGGCCGCTTCGCATATTGCTCATTTGACTAGATTAACTTGTTTGTGTCAACTTATTTATACCTGCGTGATCTGTTTGCTAGACGTGTCAGTTACATCTTCATTTATCCATCTTGGTAGATTCTTGCTGGTCATAATTGTATCTGTAACATAATTCAACTATCTCCTCATCGATCTTGGACTTTAATTGAGCAAGACGTGAAAAAAACTTGCACATTTTTATGGACAGCGGAAGTATGTTTAAGGTAGATTTTCCGTTTGAAGTGTTTTCGTTAGTCTATTAGTGGCGATAAAATATTCTTATTATTTATTGCAGATAATATTTTTATAACCCTTTCAAAACCTTGAGTGAATTTGTCACGTCCCAAGCCCATCTCGATCCAGGATGCAACAGATCACAGAAGATTATTTGAAAAAAATACTGTAGTTTTGTTTTTTTTTTTTTTCCGAAACGATATTTGATTATATTACTTTCAAAAAATATACAAGTGCGAGCAAATGCTCGAATTGACTCTACAGCCAGTGTACTTAACACTGAGGAAACACCAAGTCCTCATCAATTGTGATGCCTAAGGCATACATGCTAATACTAGAGCTTAGATAATTTTTATCACTACGAGCTAGACAAAAGGAGCACATATGAAACAACCTTTTCAACTGTACAATGTCCTCCACCAGCGTGGCTATTCTGCTGTCACTTGCCTTCTGAGTTCGAATATGATTGAGGAGTTGCCTGTTCTTCACTTGGAACTGTACCTTCCTCTGGTGCAAAGTATTTGCTTTGCACATAGCCAGCTTTAATGCTACTGCATCGTCCACTAGCTGTACCCCTGAGCTTCTTTCCCTTAGCGCCCATCCTATCATTGGTTCTTGGTTCCTTTCAGCTGCAGTTATTCCAATGCCTAAGATAGGTTTGTCTGTTTGTCTTGTTGCCGCAACTATCATCTTCACAGTTCCCTCTTCCGGCTCTAAATGCAGGTCTTCATTGTTGTGAGTTGATGTTTCTCCTGTGCTCATCCTAGCTTCCTTCTTTGCAACTTCATCAAATTGTAGCCATTCCTCCTGTGCTTTCTTTATAATCTTCCAAGGCTGATGAACTTTCCCCGTAAATTCCATGTCATTTCTAGCCTTCCAAATGTGCCAAAGAATGTTGACAGTTAAGGCCAAATGTTGCGATCCTGCTACCCTATGCCTTGCCTCAGTGACAGAGATCCACCATCTTTTGAAACAACCATGATGTTCTTGCATCCCATCCCATTGGATTGGGGCAATGTGCCAGATATGTCTTGTTTCTCTGCAATTCAGTAGCAAATGCTCCACCGTCTCTACTTCTTCCCCACACCTTCTGCAGATGGGGTCACCTGCTTTGGTTCTGCCGTTGATTAGCTCCCGTACAGGCAGTACATTATTCAAACATTTCCATAGAAAAATCTTCAGCTTGTGTTTGAGCTTGAGTCTCCACATTACTTTCCACATCTTATGAGTTTGTTTCCCCCAGCTTGTAGATACCTCCCTCTGACTCACTTCTTGTGACCTTTCTTTGTTGGATACCAGCATCTTGTACCCAGAACTGACTGAGTATCTTCCATCTTCACCGTGCATCCAGAAGTAACTATCCTCTCTTCCAGCAAGACTGATTGGAATGCTCAGGATTCGTTCTGCGTCCTCTTTATTAAAATTCTGGAACACCAAATTTCTGTTCCATCTCTTCTGAATTATCAGGTCTTCCACCTTATGCAGTTTGCTATCCCTTTGTTTCATAGTTGTCACTCTTCCAGTGGTAGTATCTGGGATCCATCTGTCTTCCCATATTTGTGTACTCCTCCCATTGCCTATTCTCTTTCTAACCCCTTGCTCCACTACTTTCCTTGCTGCCATTAGGCCCCTCCATATCCAAGATGCATTCTTTGGAATTTTGCACTCAAATATGGAGCTCCTAGGGAAATATTTAGCCTTCATAACTTTACTGACCAGGAGGTTTGGATTTGTAAGAATCCTCCACACCTGTTTACCCAGCAAAGCCATGTTGAAAGCTTCCAGCTCCTTGAAACCCAACCCCCCCTTTTCCTTATCCAGAGTTAGTTTTTTCCAGGAGCACCAGTGGACCTTGTTCTTACCATTTGTTTCCCCCCACCAGTAGTTAGACATGAGAGAGCTGATGTCTTTGCATATTCTTTTTGGTATTTTGAAGCACGACATTGTGTACGTGGGCATAGCCATTGATACCGACTTGAGCATTGTCTCTTTTCCAGCTGCACTTAAAAGTCTATTCTTCCACTTGAGGATCCTATGCTGTATGTTTGTTCGCACAAAACCAAAAATCTGTTCCTTTGTTCTAGTCACCACCATTGGTAGCCCCAGGTACTTGCCTTGATTTACCTGTTGCATGTTTCCCATAATATGACAGATCTGATGCTTCTTATGTGGACACATATTTTTGCTGAAGAGTATAGAAGACTTATCCAGGTTTATCAGTTGACCTGAGGCAGCTGCGTACACTTGTAACACTCTCATCAGTTCTATTGCTTGCTGCTCGTTTGCTTTGCAGAAGATTAAGGAATCATCTGCAAAGAACAAATGAGTAAGACTTGGTCCCTGTCTGCAAATTCTCATTCCTGATATCCTCTTGTTCCCTGCTGCCTGTCTGAGAAGGCTTGAGAACCCTTCTGAGCAAAGGAGAAATAGATAGGGGGATAGGGGATCCCCTTGTCTGATACCTCTTCCTGGGATAACATATTCTTTAACATCCCCATTTATAGAAAAAGAGTAGGTTACTGTCCTTAAACATTCCATAATCCAGTTTCTCCATTTGTTGTGGAATCCCATTTTGGCCATCATTGCATCCAAGAAGCTCCATTCTACTCTGTCATAAGCTTTGGACATGTCCAGCTTCACAGCCATGAACCCATCCTTACCTTGCCTTTTATTTTTTAGATAGTGCAAATATTCATGAGAAAGCATAATGTTGTCCAAAATTTGCCTACCAGGGATGAAGGCAGATTGGTTTTTGCAGATGCAACAATGCAATACATTTTTAAGCCTATTTGCTAAAATTTTAGCAATGATTTTATACACGGTATTACAAAGACTTATGGGTCTAAACTGATTCAGAGAAGTGGGATTCAGCACTTTAGGTATGAGAGTGATCACCGTATGATTGACACTTTTTAAGAGATGACCATTGTGAAAAAAAGTTTGGACTGCATTTATTACATCCTTTTTGATGATGTCCCAGAATTTTTGGAAAAAGATTGGCGACATACCATCAGCCCCAGGGGCCTTTTCAGGACTCATAGAGAAAAGAGCAAATTTAATCTCCTCTTCTTCCACGGGTTTAATGAGGTTTTCATTCATTTCCACTGTTATAGTGTGTGATATACCCTCAAGTACCTCAGTTAAGTCCCCCTCTCCCCTACTGGTCAAGAGTTTCCTATAATAGTCGGCAACCTCATAGCTGAGCTCGTGCTCACTCTCAGTCCATGATCCATCTTCCCTTTGCAGCTTGTTCATCCTATTTCTCCTCCTCCTTCCTTTCACAGTTGCATGAAAGAATTTTGTGTTCTTGTCACCCTCCCTGAGCCACTGAATTCTTGATTTCTGTGACCAATACACTTCCTCTTCTCTATAAGCTTCCTTTAGCTTCCCCTTGAGCATGGCTATGCTGCCTTTGCTGGCCCTGATATCCCTGTCCTTTAGCTCGCTCATTTGCCTCTTAATCTGATCTATGTTTCTTCTTGAGTTTGCTTGGAAGGAATTTTTCCATTTCAGTAGAGCCACTCTGCAGTTCCTAATTTTTTTTGTCACTTGGAACATTCTTGATCCTTCAGTTTGCAGTTCCCATGCAGTCCTAATAACCTCACCAATGTCCTCTCTTTTCAGCCATCTCTTTTCAAAATAAAATCTCTTCTTTCTCTTACTTGGCATTGGACGTGTGTCTATCATGATCATGCTGTGATCTGAAGCATAGGTCTCCATATGTCTACACTTGACTTGATCGAAAGTCTGATACCATGAATAACTGCAAAGCCCCCTATCCAACCTTTGTTTAATTTCACCTTCAGCATCCCAATTGTTACACCATGTCCATGGGTGACCTTCAAATCCAATATCAATCATCTGGTTTCCATTGATGAACTCTTTAAAGTCCCTAAAGCTTCTTTCCTCCCTCCAATTTCCACCCCATTTTTCATCATTTGAGACAATATCATTAAAGTCACCAGCTATTATCCACCTTTCTCCCCATAGTCGTTTTCTGTTCTGAATCACTTTCCATTGCTGACCTCTCACCTGATTATCACAGCTCGCATAAAGACCAATGAACCACCAGTCAATGTTAGCTTCATGGTCCTCCACATGTGCCTCAATGGTAAAGGCAGACATCAGAACCTCTTTTACTGTCACCTCCTCTTTCCATAAAAGAGCCATTCCACCTGCTTTGTTCATGGCTTCAGCTACTGCACACTCATCGAATCTTAACATATTTTTTACTTTTTCCAAATATTTTTTCTTGTTTTTGGTCTCACACAAAAAAATCATGTTTGGAGAGGAGAGGTTATTCACCTCCCTCAGTTGGGGAATTGTCAAGGGGCTCCCCACTCCTTGACAATTCCACACCAACACCTTCATTGTCTCTCTGGGGTCCAATTTGGGTTGGACCCCTCCCCCTCAGCTTCTTCCCTTCGAATACCAGCTCCAATATCATTCTTACTTTTCTTACAGCCCCCAGTTCCTCCCCCAGCAAATTCCATCTCCACATCCATCTCGTTGATTTTCCTTTTTCCTTGATTTTTCTGATCATCATGTTTATTGTTACTATCCCTTATAGATAATCTTCTGTTCCGTGGTGGCCTCAAGGGATTCAGGATTCTTCTGATTTGTTTCAGCCCTGTCACTTTCTTCCTTTTATCTCTATCAGTATCCACCAGCATTATTTCAGTTTCTATTAGTCCTTCATCATTATGGATATGGTCCCTGTTCTGATGTTCACCGTCCAATTGTTTAGCCTCTTGCCTTCTTTCATCTGTGATCATTGCCTCTACAGTCTCATCAATCCCAACTTCTAGATTAGTAATGCTACTGACTCCCTCACAAGGTGTAACGTCCTCCTCCTCTGTGTCACTTCGCCTTCCCATGCATGTAGCTTGGCCTAATCCAGGTTGCGTTGTAATAATCTCCCTACCTGTAGGAGAAGGCTGAGCATGTCTCTGTTCCACAATCCCATCTCTGTTTCTTCCTGTGGGTATTCCTGTTTCCCCTCCACCCACTCCATTATTGTCTTTCCTTATCACTGGAGCTTCCTGGTTCTCTTTCTCCACCCAGTCTCCGTTTTTAAAGCTCCAATGCTGTCTTTGGGGATTATAGTTAACACTTGTTTGGTTTTTCTGAGGTGACATTTTTCTATTTCCATGCCCAGCCCGCATCCATGTACCATACTGATTGTCTCTTTTCCCTCCTCCAACAAGCATAGGTTTATCACATGTTTTTTCACTGTGGCCTATTCTACCACATTTATAGCAAAAGTCTGGACACCTCTCATACTTAAAGCTTGCCCATTTTGTACTCCCTGCTACCTTAACAGTTGTCCCTCTCAGCAGAGGTTGTGCAATGTCCATTAGTACTGATAGTTTGAGATGTCTTCCCTCCTTCCCACCCGTTTGTGGGATTATGACATCTCTCACTTGATGGAACACAGCACCAATCCTTCTCCCAGCTTCTTTAGACATCCAATGTACTGGTAAATTCCAAACTTGTACCCAAATTGGTGCCAGATTAAAAGCTGTTTCGTCATCCTCTATACCTTCATACCATCTATTCATCACTAATACCTGGTTATCCAGTATCCAAGGGCCTCCATTCATGACTCGGTCCCTGTCATTCTCTCCTGGGAGTATGAACTGAAAAAGGTTAGGCCCTAATTCTGCTACTTTCAGGTCTCTTGGGTAGCTCCAAGCTGTGCTAACAAAGTTCTTAACTCCTGTGTAATTTGCAATCTTTTCGCCCATAATCTTTCCTATGAGGCTGCATTGACACTCCTTAATGCCTATGGCCAACTCCTCCCTGCCCACATCAGTAACCTGAAGTTCCTTACTCGAAAGCTCAAAGCTTTGCAGTATTTCTGCCAACTCCTCAGCCATGGGACTTGAAAAGAGGTATAACTGGTACACCACACACTAGCACAGCAGAAAAAGAAAACACCAAGAAAGCTACACGGAAAAAAACAGACAATATGCTTTTTATCTATGTAAATGCAGATCTGGTAGGCAAGTAGAAAATGTAGAAAAGCCCCTATCACTAATGCATAAAAACAAAGCAAGGTAAGATCAGGTACCAGCCATGAGAAAGCCTTTATGTTTCATCACACCACAGTAAATATCTCTTAATTGTCGCTTTAAATGCTTCCTTCGTGGTAGATCCGGACAAAAGACTTGGTTTAAGGTTGTCTGAGATTGTGGAGACCGCCAGCAATTTGGATCTTGTTGACCTTAAAAGCTTTTTTGTCACTTTCTGGTCTCCCACTACGGAAAGAAAAAGCTCCCTTTCTAAGAGAGAGAGAGCCCCTACTAGAGAGAGGAAAAAAACATACTGTAGTTTTGTTGTTATGTGTGAATGTGAGATGAAAAAATAATTGAAAATATAAAATGGTAATTGAAAAATATATTTGTGATGTAAGCAAATATTTTTTTTTACAAATAAAATCTATATCTAAACAGAATCTTTGTTTCCATGATTTATCTTTTGATAACTCAACTATGAATCATTGTGTGCGCACAAATATCATTTCCATTCATTTGTAGTGTTAACATTCCATTTAATTGCAATTTTGTAAGAGGTTAGAACTTGTGACAACACATCATGCTAAAGCCAATTGCAAATCCCAAGTATTTTATTTCTAGAGGGCTTTTATTTATTTTTTTTCTCTTTAATTAGCTAAGTTAAAGCTTCTTTACAATGATAAGTGTGGACTCCAAAAAAAATCTCATAACCGGTGAGAAGTCATGAGCAGGGCTAACGAAATTCAAGTTTTGCGAATAATCTATTAAATCTACAGCTTATGATTCTGAAAGGGTTAAATGCAAACTATCACATTCAACAACTGTCTTTGGTTTGTACTAGGAGCCGAGTTATGTGGCTCCAAGTGGGTCAAATGACCCAACTTAACTTTTAAAATTCTATATTTGTTATATAGATTGGCTAATCACTCACAATATTGCTGGAAAAATAAAAAATCGGACATCTAGTGATTTGACAAGGGCCAATTCTACAACTATTGCTGTTAGCCCGACAGCAAAATCCAAAAAAAAATTTAAAAAAAAACCACTGGTTGCCGGCAGCAGTGAAATTTTTTTTTTTAAAAAATAGACTGGCTGCCAGGCTATGTTGTGTTAGTGCTGCTGGACTGTCAGCCCGATAGTAGCTACAAAAGTCGACAAAAAAAGGTGGCCTCCTGGGCTGATTAGACGTGTGAGGTCAGATTCAATTGACTGGAATGTTTTCTTCAACATCCGCTCAACTCTTGGGCACTGAAGAAAACAATATCACGAGAAAGTTAGTATCAGAAGCATTTGTTAAGGGTGTGGAGCAACTCCAAAGTGATCTTTTTACTCTTCTCAGGTCATTGGACATTCAAGACCATAAATTCATGGTCAGGGAGGCGGACGCCACTTTTGATGCTTTGGACCAGTTACAAATTGAGCATAAGAAATAAGGTTAATCACAATTAATTCCTTTAAAATATATCTCATTTTTCACTTTATCCCCTAACAATTTTTTTGTCTCACTTTATCCTCCATTGGACAAAAATATACCTCTATTATTCTAAACTCTTATTTTTTTCTCTTTTATTTTTTTCCTTTGCCTCTTTACTGTTTCTTTAATTCTTCTTCTTTCCCACAAAAATCTTCAGCTTAATGATTGAAATTAAAATAGAGGAATTGTAGAGATATATCTTTTCCTTAAACGATTAAAAAATATTCAAATCACTTTCCTAAAATACAATTATTTAGCCTTTCAATTCTTTTAACTTTGGTTTTTCCTCTTTCCTTTCTAGTTTTTCATTTTATTCTCAAGAAAATATCATAAGATGAAATTGTGATCTGATTAATAATTATCAATTGAAATTTGTGACACGTGGCATCATACAAAAGACCAAAATTAGTTTTTGATGCCTTTTAAACCTTCGTCCAGAAATGCAATTACAAACTCAAAATAAAATTTCCATTAAGATGGAGTTTTTTTATTGGGAAGGATGAAAGAGAGAAGAAAGAGAAAAAGAAAGAAAAAAAGAGGAAAAAGGGGTAAATGAAAAATCAAAAGATGGAAAGGGTAATTTCGTTGTATAGGGGATTAAGTGAGCAAAATTAAACGTTACGGGAGTAAAGTGAGAAATGAGATATACCTTAAGGGGATTAATTGTAATTAACCCCAAGAAATATAGTGAGCAAGTCAAGGAATATATTCGGTGTGCATCATTGTTGGCCAAAATCAACCAATCTATAATAAGCGATCATTCTTGTAGGATGCTAGCTGACCATTATAGTTATGAGAAGTTGAAATTAGATGAAATGAATGATGCTTATGCAAGGTCTGTAGCTGCCTTATCGGGAATTCTAGATTTTGTATTCATTTTCGTGTTGGTACTTATATTGAATTTCTGCATTTTACCAATGTAGACA
Organism: Coffea arabica; assembly: GCF_036785885.1. Taxonomy (NCBI): domain Eukaryota; kingdom Viridiplantae; phylum Streptophyta; class Magnoliopsida; order Gentianales; family Rubiaceae; genus Coffea; species Coffea arabica. The sequence continues at coordinate 39,858,430 of NC_092313.1, forward strand.
CCAAATTTTGAATAATTTTATGTGGCATCTATTTCATGATTTTCATTTTAGATGGCTTGCATTCGTTGTTTACTTTTAGTTTTAATTTTTAGTCTTAGCTTTTAAGTTTAAAATTAGCGTAGAGTTTTTAGAAAAAAGGGAAAAACATCAAAAATATGTTATAGTCATTTTATTTTTATTCAATGCTTTCTTGAAAAGAAAAATTCAAAAAAAGAGGAAAGGAAAGAAAAATCATGAAAAAAAGAGAAAAAGGGAAAAGGAAAATTTGTTCACAAAAATATGTTTATTTATTTAAATTCAATCTTTGGGCACTTTAGTTATTTTTATTAAGTTATTTTGGGGAAAATGGAAAAAATGAAACAAAAAGAGATGGAAAAATGGTCATTTTTGTTGTTTTTAGTTGTTCAGTTTTTAAATTATTTTCATTATTATTATTATTATTATTACTTGGTTTTTGGCAATTTGTTATTATTATTATTTATATTTTATCATTTCTGTGTTTTATTAAGTCGAAAGTTGTAAAAAAAAAAAAAAAGAAAAAAAGAAAAAAGAGAGATATGCGGCAGATCGCAGCTTGCAAAGAAATGTTCGGCAGCTCCTTGGGCTGCAAATATAGAAGAGCTGGCTTGAAGATTAGGGTTATTGGGATATAAAAGGAATGATCTAAGGGCAGCCGCAAGAGAAGAGGGACAGAGAGAGAGTTAAACGGCAAAAGGAAAAACACAAAAAACAGCAAAGGAGAAAAAGAAAGGGAGGGATCGAGTTGAGGGTTTGGTCTGAGAGAGGGCAGCAGCCAAAAGGGAGGAAGGAACCCACGAAAAGAGACCAGGTGATGGGCTGAGCAAGAAAAAGAGAAAGCGAGAGGGTGAGATAGAGAATTAAAGTGAGAAGAGAGGCATCGGGTGCTGTTCTTCCAGCAATAAAGCAGCAACTGGAGCTGATGCTCCTCGCGAAGCTTTCACCATTTTCACTCTGCCATCGTTACCCGTGAGCTTCACCGTAAGTCAAGAGCAAGAAGAGGCAAAGGGCGGCTGGATTTTGAGGGAACCACGGTGCAAGGCTGCGAAGGAAAACGCAAAAAAGGTCTGTCCAAGCACCACAGTCCGCATCTGCCGCTGCTTGCTGTCCTCATCGTTCTCGAGAGCTGCAACCTGGGCTTCATATTTGGTAGAGCTCATCTTCTTGCGGACAGTTATCTTAGGTTTCAACCTTACAAGGTGGTCAGGTAAATATAACTCACGCCCCTGCTGATTCAACGTGTTTCTCACAAAACTCGTACCTACGATACATGAGCAAATCAGATTTAGGTCGCCAGTCCTGTTGAGTTATTTTCTTCCCTGTCCCATGCTGAATTTCATACAATTCCCTGGTCGAATGCTTCTTGTTTTATTGATGAATTTCTGATGTCGGATGATGTAAATAAAACCATGAGTTACATGATCTTGTTAGATGAACAAAACCAGAAAACTGTAGAAAGCCCTCGGCTTTATGATTCTCATTATGTTCGGATCCTAATGCTCCCTTGGTTGCTGCTTCTTTTTGTGTTTTTGCGATGTTAATGATGGGTTTAGCAGTGAAAGGCTCAGATAACACGGTGTTTGTTTGGTTTGGAAATGGGTTGGGAATTTCTGGCTTCGCCTTTTGCATAATTGAGCAGCCAGATCACGCTACATTGTGGCATTTTGTGTCCAAGAGTTTTTGTTAGATGCCTCCACTTTTCCTTCGCCTCACTTTTTCTCATTGCTGGTCTTGGACAAGTTGGAAACTGCATTTAATCATTTCTTTGATATGTTTGAATTGTATAAGAAACTAAAGGCTGCTGCATTTTCTTCATCGTTTCTTTCTCCAAGCAATCCGCAGGGCCGAACTTCCTATTGTATGCTCAGACACCAAGCTCCAATGGGTTTTTGTTTGGATCAAAGTCGTGATGCTTGGGTGAATTTGTTTTGTTCGAAGTTGTGTTTTGGGGCTAAAATCTGTGCTTGGAAATCGAAAACTAGTGTCTAGTTTGTTGTAGAAATCCCCTAGCAGCTGCCGAGAACTTTTGCTGCATTTTTTTCCCTCTCTTGCTGATCTTTCCGTGGCTGCTATCTGAGTTTTTACTTCAGCTGCATGCTTAATTGTTTTTTGAAGGGAGAAAATGGAAGGTTGGGTGTTGGGTTTGAGTGTTTAAACATCTAAGATGCGTGAGCTGAAAAAATGGGAAAGCCACGGCTGGAAAAGAGAATTGCAGAAAGTGTTCATTGCAGAATTTTGTTTCCTCGTATGCATGCATGTATTAATTCTTCAAAATTGCCCCTTAACTCCCTTAAGTTCCTCCTTGACCCACTATGGCCCAAGTAATTTGAATACTTAATCAATTTAATCCCTCAAGCTTCTCCATGTCCCACGAAAGCCCAAGCATGTTCTCATATTTTTACAATTAGGTCCAAAGGTGGGTATATTTTGAGCCATCGTTTGGCCTTTCATTGTTTTTGGGACTTGTAAAGCTCTTAAATTTTTCAATTGGTTTTATTTGGCTAATTAATAGCTGCTATTGAATTTTAAAAAATGCATGTTTAAATCATTCATGGACCCTTGTTCATTCTTGGACTTTCAAAATTCCATAATGTTTGTTTGGATCTTGTTATTTACTTGGGGAACTTTTTGTGTTTTAAAATCTTTCAATTAGGTTCAAATGATTGAGTAGTCTTGCTTTTGGGTCTTTAGTAGACGTTATGCTTGGAGGTTGGATGATCATGTCTTTGCTTGGTCTTTAATCAGCTTTTTACCTCATTAAGTTGCAATTGGGGGGAAAATTTGATGACTTGGTGGATTCAAATTGTTTAGTTTATATCTTATCACTAAATTGGTGCATTAATCTTTTGTCTTTGGTGATTTTAGCCTAAGTTAGTCTTTTCTTGGGTGACTCTAGCCAAGTTGAGTTTGTTTACTTCTTTAGCATTCCACACGGGGGGAAGGTACAATTTCTTTTATCCCTTTTTGTCTCTCCTATGTGCTCCTACGTGTTATGTGAATATGCCTGTCTATTTCGCTTTCCTTATCTCCTTGCGTGCATTTACTTACCTTTACTTTTATTTAAGTTTTTATGGGGTATGTGTACACCTCTTGGCTTGTAATAGATAGGGCCCGGAGAGCCTCTGGTCCATTTCCCCTTCCCCTTTATGCTTTTATGGGGTATGTGTACACCTCTTGGCTTGTAATAGATAGGGCTCGTAGAGCATCTGGTCCACTTCCCCGTCCCCCTTGCTTGCTTGTTTTGTTGCTACATGTTTAATTGCTTTATTAGGCTCTTGCATCTAGTCGAGCATGCTAAATGCTATGTGCTATGTGTTTACGAGTATTTTGGCATGTCTACTTGCTTTCATAGCCATGAATGAATGGAATGGATGAATGTACGTTTCCGCTAGTCCAACGCTAGTCGGAATTCATAGAACGGGCTAGTCCAACGCTAGACCCTTAGGGATTTCCCCTCATTAGCATATCATTTGCTTGTTCACCACATATCATGCATTTTTCTTAGTTTTATCATTTGGTATGATCCTCGAACCCGTTTTCCCCCCATTTTAGGATTTTTGCATTTCATGCTAGTTACAGGGTTCATTTGCTTGAGAGTCCCCTTAAATATGGGATATAGACGAGTGTGGCTTTTTCTAAAGCCTTAGCACGCTTATATCCTCTCTATAAAAGGGCAAATTGAGTCGCGATTTAGGTCTCCCCGTCCCAATATGCATGAATTCCCTAGGCTCATGCATTCTAAGTCCACTCCATCATTACACTTTCACTTTCCCTCTCATTTGCATACGTACACCTTTTTATCCTTTCACTTGCACATGAACACTTTTCCTCCCACTTTTGCACACGTGCACCCTTGAGTTTCTTCACTTGCACACGAACACTTTTATCATTACTTGCACACATGCACTTCATATTATCATTTCACATACCGTACATTGCCCACTCACGTGCACACTTTCATTTACATATTTATTTTCTTTTATTACTTTTTCAAACTCATGTCCTCACATTGCACGCATGCATTTCATTCATTTGCATCCCACTTGCATTATTCGTGACTTCTTCAAAGGATTGATATTGGGCTTCACAATTAATGTGATTGGCACCACTCAACCTTTGAAGGGAAATTTCCCCCAATTCCCCTAGGTCTAGGGTTTGCATTCATGTAGGGCACTCAAATGTAATAAATTCTTTGGTTAAAACAAGAAAATCTTTGATTAAATCAACGCAACTAGCCTTGGCTAGGTCAAAGGGGTGCCTTGGATTCTATCCTTGCCTTCCCCTTTGTCAAACGTGACTCCCGAACCTTTTTCTTTGGTTTACGTAGACTAGGAGTCGTTTTAAAAAGGGTTTATTACTACTTGACTTTAAAACTCATTTTTGGGTGACTTGGTACACCTTAAACCATTACCAAGTGGCGACTCCAAACTTTTCATTTCAAAACCCTTTTTAAAACTATTTTTTTGGCCAAATCGTCGCTTTCCAAAGTCCCATGGCCTTTACTTTTACTTTGCACACGTTCACACACCACACTTCACACACATACATTCGACGATCGAAAAGTGGGGCGCGACAGTTGGCGACTCCACTGGGGACATTCGAGAGTCCGAGCAAATTTGATTTAATCAACCTTTTCCTTCTTTTAACCTTTTCATATATTACATTTGGGTGTTTTAGGGTTGCATTTTTTTTTCCTTTTAGGATTTTGCATCACTCGCGTCTCAAACCAATCCCTCGACTCATGAATGTATGTTTGGATGTATATTTACTTCTTTATTTCGCGCTTGCATTGCATTTGGGAGGGGGTGTGTCACCTTTAGAGCCTCGCGTGGTTCTCAACCCCTTCCCTCAAATTAGGGGAACACTTCATACGTGCATATTTATTTGCTTTATCCCATTTTATTTGTATTTTCGTGGGCGCCATCCCACACCGCCTTGTAGGATTAGGATCGATTGCCTTGGGTAGGCGGCTGGTGTGCTCTGCGCCCATAGCGCTACCTAAGGGATCACTCGAGCCACCGATCAAAGGCCCTGGGAGTGATGACCCTTCGCCTTTAGGTCTGAAGGCTTGGGAGCCGAGACTTATCGAGTCTAGTTGCATTAGTGAGCCCCAGCCTCATGCATCCATATTAGTTTGCCTAGGTTAGAGTCAACTTCACCCTTTTAAGCACATTAGGCACGAGGGAAGGGGTTCCACCCCTTTTACTTGCTTTATTGTATTTCTTTTCTTAATTGCTCCCAATGTGTTATGTGTACTATCAATTGCACTAACCATTTTTTTGTTTTCTTGGATTGCATTCATGTGCCTTAGCAATAAGGGGCCTCTTTGGCACTCTTTTAGTGACTCACCCACTAGATAGCTCACATGTCTAAATTTCAGTCTTTGCACTTACCTTTCAGTAAATACATTTCATGTTTAGACCCTTTCCCCCCGTTGCATTATTTTGTCCTCTAGGCCATATTTATTGCATATTTACATTGCTTTAATAAACTGGCATCACGCATAAACCCTAGAAAGGGAATGCCATTTAGGGGATCCCGTGTTAGGAATAAACCACCCCATGTCTCGGATGTATAATCCAAATGAGACTTGCACGTTTACCTTTCTCGTATCATCCGAAGGGGTAGTGCACAAGGTAAGGTAAAGATCCGATCATTTTCATGAAGCAATTTTTGGAATATGAGCATCTAATAATCACTTTTTGGCCATTTTCTCAAAATTGGTAAAATTCCCTTGCGTAAAAGGATATTAATTCGAAGAAAATTCACAAATGATTCCTCATTGTTGAGACGATAAATATAAAGGCCAAATTTTGATTTTAGAGGCTCATAGACCAAGGCATTGTAATGATTTCTTGAAACCACCCAGTGGGCGAATAATTCAATCGATTTTTGAACAAATCATCCATCTTATCCAATCCACTTTTTTCCAATTCATTCAATTTTAGTTCAATCTAATCATTTTTGAATAAATTCATTTCATCCAATTCATTTGACCAATTTACCCTTTTAGGGTCTTTTGACCAATTTACCCTTTTTAGGGTCATTCGGTCGCTTTTGAATAAATTATCAATTCAATTGACCAAATTACCCTTTTTAGGGTCTTTTGACCAATTTACCCTTTTTAGGGTCATTCGGCCGATTTTTGAATAAATCAAATTCAATTTCATTCATTTGGCCAATTTACCCATTTTTAGGGCAACCGAGCCGTTTTTTGACCTATTTCCCTTTTAGGGTAATCCGGTCGATTTTCAATAAATTGTCAATTTCATTTGACCAATTAGGATTTCAATGTCGAATTCCAAATTGGGAAATCTAGTCAATTTTGAAGAAAACCGTCCATTGCATCCAATCACTTGATCAATTAGGGTTTTTGACCCGTAATTCACTGAGAAATTTTATCAACGAATTCCAATCTCTTCGATAGGAGTTCGTCAAGGTCAAACCCATGTGTTTTGCAAATCAAAGGTGATCAATCTATTCGGACGTTGTCCTCATTTTGACAAATCTCTCGTCACCCCAATTGACCAAATTCTTTCAAAATTATTTTTCACTCCATGAGCTGATTGGATCCATCAGGTATTGTATAGTGCCTGCTCTGGAGGATTGCATTTTCATGCTAGGCCTACCCTTGGCATAAAAGGGTTCTCCCATAGGACATGCATAGCGATTTTGCAGTTTTGCCTACTAACTCGGGGTATTTTTCTTTTGTTTCCCCCCTCCCCTGCATTCATAAAAATATTTCAATAAGACGAAAATGTTCTTCTATATCTGATGATAATTTTAATCCAATAAAGTTTGAAGATTACAAGTGTTATTTGATTCTTGGGCGGATCCTACGATGAAAACCCTCTGAGAGATGTTGTAATTGTTTTCCAAAGGGAAATTTTGTATATTTGAAAAGGAGACAAAAAGTGTATATGTGGAGCTCTTTACAAGTTTCTCTCTTCTCACTTGTATCGTAATTGAATGAGAAAATTTGTTTCAAACTTTTTCAGCAATAAACTTTTTGGACAATCATTGTTTTGTGTATATTTATGTACATTTCATTCTTTATTCTTATTCATTGGAGATTGCATGATGAATTTTAAGAAATAAGACTAAATTGGGATTTTTTTTTCAACCTCCGACCTGAAAATTCACAATAAGAGTGTTCAGAATTAAAAGAGGTCATTCAGAAGGCCCAATGAGATATCTTTTTTCCTTCACTGAACCCCAAAATAAAATCAGTCACATTGATTGATAAATCGCAAATTGGGGCCATCTTTGCTTGAAAATATCCATTGTGTTTAATCGATTCAATCACATCTAAGTGAAAGCAAAAATGTGCATCATCCTTATTCGTTTGGAAAATTTGGAGTGATACTTTGAGCATTTGTTTCACTATCTATACAGATTTTTATCACTTGCTCTCCCATTTGAGCCTATGAAAAGAATAATTTCGTTTCAGATAAGAGCCCTAATGATCACTACCCTATATTGGAAAATTTTCAAATAGGGGAATGGATTTTCAATAACCGTTTCGTTACTTTGGTTGTCATGAGGTGTAAGAATGATGCTTTGGCCGTCGTTTCTACAACCTAAACACTGATCACCCCTTGCATCCCCATTTTGAGCTAAAATTGGTGGTTCTTTTCTAATGCACTCATGGTCGTACCCCACATTGGGGAGGGAGATTGGAGAATTTTCAAAAAAAAAACAAAAAAAGAAAAAAGGGAAAAGGGAAAAAGCAAAAATGCTAGAATAAGGAGGGAACTGCAAATTGGGGAAATTTGATTCCACTTGGGTTCCAAGTTTGAAAAAAGAAAAGGAAGGGTTTTGTCCATGTGAATCGCCTATGTTTCACAAATATGGATGAGCAAGGGTTTTCCTCAATCAATTAATTCAGATACATGCAAAAAATTTCGCATTAACGAAAGTTTCCTTTCAGAGTTGTTGTAAGGAATGGAATACAAGTCAGGCCATCTTCTTTTCCAATCGAACACTTTATCCCTAGTTATCCCTTTTGAGCCATCAGAATAAATTATGTCGTTTGGCAACCCCTGAGAATCGCAAACCCCACACTGGGGGCGAGTTTGAGTTGAAAAGAAAATTTCAAAAAGTGAAAAGTGAAAAGCAACAAGATCAAAAACAAAGGAAGAAAAGAGAACCTCAGTTCAAAAATAAACTGGGGCAAATTTTGTGAAAGTTCAAAAGAATGGCAAAAGGCCGAAAAGTCAAAAGGAAAAAGGAAATGAAAGTGAAAAGCCTCAATTGAGCAAAAACTGAGGCAAATTCTGATTTTACCCTAAAATAGGGTTGGCGCAACAATGCGATCTCAGATTCTTCAAACCAGTTTCGAAATCCGTTTTCAGGCCTTAACTTTTCTAAGCACCCCACCTGACCCCATTACAAAGCCGAAAGTCCTGACTCCTGTTCTTTGCAATGGCCCTGTCAAGAAAATTTCTGATGCCGGAAAATTTTAGCTGTATTTCTGAATTGCTTGAGTATGAGGTTGACGCTACTCACCATGTGAAAACCCATCAGCTCGAGGGAAAGGGAAAAGAGGCAAAAAGCAAAGAAAGGAAAGCAAATGCAAGAAAATGCAGAAAAATTGACGCTGAAGTCTCTGGTGAGTGATGAGAAAAATGCAAACAAAGTCTGAGATCTTTTGATTTCAAAATAGGGGCAATTTTGGAAAAATGCGATCTATGGTGCAATATCATTGAAAGTCTTAAACTATCGTTTTCAAGCCAAATTACAAGCTAATAAAGTCCATCGTTGACTTATTCTTTCATGACAATCCAAAATGAGGATCATGCTCATAAGAAATTCATCAAATCATTTGTGATCATAAGGGCATAACCCGTTTCCACATGTTTAGCTATCACTTCTGTCCATACGTTACAAGCCTAGAAAGCTTGTATGTTGACTAAGTTTTCTTGAAAATAAGGGTAACAAACTCTTTGCTTTCACTAAGATGTGACATTAAATGGATTACATACAACTGGGACACAAAAATGAGACAGATTCTTATCTCCCATTTCCTTAGCCAGTTCAAAAATAGAGTCATGTGATTGGTCCTGAAAAGATGAGTCAACCAGAAGTGGTGACCCGTTACCCTAAGCACCAATGCTAAAAGTAAGGAAGAAATCTTCTTCTTAAATTTGGTGTTATTTCGAGGAATTCATCATGAAATTTCTGCATGAGTTCAAACTTGACGATTAAAGTTTCTTCACATTGTTGTATGTGCACTCTTTTCTAAATTTTAGAAAGTGCGGTTTTTCTTTGTTCAAGTAAATGGGAAATCATCTAAACCAATTTTTGCAATCAAATGGGCCCAAACTGGGGCAAAATTTTTATTTGCAAAATTTCGCAAAATAAGCCCACACAGGGGCAAATATTTTTGTAAGTCCAATTGAGGATTTCGTCCAAGAATCAAACTAATGCATTTTTCAAATCAGTCACGCTCATTTGAGTGCACGTAAGCCCTGTGTAGGTATTCACAGTTGAAGTCGACGAAAAGCATCTGGCGATGTGGAAGGCCGATGCCGAAGAAAGAGAAGAAAGAAGGGCAAAGGGCCCTACACTGGGGCAAATTATTTTTGGGAAAAAGATTCTCTCGAAAAATCAGAAAAATTCAAAAAATCAAAAAATCAAGTTCAAAATTTTGTTTCTTGGAAAATCAAATTTAATTTCTTGTACTTTGACAAATCAAATTCAATTTCTTCACCAATTGGATGGCAGGATTGGGTCTTATCCCACTGACCATTCTAAAAATCACGTTGGGCCTGGATTTCGTGCCGCCAACATTCCAAAAATTCTGTTGGGCCTGGATTTCGTGCCGCCAACGTTCCAAACATCAAGTTGGGCCTGGATTTCGTGCCGCCAACGTTCCAAAAATCAAGTTGGGCCTGGATTTCGTGCCGCCAACGTTCCAAAAATCAAGTTGGGCCGCCAACAGTTCAAATGTCAAGTTGGGCCTGAGTTTCGTGCCGCCAACAGTTCAAATGTCACGTTGGGCCTGAGTCTCGTGCCGCCAACAGGTCAAATGTCACGTTGGGCCTGGACTTCGTGCCGCCAACATTCCAAATATCACGTTGGGCCTGGATTTTGTGCCGCCAACATTCCAAAGATCCCGTGGGTCTATCCAAATTTTACATTTCTGTCCGGGACTATCCCGTGGGTCTATCCCAATTTTAAATTCCTGCTCGGGTCAGTCCCGTTTTATTTTTCATGTTTGGGTCAGTCCCGCATTCAAATTCTTGTTCATTGGAATCCTTTTGCAGCCAAATAACACAGGTAAGTATTTGGTGTCCACTTCTTTGTCTCAAGTTTTTTCAAAACTCAGACAAAGAGGGGCAAACTTTAGACACCAAATTTTGAATAATTTTATGTGGCATCTATTTCATGATTTTCATTTTAGATGGCTTGCATTCGTTGTTTACTTTTAGTTTTAATTTTTAGTCTTAGCTTTTAAGTTTAAAATTAGCGTAGAGTTTTTAGAAAAAAGGGAAAAACATCAAAAATATGTTATAGTCATTTTATTTTTATTCAATGCTTTCTTGAAAAGAAAAATTCAAAAAAAGAGGAAAGGAAAGAAAAATCATGAAAAAAAGAGAAAAAGGGAAAAGGAAAATTTGTTCACAAAAATATGTTTATTTATTTAAATTCAATCTTTGGGCACTTTAGTTATTTTTATTAAGTTATTTTGGGGAAAATGGAAAAAATGAAACAAAAAGAGATGGAAAAATGGTCATTTTTGTTGTTTTTAGTTGTTCAGTTTTTAAATTATTTTCATTATTATTATTATTATTATTACTTGGTTTTTGGCAATTTGTTATTATTATTATTTATATTTTATCATTTCTGTGTTTTATTAAGTCGAAAGTTGTAAAAAAAAAAAAAAAGAAAAAAAGAAAAAAGAGAGATATGCGGCAGCAAGCTGCGTTTTTCGCAGCTTGCAAAGAAATGTTCGGCAGCTCCTTGGGCTGCAAATATAGAAGAGCTGGCTTGAAGATTAGGGTTATTGGGATATAAAAGGAATGATCTAAGGGCAGCCGCAAGAGAAGAGGGACAGAGAGAGAGTTAAACGGCAAAAGGAAAAACACAAAAAACAACAAAGGAGAAAAAGAAAGGGAGGGATCGAGTTGAGGGTTTGGTCTGAGAGAGGGCAGCAGCCAAAAGGGAGGAAGGAACCCACGAAAAGAGACCAGGTGATGGGCTGAGCAAGAAAAAGAGAAAGCGAGAGGGTGAGATAGAGAATTAAAGTGAGAAGAGAGGCATCGGGTGCTGTTCTTCCAGCAATAAAGCAGCAACTGGAGCTGATGCTCCTCGCGAAGCTTTCACCATTTTCACTCTGCCATCGTTACCCGTGAGCTTCACCGTAAGTCAAGAGCAAGAAGAGGCAAAGGGCGGCTGGATTTTGAGGGAACCACGGTGCAAGGCTGCGAAGGAAAACGCAAAAAAGGTCTGTCCAAGCACCACAGTCCGCATCTGCCGCTGCTTGCTGTCCTCATCGTTCTCGAGAGCTGCAACCTGGGCTTCATATTTGGTAGAGCTCATCTTCTTGCGGACAGTCATCTTAGGTTTCAACCTTACAAGGTGGTCAGGTAAATATAACTCACGCCCCTGCTGATTCAACGTGTTTCTCACAAAACTCGTACCTACGATACATGAGCAAATCAGATTTAGGTCGCCAGTCCTGTTGAGTTATTTTCTTCCCTGTCCCATGCTGAATTTCATACAATTCCCTGGTCGAATGCTTCTTGTTTTATTGATGAATTTCTGATGTCGGATGATGTAAATAAAACCATGAGTTACATGATCTTGTTAGATGAACAAAACCAGAAAACTGTAGAAAGCCCTCGGCTTTATGATTCTCATTATGTTCGGATCCTAATGCTCCCTTGGTTGCTGCTTCTTTTTGTGTTTTTGCGATGTTAATGATGGGTTTAGCAGTGAAAGGCTCAGATAACACGGTGTTTGTTTGGTTTGGAAATGGGTTGGGAATTTCTGGCTTCGCCTTTTGCATAATTGAGCAGCCAGATCACGCTACATTGTGGCATTTTGTGTCCAAGAGTTTTTGTTAGATGCCTCCACTTTTCCTTCGCCTCACTTTTTCTCATTGCTGGTCTTGGACAAGTTGGAAACTGCATTTAATCATTTCTTTGATATGTTTGAATTGTATAAGAAACTAAAGGCTGCTGCATTTTCTTCATCGTTTCTTTCTCCAAGCAATCCGCAGGGCCGAACTTCCTATTGTATGCTCAGACACCAAGCTCCAATGGGTTTTTGTTTGGATCAAAGTCGTGATGCTTGGGTGAATTTGTTTTGTTCGAAGTTGTGTTTTGGGGCTAAAATCTGTGCTTGGAAATCGAAAACTAGTGTCTAGTTTGTTGTAGAAATCCCCTAGCAGCTGCCGAGAACTTTTGCTGCATTTTTTTCCCTCTCTTGCTGATCTTTCCGTGGCTGCTATCTGAGTTTTTACTTCAGCTGCATGCTTAATTGTTTTTTGAAGGGAGAAAATGGAAGGTTGGGTGTTGGGTTTGAGTGTTTAAACATCTAAGATGCGTGAGCTGAAAAAATGGGAAAGCCACGGCTGGAAAAGAGAATTGCAGAAAGTGTTCATTGCAGAATTTTGTTTCCTCGTATGCATGCATGTATTAATTCTTCAAAATTGCCCCTTAACTCCCTTAAGTTCCTCCTTGACCCACTATGGCCCAAGTAATTTGAATACTTAATCAATTTAATCCCTCAAGCTTCTCCATGTCCCACGAAAGCCCAAGCATGTTCTCATATTTTTACAATTAGGTCCAAAGGTGGGTATATTTTGAGCCATCGTTTGGCCTTTCATTGTTTTTGGGACTTGTAAAGCTCTTAAATTTTTCAATTGGTTTTATTTGGCTAATTAATAGCTGCTATTGAATTTTAAAAAATGCATGTTTAAATCATTCATGGACCCTTGTTCATTCTTGGACTTTCAAAATTCCATAATGTTTGTTTGGATCTTGTTATTTACTTGGGGAACTTTTTGTGTTTTAAAATCTTTCAATTAGGTTCAAATGATTGAGTAGTCTTGCTTTTGGGTCTTTAGTAGACGTTATGCTTGGAGGTTGGATGATCATGTCTTTGCTTGGTCTTTAATCAGCTTTTTACCTCATTAAGTTGCAATTGGGGGGAAAATTTGATGACTTGGTGGATTCAAATTGTTTAGTTTATATCTTATCACTAAATTGGTGCATTAATCTTTTGTCTTTGGTGATTTTAGCCTAAGTTAGTCTTTTCTTGGGTGACTCTAGCCAAGTTGAGTTTGTTTACTTCTTTAGCATTCCACACGGGGGGAAGGTACAATTTCTTTTATCCCTTTTTGTCTCTCCTATGTGCTCCTACGTGTTATGTGAATATGCCTGTCTATTTCGCTTTCCTTATCTCCTTGCGTGCATTTACTTACCTTTACTTTTATTTAAGTTTTTATGGGGTATGTGTACACCTCTTGGCTTGTAATAGATAGGGCCCGGAGAGCCTCTGGTCCATTTCCCCTTCCCCTTTATGCTTTTATGGGGTATGTGTACACCTCTTGGCTTGTAATAGATAGGGCTCGTAGAGCATCTGGTCCACTTCCCCGTCCCCCTTGCTTGCTTGTTTTGTTGCTACATGTTTAATTGCTTTATTAGGCTCTTGCATCTAGTCGAGCATGCTAAATGCTATGTGCTATGTGTTTACGAGTATTTTGGCATGTCTACTTGCTTTCATAGCCATGAATGAATGGAATGGATGAATGTACGTTTCCGCTAGTCCAACGCTAGTCGGAATTCATAGAACGGGCTAGTCCAACGCTAGACCCTTAGGGATTTCCCCTCATTAGCATATCATTTGCTTGTTCACCACATATCATGCATTTTTCTTAGTTTTATCATTTGGTATGATCCTCGAACCCGTTTTCCCCCCATTTTAGGATTTTTGCATTTCATGCTAGTTACAGGGTTCATTTGCTTGAGAGTCCCCTTAAATATGGGATATAGACGAGTGTGGCTTTTTCTAAAGCCTTAGCACGCTTATATCCTCTCTATAAAAGGGCAAATTGAGTCGCGATTTAGGTCTCCCCGTCCCAATATGCATGAATTCCCTAGGCTCATGCATTCTAAGTCCACTCCATCATTACACTTTCACTTTCCCTCTCATTTGCATACGTACACCTTTTTATCCTTTCACTTGCACATGAACACTTTTCCTCCCACTTTTGCACACGTGCACCCTTGAGTTTCTTCACTTGCACACGAACACTTTTATCATTACTTGCACACATGCACTTCATATTATCATTTCACATACCGTACATTGCCCACTCACGTGCACACTTTCATTTACATATTTATTTTCTTTTATTACTTTTTCAAACTCATGTCCTCACATTGCACGCATGCATTTCATTCATTTGCATCCCACTTGCATTATTCGTGACTTCTTCAAAGGATTGATATTGGGCTTCACAATTAATGTGATTGGCACCACTCAACCTTTGAAGGGAAATTTCCCCCAATTCCCCTAGGTCTAGGGTTTGCATTCATGTAGGGCACTCAAATGTAATAAATTCTTTGGTTAAAACAAGAAAATCTTTGATTAAATCAACGCAACTAGCCTTGGCTAGGTCAAAGGGGTGCCTTGGATTCTATCCTTGCCTTCCCCTTTGTCAAACGTGACTCCCGAACCTTTTTCTTTGGTTTACGTAGACTAGGAGTCGTTTTAAAAAGGGTTTATTACTACTTGACTTTAAAACTCATTTTTGGGTGACTTGGTACACCTTAAACCATTACCAAGTGGCGACTCCAAACTTTTCATTTCAAAACCCTTTTTAAAACTATTTTTTTGGCCAAATCGTCGCTTTCCAAAGTCCCATGGCCTTTACTTTTACTTTGCACACGTTCACACACCACACTTCACACACATACATTCGACGATCGAAAAGTGGGGCGCGACAGTTGGCGACTCCACTGGGGACATTCGAGAGTCCGAGCAAATTTGATTTAATCAACCTTTTCCTTCTTTTAACCTTTTCATATATTACATTTGGGTGTTTTAGGGTTGCATTTTTTTTTCCTTTTAGGATTTTGCATCACTCGCGTCTCAAACCAATCCCTCGACTCATGAATGTATGTTTGGATGTATATTTACTTCTTTATTTCGCGCTTGCATTGCATTTGGGAGGGGGTGTGTCACCTTTAGAGCCTCGCGTGGTTCTCAACCCCTTCCCTCAAATTAGGGGAACACTTCATACGTGCATATTTATTTGCTTTATCCCATTTTATTTGTATTTTCGTGGGCGCCATCCCACACCGCCTTGTAGGATTAGGATCGATTGCCTTGGGTAGGCGGCTGGTGTGCTCTGCGCCCATAGCGCTACCTAAGGGATCACTCGAGCCACCGATCAAAGGCCCTGGGAGTGATGACCCTTCGCCTTTAGGTCTGAAGGCTTGGGAGCCGAGACTTATCGAGTCTAGTTGCATTAGTGAGCCCCAGCCTCATGCATCCATATTAGTTTGCCTAGGTTAGAGTCAACTTCACCCTTTTAAGCACATTAGGCACGAGGGAAGGGGTTCCACCCCTTTTACTTGCTTTATTGTATTTCTTTTCTTAATTGCTCCCAATGTGTTATGTGTACTATCAATTGCACTAACCATTTTTTTGTTTTCTTGGATTGCATTCATGTGCCTTAGCAATAAGGGGCCTCTTTGGCACTCTTTTAGTGACTCACCCACTAGATAGCTCACATGTCTAAATTTCAGTCTTTGCACTTACCTTTCAGTAAATACATTTCATGTTTAGACCCTTTCCCCCCGTTGCATTATTTTGTCCTCTAGGCCATATTTATTGCATATTTACATTGCTTTAATAAACTGGCATCACGCATAAACCCTAGAAAGGGAATGCCATTTAGGGGATCCCGTGTTAGGAATAAACCACCCCATGTCTCGGATGTATAATCCAAATGAGACTTGCACGTTTACCTTTCTCGTATCATCCGAAGGGGTAGTGCACAAGGTAAGGTAAAGATCCGATCATTTTCATGAAGCAATTTTTGGAATATGAGCATCTAATAATCACTTTTTGGCCATTTTCTCAAAATTGGTAAAATTCCCTTGCGTAAAAGGATATTAATTCGAAGAAAATTCACAAATGATTCCTCATTGTTGAGACGATAAATATAAAGGCCAAATTTTGATTTTAGAGGCTCATAGACCAAGGCATTGTAATGATTTCTTGAAACCACCCAGTGGGCGAATAATTCAATCGATTTTTGAACAAATCATCCATCTTATCCAATCCACTTTTTTCCAATTCATTCAATTTTAGTTCAATCTAATCATTTTTGAATAAATTCATTTCATCCAATTCATTTGACCAATTTACCCTTTTAGGGTCTTTTGACCAATTTACCCTTTTTAGGGTCATTCGGTCGCTTTTGAATAAATTATCAATTCAATTGACCAAATTACCCTTTTTAGGGTCTTTTGACCAATTTACCCTTTTTAGGGTCATTCGGCCGATTTTTGAATAAATCAAATTCAATTTCATTCATTTGGCCAATTTACCCATTCTTAGGGCAACCGAGCCGTTTTTTGACCTATTTCCCTTTTAGGGTAATCCGGTCGATTTTCAATAAATTGTCAATTTCATTTGACCAATTAGGATTTCAATGTCGAATTCCAAATTGGGAAATCTAGTCAATTTTGAAGAAAACCGTCCATTGCATCCAATCACTTGATCAATTAGGGTTTTTGACCCGTAATTCACTGAGAAATTTTATCAACGAATTCCAATCTCTTCGATAGGAGTTCGTCAAGGTCAAACCCATGTGTTTTGCAAATCAAAGGTGATCAATCTATTCGGACGTTGTCCTCATTTTGACAAATCTCTCGTCACCCCAATTGACCAAATTCTTTCAAAATTATTTTTCACTCCATGAGCTGATTGGATCCATCAGGTATTGTATAGTGCCTGCTCTGGAGGATTGCATTTTCATGCTAGGCCTACCCTTGGCATAAAAGGGTTCTCCCATAGGACATGCATAGCGATTTTGCAGTTTTGCCTACTAACTCGGGGTATTTTTCTTTTGTTTCCCCCCTCCCCTGCATTCATAAAAATATTTCAATAAGACGAAAATGTTCTTCTATATCTGATGATAATTTTAATCCAATAAAGTTTGAAGATTACAAGTGTTATTTGATTCTTGGGCGGATCCTACGATGAAAACCCTCTGAGAGATGTTGTAATTGTTTTCCAAAGGGAAATTTTGTATATTTGAAAAGGAGACAAAAAGTGTATATGTGGAGCTCTTTACAAGTTTCTCTCTTCTCACTTGTATCGTAATTGAATGAGAAAATTTGTTTCAAACTTTTTCAGCAATAAACTTTTTGGACAATCATTGTTTTGTGTATATTTATGTACATTTCATTCTTTATTCTTATTCATTGGAGATTGCATGATGAATTTTAAGAAATAAGACTAAATTGGGATTTTTTTTTCAACCTCCGACCTGAAAATTCACAATAAGAGTGTTCAGAATTAAAAGAGGTCATTCAGAAGGCCCAATGAGATATCTTTTTTCCTTCACTGAACCCCAAAATAAAATCAGTCACATTGATTGATAAATCGCAAATTGGGGCCATCTTTGCTTGAAAATATCCATTGTGTTTAATCGATTCAATCACATCTAAGTGAAAGCAAAAATGTGCATCATCCTTATTCGTTTGGAAAATTTGGAGTGATACTTTGAGCATTTGTTTCACTATCTATACAGATTTTTATCACTTGCTCTCCCATTTGAGCCTATGAAAAGAATAATTTCGTTTCAGATAAGAGCCCTAATGATCACTACCCTATATTGGAAAATTTTCAAATAGGGGAATGGATTTTCAATAACCGTTTCGTTACTTTGGTTGTCATGAGGTGTAAGAATGATGCTTTGGCCGTCGTTTCTACAACCTAAACACTGATCACCCCTTGCATCCCCATTTTGAGCTAAAATTGGTGGTTCTTTTCTAATGCACTCATGGTCGTACCCCACATTGGGGAGGGAGATTGGAGAATTTTCAAAAAAAAAACAAAAAAAGAAAAAAGGGAAAAGGGAAAAAGCAAAAATGCTAGAATAAGGAGGGAACTGCAAATTGGGGAAATTTGATTCCACTTGGGTTCCAAGTTTGAAAAAAGAAAAGGAAGGGTTTTGTCCATGTGAATCGCCTATGTTTCACAAATATGGATGAGCAAGGGTTTTCCTCAATCAATTAATTCAGATACATGCAAAAAATTTCGCATTAACGAAAGTTTCCTTTCAGAGTTGTTGTAAGGAATGGAATACAAGTCAGGCCATCTTCTTTTCCAATCGAACACTTTATCCCTAGTTATCCCTTTTGAGCCATCAGAATAAATTATGTCGTTTGGCAACCCCTGAGAATCGCAAACCCCACACTGGGGGCGAGTTTGAGTTGAAAAGAAAATTTCAAAAAGTGAAAAGTGAAAAGCAACAAGATCAAAAACAAAGGAAGAAAAGAGAACCTCAGTTCAAAAATAAACTGGGGCAAATTTTGTGAAAGTTCAAAAGAATGGCAAAAGGCCGAAAAGTCAAAAGGAAAAAGGAAATGAAAGTGAAAAGCCTCAATTGAGCAAAAACTGAGGCAAATTCTGATTTTACCCTAAAATAGGGTTGGCGCAACAATGCGATCTCAGATTCTTCAAACCAGTTTCGAAATCCGTTTTCAGGCCTTAACTTTTCTAAGCACCCCACCTGACCCCATTACAAAGCCGAAAGTCCTGACTCCTGTTCTTTGCAATGGCCCTGTCAAGAAAATTTCTGATGCCGGAAAATTTTAGCTGTATTTCTGAATTGCTTGAGTATGAGGTTGACGCTACTCACCATGTGAAAACCCATCAGCTCGAGGGAAAGGGAAAAGAGGCAAAAAGCAAAGAAAGGAAAGCAAATGCAAGAAAATGCAGAAAAATTGACGCTGAAGTCTCTGGTGAGTGATGAGAAAAATGCAAACAAAGTCTGAGATCTTTTGATTTCAAAATAGGGGCAATTTTGGAAAAATGCGATCTATGGTGCAATATCCTTGAAAGTCTTAAACTATCGTTTTCAAGCCAAATTACAAGCTAATAAAGTCCATCGTTGACTTATTCTTTCATGACAATCCAAAATGAGGATCATGCTCATAAGAAATTCATCAAATCATTTGTGATCATAAGGGCATAACCCGTTTCCACATGTTTAGCTATCACTTCTGTCCATACGTTACAAGCCTAGAAAGCTTGTATGTTGACTAAGTTTTCTTGAAAATAAGGGTAACAAACTCTTTGCTTTCACTAAGATGTGACATTAAATGGATTACATACAACTGGGACACAAAAATGAGACAGATTCTTATCTCCCATTTCCTTAGCCAGTTCAAAAATAGAGTCATGTGATTGGTCCTGAAAAGATGAGTCAACCAGAAGTGGTGACCCGTTACCCTAAGCACCAATGCTAAAAGTAAGGAAGAAATCTTCTTCTTAAATTTGGTGTTATTTCGAGGAATTCATCATGAAATTTCTGCATGAGTTCAAACTTGACGATTAAAGTTTCTTCACATTGTTGTATGTGCACTCTTTTCTAAATTTTAGAAAGTGCGGTTTTTCTTTGTTCAAGTAAATGGGAAATCATCTAAACCAATTTTTGCAATCAAATGGGCCCAAACTGGGGCAAAATTTTTATTTGCAAAATTTCGCAAAATAAGCCCACACAGGGGCAAATATTTTTGTAAGTCCAATTGAGGATTTCGTCCAAGAATCAAACTAATGCATTTTTCAAATCAGTCACGCTCATTTGAGTGCACGTAAGCCCTGTGTAGGTATTCACAGTTGAAGTCGACGAAAAGCATCTGGCGATGTGGAAGGCCGATGCCGAAGAAAGAGAAGAAAGAAGGGCAAAGGGCCCTACACTGGGGCAAATTATTTTTGGGAAAAAGATTCTCTCGAAAAATCAGAAAAATTCAAAAAATCAAAAAATCAAGTTCAAAATTTTGTTTCTTGGAAAATCAAATTTAATTTCTTGTACTTTGACAAATCAAATTCAATTTCTTCACCAATTGGATGGCAGGATTGGGTCTTATCCCACTGACCATTCTAAAAATCACGTTGGGCCTGGATTTCGTGCCGCCAACATTCCAAAAATTCTGTTGGGCCTGGATTTCGTGCCGCCAACGTTCCAAACATCAAGTTGGGCCTGGATTTCGTGCCGCCAACGTTCCAAAAATCAAGTTGGGCCTGGATTTCGTGCCGCCAACGTTCCAAAAATCAAGTTGGGCCGCCAACAGTTCAAATGTCAAGTTGGGCCTGAGTTTCGTGCCGCCAACAGTTCAAATGTCACGTTGGGCCTGAGTCTCGTGCCGCCAACAGGTCAAATGTCACGTTGGGCCTGGACTTCGTGCCGCCAACATTCCAAATATCACGTTGGGCCTGGATTTTGTGCCGCCAACATTCCAAAGATCCCGTGGGTCTATCCAAATTTTACATTTCTGTCCGGGACTATCCCGTGGGTCTATCCCAATTTTAAATTCCTGCTCGGGTCAGTCCCGTTTTATTTTTCATGTTTGGGTCAGTCCCGCATTCAAATTCTTGTTCATTGGAATCCTTTTGCAGCCAAATAACACAGGTAAGTATTTGGTGTCCACTTCTTTGTCTCAAGTTTTTTCAAAACTCAGACAAAGAGGGGCAAACTTTAGACACCAAATTTTGAATAATTTTATGTGGCATCTATTTCATGATTTTCATTTTAGATGGCTTGCATTCGTTGTTTACTTTTAGTTTTAATTTTTAGTCTTAGCTTTTAAGTTTAAAATTAGCGTAGAGTTTTTAGAAAAAAGGGAAAAACATCAAAAATATGTTATAGTCATTTTATTTTTATTCAATGCTTTCTTGAAAAGAAAAATTCAAAAAAAGAGGAAAGGAAAGAAAAATCATGAAAAAAAGAGAAAAAGGGAAAAGGAAAATTTGTTCACAAAAATATGTTTATTTATTTAAATTCAATCTTTGGGCACTTTAGTTATTTTTATTAAGTTATTTTGGGGAAAATGGAAAAAATGAAACAAAAAGAGATGGAAAAATGGTCATTTTTGTTGTTTTTAGTTGTTCAGTTTTTAAATTATTTTCATTATTATTATTATTATTATTACTTGGTTTTTGGCAATTTGTTATTATTATTATTTATATTTTATCATTTCTGTGTTTTATTAAGTCGAAAGTTGTAAAAAAAAAAAAAAAGAAAAAAAGAAAAAAGAGAGATATGCGGCAGCAAGCTGCGTTTTTCGCAGCTTGCAAAGAAATGTTCGGCAGCTCCTTGGGCTGCAAATATAGAAGAGCTGGCTTGAAGATTAGGGTTATTGGGATATAAAAGGAATGATCTAAGGGCAGCCGCAAGAGAAGAGGGACAGAGAGAGAGTTAAACGGCAAAAGGAAAAACACAAAAAACAACAAAGGAGAAAAAGAAAGGGAGGGATCGAGTTGAGGGTTTGGTCTGAGAGAGGGCAGCAGCCAAAAGGGAGGAAGGAACCCACGAAAAGAGACCAGGTGATGGGCTGAGCAAGAAAAAGAGAAAGCGAGAGGGTGAGATAGAGAATTAAAGTGAGAAGAGAGGCATCGGGTGCTGTTCTTCCAGCAATAAAGCAGCAACTGGAGCTGATGCTCCTCGCGAAGCTTTCACCATTTTCACTCTGCCATCGTTACCCGTGAGCTTCACCGTAAGTCAAGAGCAAGAAGAGGCAAAGGGCGGCTGGATTTTGAGGGAACCACGGTGCAAGGCTGCGAAGGAAAACGCAAAAAAGGTCTGTCCAAGCACCACAGTCCGCATCTGCCGCTGCTTGCTGTCCTCATCGTTCTCGAGAGCTGCAACCTGGGCTTCATATTTGGTAGAGCTCATCTTCTTGCGGACAGTCATCTTAGGTTTCAACCTTACAAGGTGGTCAGGTAAATATAACTCACGCCCCTGCTG
This sequence comes from Coffea arabica, assembly GCF_036785885.1. Taxonomy (NCBI): domain Eukaryota; kingdom Viridiplantae; phylum Streptophyta; class Magnoliopsida; order Gentianales; family Rubiaceae; genus Coffea; species Coffea arabica. Next base: position 39,880,448 of record NC_092313.1, read on the forward strand.
ATTCAACGTGTTTCTCACAAAACTCGTACCTACGATACATGAGCAAATCAGATTTAGGTCGCCAGTCCTGTTGAGTTATTTTCTTCCCTGTCCCATGCTGAATTTCATACAATTCCCTGGTCGAATGCTTCTTGTTTTATTGATGAATTTCTGATGTCGGATGATGTAAATAAAACCATGAGTTACATGATCTTGTTAGATGAACAAAACCAGAAAACTGTAGAAAGCCCTCGGCTTTATGATTCTCATTATGTTCGGATCCTAATGCTCCCTTGGTTGCTGCTTCTTTTTGTGTTTTTGCGATGTTAATGATGGGTTTAGCAGTGAAAGGCTCAGATAACACGGTGTTTGTTTGGTTTGGAAATGGGTTGGGAATTTCTGGCTTCGCCTTTTGCATAATTGAGCAGCCAGATCACGCTACATTGTGGCATTTTGTGTCCAAGAGTTTTTGTTAGATGCCTCCACTTTTCCTTCGCCTCACTTTTTCTCATTGCTGGTCTTGGACAAGTTGGAAACTGCATTTAATCATTTCTTTGATATGTTTGAATTGTATAAGAAACTAAAGGCTGCTGCATTTTCTTCATCGTTTCTTTCTCCAAGCAATCCGCAGGGCCGAACTTCCTATTGTATGCTCAGACACCAAGCTCCAATGGGTTTTTGTTTGGATCAAAGTCGTGATGCTTGGGTGAATTTGTTTTGTTCGAAGTTGTGTTTTGGGGCTAAAATCTGTGCTTGGAAATCGAAAACTAGTGTCTAGTTTGTTGTAGAAATCCCCTAGCAGCTGCCGAGAACTTTTGCTGCATTTTTTTCCCTCTCTTGCTGATCTTTCCGTGGCTGCTATCTGAGTTTTTACTTCAGCTGCATGCTTAATTGTTTTTTGAAGGGAGAAAATGGAAGGTTGGGTGTTGGGTTTGAGTGTTTAAACATCTAAGATGCGTGAGCTGAAAAAATGGGAAAGCCACGGCTGGAAAAGAGAATTGCAGAAAGTGTTCATTGCAGAATTTTGTTTCCTCGTATGCATGCATGTATTAATTCTTCAAAATTGCCCCTTAACTCCCTTAAGTTCCTCCTTGACCCACTATGGCCCAAGTAATTTGAATACTTAATCAATTTAATCCCTCAAGCTTCTCCATGTCCCACGAAAGCCCAAGCATGTTCTCATATTTTTACAATTAGGTCCAAAGGTGGGTATATTTTGAGCCATCGTTTGGCCTTTCATTGTTTTTGGGACTTGTAAAGCTCTTAAATTTTTCAATTGGTTTTATTTGGCTAATTAATAGCTGCTATTGAATTTTCAAAAATGCATGTTTAAATCATTCATGGACCCTTGTTCATTCTTGGACTTTCAAAATTCCATAATGTTTGTTTGGATCTTGTTATTTACTTGGGGAACTTTTTGTGTTTTAAAATCTTTCAATTAGGTTCAAATGATTGAGTAGTCTTGCTTTTGGGTCTTTAGTAGACGTTATGCTTGGAGGTTGGATGATCATGTCTTTGCTTGGTCTTTAATCAGCTTTTTACCTCATTAAGTTGCAATTGGGGGGAAAATTTGATGACTTGGTGGATTCAAATTGTTTAGTTTATATCTTATCACTAAATTGGTGCATTAATCTTTTGTCTTTGGTGATTTTAGCCTAAGTTAGTCTTTTCTTGGGTGACTCTAGCCAAGTTGAGTTTGTTTACTTCTTTAGCATTCCACACGGGGGGAAGGTACAATTTCTTTTATCCCTTTTTGTCTCTCCTATGTGCTCCTACGTGTTATGTGAATATGCCTGTCTATTTCGCTTTCCTTATCTCCTTGCGTGCATTTACTTACCTTTACTTTTATTTAAGTTTTTATGGGGTATGTGTACACCTCTTGGCTTGTAATAGATAGGGCCCGGAGAGCCTCTGGTCCATTTCCCCTTCCCCTTTATGCTTTTATGGGGTATGTGTACACCTCTTGGCTTGTAATAGATAGGGCTCGTAGAGCATCTGGTCCACTTCCCCGTCCCCCTTGCTTGCTTGTTTTGTTGCTACATGTTTAATTGCTTTATTAGGCTCTTGCATCTAGTCGAGCATGCTAAATGCTATGTGCTATGTGTTTACGAGTATTTTGGCATGTCTACTTGCTTTCATAGCCATGAATGAATGGAATGGATGAATGTACGTTTCCGCTAGTCCAACGCTAGTCGGAATTCATAGAACGGGCTAGTCCAACGCTAGACCCTTAGGGATTTCCCCTCATTAGCATATCATTTGCTTGTTCACCACATATCATGCATTTTTCTTAGTTTTATCATTTGGTATGATCCTCGAACCCGTTTTCCCCCCATTTTAGGATTTTTGCATTTCATGCTAGTTACAGGGTTCATTTGCTTGAGAGTCCCCTTAAATATGGGATATAGACGAGTGTGGCTTTTTCTAAAGCCTTAGCACGCTTATATCCTCTCTATAAAAGGGCAAATTGAGTCGCGATTTAGGTCTCCCCGTCCCAATATGCATGAATTCCCTAGGCTCATGCATTCTAAGTCCACTCCATCATTACACTTTCACTTTCCCTCTCATTTGCATACGTACACCTTTTTATCCTTTCACTTGCACATGAACACTTTTCCTCCCACTTTTGCACACGTGCACCCTTGAGTTTCTTCACTTGCACACGAACACTTTTATCATTACTTGCACACATGCACTTCATATTATCATTTCACATACCGTACATTGCCCACTCACGTGCACACTTTCATTTACATATTTATTTTCTTTTATTACTTTTTCAAACTCATGTCCTCACATTGCACGCATGCATTTCATTCATTTGCATCCCACTTGCATTATTCGTGACTTCTTCAAAGGATTGATATTGGGCTTCACAATTAATGTGATTGGCACCACTCAACCTTTGAAGGGAAATTTCCCCCAATTCCCCTAGGTCTAGGGTTTGCATTCATGTAGGGCACTCAAATGTAATAAATTCTTTGGTTAAAACAAGAAAATCTTTGATTAAATCAACGCAACTAGCCTTGGCTAGGTCAAAGGGGTGCCTTGGATTCTATCCTTGCCTTCCCCTTTGTCAAACGTGACTCCCGAACCTTTTTCTTTGGTTTACGTAGACTAGGAGTCGTTTTAAAAAGGGTTTATTACTACTTGACTTTAAAACTCATTTTTGGGTGACTTGGTACACCTTAAACCATTACCAAGTGGCGACTCCAAACTTTTCATTTCAAAACCCTTTTTAAAACTATTTTTTTGGCCAAATCGTCGCTTTCCAAAGTCCCATGGCCTTTACTTTTACTTTGCACACGTTCACACACCACACTTCACACACATACATTCGACGATCGAAAAGTGGGGCGCGACAACCAATGGCACATAATGGATACTCATAGAACATCTATTTAAGTCCTAAATTGTTGTCTTAGTTTTTATTGCGGGAAAAATTTCATAAATCTCCCCTGAGGTTTCTGACAACTTCACCGAACTCCCTTAAGGTTTGAAAAAAAATTTTAATTAAAAACTTATGCTGCCTGACGTACTAAACCCGACAGTCTTTTTAGTTAATTAATTTACATTTCAAAGTTGAAACGTAAGAAAAAGATGAAAACAGATTTGTTAAATCAATAATTATCCTTATCTTATGTTAAACTAGAAAAGGTTTTTTAAACAAAAAATCTCATTCAATTTGCAATAAGATGTAGTTCTCAAATCGTTGAAAAATAATCGTTAAAATTATTATGCATAAGATTTGATATTAATTTTTTGCTATAAAATGTATAGAAAATTGATATTTATCCAAATAAAATATACCAATAAATTATTAAAGGGCAGTGACTGAGTATAAGAATAAAGGTAGAAGTAAATATGATAGTAGGTAGTTAAACAAAAAAAGTAATTTTTAATGTACACTATAATTTTATAAATATAAATTTATTATGCAATATAAAAACAAAAAGGCAAAAAAATGAAAAGAAGAAAAACTTTTTTAATTACAAACTTATGCTACCTGACGTACTAAACCCGACAGTCTTTTTAGTTAATTAATTTACGTTTCAAAGTTGAAACGTAAGAAAAAGATGAAAACAAATTTGTTAAATCAATAATTATTCTTATCTTATGTTAAACTAAAACAAGGTTTTTTAAACAAAAAATCTCATTCAATTTACAATAAGATGCAATTCTCAAATTGTTGAAAAATAATTTGTTAAAATTATTATGTAATTTTTAATGTACACTATAATTTTATAAATATAAATTTATCAATATAAAAACAAAAAAGGCAAAGAAAAAAGAAAAGAAGAAAAAATTGATAACGTGACATGGTGAAATTTAAAAATAATGATAAGCATTCAAATAATAAAAGGTTAAAATAACGCTAAATCCCTCTATATTCAAATATTTGAAATTTAAAAACATGTACAGGAAATGATCATATCAACGCCCGGTGCGCCTTTTACCCTTGCTTTTATCACTTGGTGTTGTGAACGGACAGCAAAATCTTTTGGGCTGTCCTCTGCAACGTTCACGAAGAACTATTGGCTCCTGCGGTGCATCGATTGGAGGCGCAAAATCTATGGAAGCAGCATCAAGTCCTATGTCCTCCTCAACCGACTCTGCAGTCGTACTGCTATCATAATCGTTTTGAGAACGATACGTGACAAAATCTCCTGACTGACCGTATCCAGTAGTAAATACAAGCTAGATCGACGTAGGTACTGTCATATGCTGTCCAAGACTGTAATAATCGGGAAGGTCTAAAATAGGAGACGTACCACTCGTTCCACTAAGAAAAGTGAATATTGGATGTAGTTCAGAAGCAGAAGACGAGGCCGCTGTAGTGGCAGCGTATCCAAATGGAGGCTCATGTGATGAGGATGAAAATTGTCCACCAAATATAGGAAAATATGGAGAGGGCGTGGGATGTGTACCAAGAGGTGGAAACTGTGATAAAGACGTGGCATCTAGACCAATATGCGGTGAGTGCAGGAATGATGTGACCTGAGGGTTAAAGGCCGATATATTCTATCTAGGTGGCATAGCATAGGTATCTGCCATCGTCAAAGGCACATATGTGATAAATTGATTACTAGTCGGGTTGTGTCGAGACTGAGTGCCCGCCTCGGTGTTTTGAATGTTCGTCTCGCCGATGACTTCGTCTTGCAAGCCATGCCTGTGCCATTAACTTCTAGTAGATGATGGTCCACCTTGTGTAGGGACATGTCACACGGGATTTTGGATAGAAATTCCTTGTGACATGGGAGGATTATGATCGAAAGAATCAAAATTACCAACTACCATGCGATCAAAGCACTAGACGTATTGCATTGATCCATATGCCCCATCAACAATAGTCAACAGACATGGATGAAATTGACCTTCAGTGTCTTTAAGTTCAAATGCATCATGCAATTGCCAGCCAATGCGCTGCGTAGTACCCATCTGACATTGTCAAAATGGAGAAACCATTACAATCATTATCCAATAGTAAATAAATTAAATTTTGAGACAGTAGTAACTTACTAAATACTCAAACTGGTCAGAAACTCCATGCAACATTTGTCGAAACTGTGCATGCTGCGGGATAGGAGACGTAATGTACAGAATAGTGTGATTGTGATACCACTCGAGATACTTATTCGAAAGCCTGAACGTGGTTGTGGGCACACCACGTACTTCTGCATTTGCACGCACATTCCAGTATCCTATCCAACCCTTATGAAAATGAGCTCAATTTCTTCCAAGATAATCAGAAAGATCTAATTGGTGTAAGCCACCCTGAATAGTATCAACTGGTTCCGGAATTTCCCGCCTCATCCCAAATTGACGCGTGACACGATAGGGACAATATAGCTCGATGATGTGCCAGAATATAAGAGGGACTCTTGCCCGCCATATGCGCTCTCCCCGTTTGTAATAATCAGGTAGACTACCCAGTATACCATCGCTATACGGCATCTAGATAAACTGATACCATAACAATTTTTTAGGTGTGGACCAAAATTACGAGATTACTATAAAACAACTTTAATTGAGATATAAGAAAAAATACCTGATCCATCCGTAATAAAGCCAGCTACTCATGATAATATGTGCTAGATTGGCTAGAAGGGTCAATCCCTATTCGTTCGGCGGCCCATCTCCCTCCTCTAGGAAAATCTCCAATTTCAGAACATAGGAGTACATTAGGACGAATCACGAGAATCCGCTCTCACGCCCAAAGCTGTAGTAACAGGTACGGACCTCTAGTTGTGATCGTAGCAGAACGCAATGCGTGGCACATTCGTGAGTACAAAAAGCCAACATCGTGGACCCCCAGCTGTACTGGCTCATGGCATCCAAATCACGAACATAATCTAGCCAATTTAAACTGACGAGATTCTAACACGAATTTGCAAATAGCAATCCACCCAATAAAATCAGGATGTATATACAGGCATACTAGCTAACCATCTCATCAAAAACATCTGCAGGCAGTGATGTACTCAATCGTCGGGATATAGATGATAGCTTTAGACGACCGTGGTAGAGCATATTATCTTCTGGCCAATATATTAAAATGTCATAAACAAACTGTTTGCGCTGTAATAAATTACGTCTACTGTGTACTAATATAACTAGTAGACCATCAATGCGAAAATCCCATAAAACCTCCACATCCTGCAAAGTTACTATCGCCACTCCTATAATTGGAAGGTGAAAAGTGTGTCTCTTGCCTCTAATGCTCCACAAGCATATTTATAAGGCCATGATCAACTGTGAGATAACCGATTCTGCGAATGCCATAAAAGCTAGCAACATCGATGTATTGAGCAACCTGTGCATCTAAATCTATCAGAGGTTGAAAAAACCTCTTAGCACCGAACATTTAAATCCACACCTGTGCCTTGAAAAGTGGTAGCGGAGCTATATTCGAATTGTAGATATAAAACACTCCCATCCAAGGGTCCAGGATGAGGGGTGCTGTGATTGTGTTCCATCGCTCCATTTTAAATCCTGTTTTAAAAAAAATTACATAAATAATGATATGCTTTACAATTAATAATTCATCGCACCAGACAATATAGAAAATTCAACATTTATTACTACAAAATAGCAATTCACATCAAATAGGAGGGAATATGGTCTTAGTTACTAGCCCAAACTTCTACCATAACTCAGACAAAATGTTATTTATGAAAGTAACCGGCATATGGACAATTAGGGGCAGTGTGACCCGGCTGTAAACAGTTACTGCACCGACGTGGTGCATCAGGACATCTTTTATCCATCTGATTTCTAATCCTAATAGTTTTCAATGGTCCTGGCATCTTTTGTTTCAACAGATCTCCTATGATATTCAACTTTAATTCCACTATGGGCCAATATTTTGGATCCCTTAACGATTGAAAAGGACCGCTGAATGTAGCCTGATAAGCGAAAAATGTATGTTCAGGAGCGACAAGCGTCATTGGACTAATGTCACACCTAAAACACGCAGCCATGGCATGTGAATATAGGAAGTGCAATTCTCTCTATTTTTCACATGTACACGTGCGATTTTCAATGTCAACAGTCTGGACATTACCTCCTTGATGGCTTTGTCGATAAGCAGTCGTGATGCAGTAAATACCCCTTTTGTGATCGAACACTTGAACTGCATGTGCCCTCCCTTTTTTTTTTCATTTTTGACATATTTATTCCAAGATTTCTATGGGAGGGTGTATACCTGATCCCATGCAGCCTTGTGATTTTTGATAAACAGACCAACTGTTTGGTTAAAAGTGAACCGTATACATGTAGTAATTGGTAGCAATCGAGCGTCCCTCAATAAATTGTTGAAACATTCAACCATATTTGTAGATATGTACCACCAACGATATCCCTCAGCTTTGCACAGAGCCCATTGCTCGGGTCCGACTGATCCATTAGTTAGGCATGCATATGCCTCCGTATTTAAGGAGAAAATCACATTTATGAATTCCTCATACTTGCATAGCTGATTTGCCACACCAGCAGCTAATATCAGGCTTTTAAGCCTACCCAGCATCGTAAAATATTATTGGAATGGGATCGATACCAAAACAATGACCAGTGAAACATGAAAACATGTTTAATATGTAAGGGTCCAGAGACAATTTACCTTTTATTCTTGAATTTTTGTGTGAAATTGCTCCGAATGAATCAAACAGAATCGGTACACCCCTAATGGCTCTTGCCACTCTTCGAGTGTACGCATTATGTTAATGATGCCGTGGTGACGATAAGAAATAATGCATATATTCTGCACATCACAATACACGTGAATGCGTAATAGTCTCATGAACCAAGACCAACTCCGATTATTCTCCTCATCAACTAAGGCAAATGCCAAGGGAAACATTGAGTTGTTTGCATCAAAACCTATGGCGACAAGAAATTTTCCCCGATAAGGTCCTTTCAAAAAAGATACCATCCACGCATATGACCGGTTTCAGATGGCGGAAGGCTTGGATTGCAGGAGCAAGTGCCCAAAATATATAATCAAAAATTATTGTGGAAGGGGTACTCAATGGATGATGCTCCCACACAACTATTGTACCCGGATTGGACCATAGTAACTCCTGAATATATGTCGGCAGTTGTGATATGGATGTCGGCCAATCCCCATATAATATATCAATGGCACGGCGTCTAGTGTACCAAGCTTCTTATATGACACATCGCAATGAAATTCCTGTTTCACCGATGTCTGAATTTCCTTGATTTTGTACACTGGACCATTCATAATATGGGAAATACTATGCTTGGCAATTATGTCACTATTCAATCCACGGTGGTCGTTACTATAACAAACATGGACGCAGGTATGCGCATCGGCAAGTGTGACAATCATCCACATATTGTGCGAGCTATGCAAGGTTGCACGAAACTGCCAATTACACGGAGGCATGGAGTTAAAAGCCCGATAACGGACATACTGTGAGGACCCAAAATTTTTTTTACTGGCTTATCTATTTATTTATTTATTCATTTATTCCAATTAATTTATTTCATTCATTTTAATTGCATTTGCATGGTTCATTGTCTCATTTTATATTTTTAACACATTTGCCCTTAAACTTAATTTTTCTATTGCCTAATTAGTAAAAATTTGAGAAAACATGTTTTTCGAGGCAATATTTGGTCTGAGAGTGCAGTGGTCTTGGAGAGTTAAGAATGATCAATTGTAGACTAAGAAAATTTAATTGAGAGATTAGAGGTGAGTGATTTGAATTAAACTCAATTAGGAGCATTAATAAAACCACTATTCACAGGTTGACTTTTGCACCATAAAAAGTGGTTTTATGTCACTTCTTTCTTTCCCTATTTCATATCACAAAAAACACACAAAACTCACTCTTTCTTCCTCTCCCTCTTGGCTGAAATCCTCCCCTCTCCTTTAGCCGAGAAAATTTCACCTTCTTCCTCTCAATCTTGCTCACAAACCTTGCTCACACCTTGGATCATCTTCAAGTTTGGTAGAAGACTTGGTGGAGGGAAGATTCTTGGAGGTTTAGTGCTTGGTTTCTTTAGATTTTTGCTTGCTATCCTTGGAGGAAGGTAACCTCTCCAAGCTCCAATTTTTCTTCCATCCTTTAACTAATTTTTAGGTAGATGAACTTGGGGTTGTTGAAGGGTTCTATGAACCTTGACATTAGGTAGCATGCCTTGAGGATATTCTTGCTTTTTTGACTTGCTCTTAGGAAGATGTCTTGAGAAGGATTATTAGGTAGTGACTTGAGGATTTCTTGTATGTTGGTTGTTGTTATGGTGAATTATAGCTTGGTTTTGGTGTGAGAGTTTAGGAGGAGAATTTGGAAAGAAAGAAACAAGGCTGTTCGAATTTTTGCTGGAGTTTTTCCCTTGTTTTAATTTCGAAATTTGTGGTTAGATTTATGCAAAAATGCTTGCTACATGTTGGGTTATGTGTGTGCAAATTATGTTCCAAAAATTACTTCATTTGAATGAGTTAAAGTTAAGTTTAGAGGAGAAGAACAAATCTGAAAATTTTAGAGCAGGGCAGCCAACTAGAGTTCACTAAACAGAACGTAAATTTTTGTACAGGGGTCGAAATCAAGTGCCGTTTGCGCATGTGAAACTAGATTCCGAGGGCTTTCTAACAGTATAAAATACACATGCTAGTTCATTTTCTATGAGTTGAAGTAAACCAGCAAAGTTGGCTATTTTCTCTTACTGTTTTAATTGCAACACAAGAACAGCTGCAGTTTGTAACTTGATTTCACTCCCCTAATGAAATGAATTTGAAAATAGTTTCTTCTAGCAATTTTTAGTATTTTGAATCTAGTTTTCAACATCATAAACCACGATAATTTTAGACTTGTGTAACCTTAGTTATGACCTGAATTAGAAACTGCGTCGGGTCTTCCAAAGCTGGAATTTCTTGTTTCAGGTTTCAAAAACCAGTTCTCGAAAAACTGTTGTATATTGGTGTAGAAAAATCCAAATTGAGTTCCGTTTATTGGTTTGAAACTAGACTTGAAGTTCTTTCAGTGGTATAAATTTCAGGGGTTAGTTCGATTCCTATGAATTTTGATAAATTTTCAAAATTCCCTGAAATTCAAGACTGTTTTGCCCTATTTTTACTGAAGCAGCGGTTTGGAACTAAAATTCGACTGGTTTCTGATTTGAATCTACTAGAAGTGTCTTTTAAAGAGTTTTAGTTCATTGAATCTATTTTCCAACGGTATAAGATTTGCGATTTTTGGACTTATGGAACTCAAGTTATGATTTTTCAAAAATGTTACAAAACTTGAAATTTTCTTTATAAAGTGACAAAAGCTCAAAAGTGGCTTGGAAACATTTTCTGGGTTCAAGCCTAACCTTTTTTATTAGTTGCACCCCATTTCATACTTGAGAAGTGGATTTCACCGAACACATGAGATTTTTTTTCTTGACTTGGATCAGAAAGCTTGATTGTTTGGAAGTTGGCCAAGTTTCAAGCGAAACTAGTTTGTTTCCTTTGGCTCCGAAATAAGATTTTTCACCTCCTAGTCTTATGCCCTTGGTTTCCATAAAAATGAACCATAAATTGAGTGTTTTAGCTAGAGTAATTCTTGAGCAATTTCACTAGCTTTACATTTGAAACTTGGAGCTTTTAACTCCAATATTTACTCGCTCACTTATATTCTAAAACTTGGGCATAGGATTAGAAGTTTTAAGATATGAAAACATTTTATTTCCTTTTCTCGATTTTTGTGCCAAAAAATTAAGCGTGGTAGTCCCCTTTTAAATTAAAATTTCTTACCACGACTTGATTTGAAAATGGAACTTTTGAGTCCTCTTTTAATATTATTTTAGTGGTTAAGTAAGAATGTTTCTCTTTTACTATAACTTGTGTTTGAGGCTGTTGAGTGTAGGTAGCAAGGGGATTTTTATTTCTTAATAGCCTTTAGGGGTGGCAATCGGGTCCAAATCGGGTTGGCAGGTCGGATCAAGACCCGGGTATAACAAAAAACCTGTTGACCCGAACCCGACCCGCCAACCCGTGACGGGTCAGGTATGCTGGCTCGAACCCGAAAGTTTCAGGTTGGCGGATCAAGCGGGTTGATCCGAAATTTAATTCTCATTGACTGATTAATCGGCTGTGATTTTTAATAGAATCAATTCCAAACTAAATTAAGACATCATAAGAGTACAAATAATGTAATACATCATCTATCCAAATTTAATAGCTCCAACTTCACACAGGTCAAACAAATTCAACTAGAACAATCTAAACAAAAGGCTGCCAACCAAATACAAGTTTAGAGTCAATATATTACAATTCACATGATATTAAATCACGACAAAAGTGGTGCTCTAAGGCCAACCAATGTTCTGCCCTCATCTTCAGCAACAACAGCATGCATAATCATACCAAACTTGTGCGTCCTCCAAGCAACATTCATAGCAACCACTCCAGCTAGGAGGATCATGATCAACACCAAAGAGAAAGAAAGAATTACTTGGATATTAAACCACGTATTAAATCTTATGAAATATTTTTAATCGAATTTAAAAATTAACTCACCATGCATCAAGTATTATGGATTAGAGATTAACAACATTAGAATTTGAATCCTCAATTATTGTTGCATCAACCTCATCCTTGTTGATATTGAGAGACATGATATTTTGAGTTAAATCCTCCAAATTCATATTTAGAGATCCTACATTATAAGAATAAAAAAATATATGAGTAACAATACCAGAACAGTAAAATATGTATAAAAAAAACTGTATTTACCTTCACTTTTATCTCTAAACAACCAGTCCTTAGTGCAAACTAAAGCCTCAACAATTTGGGGTGAAAGTGAACTACGAAATTGATCCAAAATTCTACCACCAAGACTAAATGCAGATTCAGAAGCAACGGTTGATACTGGAACACATAGAATATCCCTTGCCAATTTACTCAAATCTAGAAATTAGAATTGTTGAGCTTTCCAATAATCAAGAACAATAATATGTGAGGATCGTTTAGCTCTTGGCTCATCTAAATACAATTCCAATTGGCTTTTTTGTGCACTAGAGGCAAATTCAAAAGTGTCAAATTGATCAAATTCCTACATAAGTTACAAACAGAGATATAATAGATATGATAATAAAACAAAATAGTTAAAAATAATCATCACAATAATAATTTGAGAACACAATAAAGTTACAAAATTTTAATTTTCATACCTCTAAAACATCAAATGATTGGTTGTCTTCTTGGTCCTTGGCTCCATGAGAATAGACTTCATTGCTGCCTCGAGAGCATGAAGATGATGCACCGGGTATGTTGAAAGTCTTCACATACTCATTATAGACATCAAAAAGTACATTCCTGATCTTGACTAATTCATTAGACCCCAGGCCATACAACTTATTATAACTAAATTCAATAAATTGAAATTTATACCAAGGATCAAATACCACAGCAATTGCCAATAAGAGATTGAACTCAGACCAATATTTATTAAACTTCGCAAACATTTGGGAACCAATCATCCTCATAAAATCCTCCGAACTATTGCACTCCTCGGACAGTTTCAATTGAATTTTAAAAACTTGAGGAAAGTACAAGTTACTAGTTGGATACTTGGACCCCGAAAAAGCATTAGTTGCCTCGTAGAAAACTTGAAGAAAGCCACAAAATTTTTCAACTCTTCCCCATTCTTCAAGAGATGGACAACACCGAAAATTTGAATCACTTAGTTGTAAATAAAAAATGCAAGGTGATAATAAAGTGCACTAGACAACATCCTATATGTGGAGTTCCACCTAGTAGGAACATCTTGAACTACTTTCTTGGAATCAAGAGAAGTCTGTGTTACACATTCAGTGAACCTTGACTTCCTTGTATGAGAACCCTTGACATATTTGACACATTCTCTTATTAACTCCACAGATTTATCAATTTCTTTCAAACCATCTTGCACAATCAAGTTGAGAATATGTGCACAACATCGCACATGAAACAACATTCCATCACAAACTAAAGAATTTTTCAACTTAAACTAATTCTTAAGTATTGTAACACAAGAATCATTTGCAGAAGCATTGTCTAATGTGATGGAAAACCCCAACTACTAGCCAAGCTGTAAATATTTTCAGCTAAGGCAGCACCATTATGAGGAGGAGGCATTAAGAAAAATTCAGAATTTTTTTTCTGTAACAGCCAATTGCTGTCAATGAAATGTGCAGTCAAACTTAAGTATCCATCAGTAACAATAGATGTCCATGCATCAGAAGTTAAACATATTCGATTAGGACATCCATGCAATTCACTACCAAGTCTATTAACTTCCCTTGCATGCAATTTGTTAATGTCCGACTTGGCTGTATTCCCAGTGATATGTTTAATTTGGGGTTCCAAATATGTAAGGACCTTTTTGATTCCCTCATACTCCACAAATGAAAATGGCAGTTCATGTCTTATTATGGCATGCACAAGTAATTCTCTAAATTTATCTTGACTGAATTGTGCATTTCGTGTGGCTAGAGCACCTTTGTCAGAAGTGATTAGGTACTGCCCAATGTCATTTGTTGTCATTTTCAAACACCTCTTTATATGTCGATGCAAATTACCTATCCCACTTTTACTCTCAGCTGAATATTCACTCCCACATTTCTTGCATTTGCACTTCAACTCTTCATTTGGATCCTTTTTGGGAATAATGTTGAAGTAATCCCAAACTTCTGAACTTAATCTCCTTTTCTTGCCAGGCACATTGATTGTAGCTTTTGGAGGTAACTTCTTTTTTCCAATTGCACTAGTGTCAGGGCATTGAGATTGCTGGTTGGTGTGGCCTGTTTTCTTGATGCTATCACTACTGCTCCCGGTATCACTATCTTCTTCAATAGTGACTGAATTTGGATATGTCATACTTGTATCCATCTGTTAATCATCAAGAATGATGAACAAACTGATTAAAAGCTGTTAATCATGCCAAGTAGGTCTGGTCTGCTCATTTGGTCATCTATATATTTGTAATCATACATTTTTGTATACGGCCAGCAATAAGAGAGTACTCTTAAAAGCTCCAATTAATAATGGATTAGTTGACTTAATATATATACATATATAGAAGAATAGAAGAAAGCCTGATTGGTAAACCACTTAAACCCTTTTCTAGATGAACGCTGTTTTTAATTATACCATTTTAATGCATCTTAAAAGCTCTAATTAATAATGGATTAGTTGGCTCTTAAAACAACCACGTAACAGCCAGTGCTATGCAAATTACATGAAACAAAAATAGTAAAAGCATTTCACAAGCAGTTGCCTCAGTTCCTTTGCATCTAAACTATCTCCAGCTGCCTACCGCAGCCATGCTGAAACTAAAATTCACAACTAAAATCAGGTAAAATTCATCATTTGGGTGCCTTAAAGAGAATTCTAAAATCTTCCCCAGTTGCACCATCACTATTTGAGATAATCGTCATCCTATTACACTTCATTTCAATAAGAAAGAATTCTAATAACGTTGTCAAATCCTTTATGCCCACACTCTGTTCAGTATCAAACCACCACTAACAAGTTTTTATTTTCCTCACTGTTATAAAAAAGATAATCAATAGATTACTAACAAGGAAATGAAGCCATTTCATTTCATGTTTCCATGAAAATGCAGCGCAAGTACTCAATAGATTACTAAATACTCTGCCAACGTAAAATAAGAAATAATCATGAGATGACTAACAGAAATTTAAACATATGTACATATATACATAATTGCTACACATAGCCTTCCATCCCAGCCTACAGGCGACAACCCATGACCACCAAAAGAAAACACAGAGCGAGAAACCAAAGCCAGCATCAGCTAAGTTAGATCTAAATCTTCATACCTTTTTCGCTAAGCTAGATGTAAAACTGCTGGCCCTTTCTTGCTGCTCAGACCTCAAAGAAGAAAATCCGTTGCTTGCTGCTAACCACCGTCCGCTAGTGATAGGTGAGGTGAAGAAGGGCAAGACGATCTTTTCTGGTTTTGCCGTTCAGATTTTTACGGGAGAAAAGGGGAAGAAAGATTTGGATGAAGGATTTAGGGCCTGCTGAACGTGAATTGTTGTTTGTTCTGTATAGTCAATAGTGGTATATTTTTTACTATTAAGTCTTTAGACAATTTTTTAATATTTATTTATTTATTTTTATTTCAGAAACGGGTTAGTGGGTCAACCCGTTTTTGACCCGATTTTGACATGTTTTTTTTTCGGGTTTATTGGGTCTGACTCGATTCTGACCCGAATCCTCAAAATCTAAATCCAAACCCATTAATTTCGTGTTAGATTCCTGTCGTGTTTTTAGATCATGTCGAAAATTGCCACCCCTAGTCTTAGTCGAATACCTAGGTAACCGTGATTGTACATATCTCAAGTGATCACGTGGACACCGAGGAGTTCATTTGACCTCTTACTTTTGCTCTCGATTTTGCTCTTGATTTTGGTAAGTGTCAAGTGCATGCTTCATGTTGCTTTGATTGAAATGATACTTATACAAGTGCTATGTGATTCTTGTGATTTGTAAACTTGCCGAGGCGAGAGTGTACTTTATCGCTCTCGTCCTCTCCCTCTTAAATAATTGCTACTTGTTATATAAATATGTGTGACTTGCACTTGTACTTGAACATGCTTTTAACTCGTGAGCACTGAGCGGCAGCATGTACCACACTCTATTCGAGTGGGAGGTACCTCTCATCCCGACTCAGTGCTATGATCGATTCTAAATCGATTGGAATGTTGTCTCATCGACCAACTATACTTGTGGGGATACCCCAACCCATTGGCTAATCTCATAACTCGAGCCGGCAAGGGTTTGGTCGAGAAGCTTGGTATACCATGAAAAATTTTATAGTTTGATCTTTTGAGATCTTGTTTGGCATGCTCGAATAGTATTGCCATCTCGTGCTTGTTTGGTTCCGGATCCGAGAGGGTGATATGGTGGATAGAGGAAGTAAGTGGAGCTCTACAGACATGTTGTTACTTGAATTGACAGAGGGTCAATCAAAGATAGTTTGAACCGGCTGTGATGTGGGAATAGCTCCTAAGAGCTCCTGTATCCTTTCTATTTGTGTTTTACTTCCTACTTGCTCACTTATATGAAATTCATGTTTAGTCGCTTTTCAATGTGCTATTTGATTTGGTTCGTGGTACTTGCTTGTTTGCTTGATTTTCTTGGCCTCACTGAGCGTTAGCTCACCCTGAGTTGTTATTTCTTAACAGGTTTTGGAAGTGGAAGTTGGGAACTCTAGACTAGTGATTTTTGGCTGAATCCAGTAAATCTTTTGTATAATATTTGAGACATTTGAAGTGTAAACTTTATTATATTTGGATTTTTGGATTGTAATAGTAGATGGCAGTTTTAGAAGAATTTGGCTAGTATATTTGAATTATTCCTTTAATTCTAAATCTTTGATTGACTTGTGGATCTCTATTAAGTTAGAATGAGTGCATGAGTTTTGACGAGAGTTGGGCAGGCGCCCGTTGATACCCGAGGGCTCGCCCTAGGGAGAGGTGGGGGCGTCATAGTTGGTATTAGAGTTCTAGAAATGAAATATCTGAAATAGTGTTAGGAATTCTGAGTCATGAACTTTCGGTCATAGAAATCCGTGATAAATTTTAAGTTAGATCTTTGGGTGTTACCAGTAATTTTAAGGACCTAACCTTGAGTCTTGTGGGTTGTTTGTAGGAAACGGACAGTGGCAGCGACAGTGATAGGATCAAAGGATCTCTCCCAGTGATTCGATTTTGCATGGTCGGAGGCGGACCCCCCTTCGGTGGTCACTCGCCAGTCGGGTTAGGATATGCCCGTACTGTGCGAGGTTCTCCTACCCTAACCACTTGGTGTTAGAGGTAGTTGAGGAGAGGTGACAGTTGACCTATGACCTCAAGGTAGCTCAAGCAGAGATAGAGGTGATGAGGACCACTATAGAGTCCCAAGCTACCAGGATTCAGGAGTTGGAAACTAGGGTCCTCGAGGAGCGTCAAAGGGCTAACGCCTCTCACGCTCGGCTTCAAGCCACCGATGGACACCTTATTTGGATTGTAGAGGAGATGAGAGATCGTGTGGATGGTATCTTGACGGAGTGTGGGACCATGGCCGATCACATAAAGGAGGCTATAGATGGAGGAGGACCTGAGGATGCTACCCCTAGTGATAAGGAGGAGATAGAGCACATGGAGGTGGAGGCCGAGGAGGATTCTTCTGAGGAGATGGGGTCTGTTAGTTCGGTCCACTCAGACTAGTGATTTTCTAATCTTTTGATTTTAGCTAAGGACATAGAAGGGGTGATTTTCGTTTTGAGACCTTTTGTATTTTGTTGCATATACTCCTATATTTTGAGGCACTTGATTGCCTATGTTCTGTACTTGACATTTTGACTTGTTTTATGAACTCTTGACTTGTAACATGACTTTTAGTTTATGTAAAGAATTATGCTTTCATTTTAAGTGTTCTTGCAAATTGCATATGTTTTTAAATTTGTATGCTTATTTACCTTCTTTTAATTATGCGTTTAGACTCTTGTTAAAAATGGATCGGCGAGGACGTGGACGGGATCGTGGGCATGGGCTTCGCCAACCTCGTACTCCCGAAAGAGATGAGGGATCAGCTACCTGTCCGAACCAAAACCCTAGGAATGAAGGGGGTGACCAAGTGGCTACGACTTTTAACCGTATGACTGATATCCTTGAGTGTCTAGCTAAGCACCAAGGCCCTGAACCAGTCAACCCGCCTAGAAACCATGAGAGGGGTGAGGATAGAACCCTAGAGCATTTCTTGAAATTCGTCCCACCTAAATTTTACGGAGGATCTGATCCTGAAGCGGTAGAAAATTGGTTTGAGAGAATGGTAGAGATCTTTTCCGCCTTAGATTATGCCGAGGAGAAGCAGGTGAACTTTACCGTCTTCCAGTTCGAGGGAGCTGCGCACTCATGGTGGAATGTTATTAGGGCGAAATGGGAGACAGAACAAACCCCCTGGATTTAGGCAAACTTTGAGAGAGAGTTTGATGCCAAGTTTCTCTCGCCAATGATACAAGAAAAGAGGGAGGACACCTTTATTAGATTGAAGCAATAGTTGCTAAGTGTGGCTAAGTATGAGGAATGTTCACCAAAATTTTCAAATTTACCCCTGAACTAGTGGTCACAGAGTGCAAAAAAATAAGGAGATTCATTCAAAGGTTAAATATAGAGATCCAAGAGTCTCTAGCAGCAGCCCAGATCACCACTTTTATGGATGTTTTGGATAAGGCACGGAAGGTAGAAAATGCTAAGCTCCAATCCAAAATCTTTCATGCTAGAAAGAGGGGTAACCCAAGCAATGTCCCTAGACCGTCTGAGAGGTCTACCCAACCCCTTAAGATGGGAAAAGAGGATGGAGGAGTGAGGATGTCTGAAAAATCAAGAGGAGTTCCAACAAGGGGAGCCCCACCAAAAGAAAATCAGAATGGGCGAGATCAGCCGAAAGAAAATTCTCAAGCTGGTCAGGCTGTGACTCCTCGTGTGACTTGTGGATATTGTGGCAAGTCTAACCACACTGAAGCCGAGTGCTGGAGAAAGTAAGGAAAGTGTCTATTCTGCGGTAGTATCGAGTATCAGATCTCGAATTGCCCTAATATCTCTTAAAAAGGAGGGAATACTCAGCAGCCTGCTAGGTCCACTTCAAAGCAATCAAGTGCGGAAGCGAGCTGACCAAAAGTGCCAGTTAGGGTTTATGCCTTAGACAACCAGCAGATTCCTAACCCGACTAAAGTGGTGGAAGGTACGCTCCCCTTTTTTCATTGCCTAGCTAGGGTTTTAATTTATTCCGCGACAACTCATTCATTCGTAGATCCTAGTTTTATGAATGGTATAGATGTAAAGTGTGATTTCTTACCTTTTGATTTGGAAGTTAAGACTTCTACGGGAAATCAGTACTTAATTGCTAATGAGGTTTATAGAAATTGTGAGATTTGGGTTGGTGAGAGGAAATTATTGACAGACTTAGTGAGCCTAGCAATTAAAGGATATGATGTGATACTTGGGATGGATTGGTTGGCTAGATACCATGATCAATTGGATTGTAAGATGAAATTAGTAGAGTTGTGCATCCCGGGGGAAGCAACTTTGAACTTAGATGTGAGGGGTAGACTAATATCGTCTGCTCTAATTTCTGGGATTCGAGTTAGGAAATTGTTGAATAGTAGGGGTAAAGGATATCTAACCTTTCTTATAAATACATTTGGGGATAAGGTGAAGTTGGAAAACGTACCAGTAGTGAAGGAATTCCCCAACGTCTTTCTCGAGAAATTAGAGACGTTGCCTCCGGAGAGAGAAATAGTGTTTAAAATTGATGTAGCTCCGGGGACGGCACCTATCTCTAAAATGCTTTATAGGATGGCTCCAACTGAATTAAAAGAATTGAAATTGTAGTTGCAAGATTTATTAGAAAGAGGCTTTATTAGAGAAATTGATTCACCGTGGGAAGGTCTGGTGCTCTTTGTTAACAAGAAAGATGGAAGTTTAAAACTATGCATAGACTATCAAGGCTTGAATGATGTGATCATTAAAAACAAATACCCTTTACCTTACATAGATGAGTTATTTGATCAACTGCAAGGGGCCGTGGTATTTTTTAAATTGAATTTGAGGTAGGGCTATTACTAGTTGAGATTCTAGAAGTAGATGTGCCTAAGACCGCTTTCAATTTGAGATATGGGCACTTTGAATTTGTAGTTATACCTTTTGGGTTAACTAATGCGCCAGTAGCATTTATGGACTTGATGCATCGGGTCTTTAAGCCGTATTTGGATTAATTTTTGGTGGTATTCATAGATGATATATTGGTGTACTCTAAGTCTTGAGAAGATCATAAACGACACCTGAGGATAGTCTTGCAAACCCTGAAAGAGCACCAACTTTTTGCTATGTTCAATAAATGTGAGTTTTGGTTGGAAGAAGTAGCATTTCTAGGTCATATAATCTCTAAGTAATGGATTTCTGTGAATCCAGTTAAGGTAGAAGCCGTTTCTAAGTGGAAACAACCAGAAAATCCTATTGAAGTTTGGAGTTTCTTAGGATTAGTGGAGTATTATCGCCGATTTATCAAGGACTTTTCTAAGATCGCGAAACCCCTAATCGAGTTGACTAAGAAGTATGGCAAGTTTATATGGGATCTTAAATACGAGAAAGGGTTCTGAGAGCTGAAGAAGCGTTTGACCGAGACACCTGTATTAGCATTGTCGAATAGAGGAGATGATTTCATGGTTTATACAGATGCTTCAAAGAATGGTTTGGGATGTGTGTTAATGCAAAATGGAAAAGCAATTGTGTATGCCTCCCGTAAGTTGAAACATCATGAGCAGAATTATCCGACCCATGACTTGGAGTTAGCAGCAGTGGTGTTTGCCTTGAAAAAGTAGAAACATTATCTGTATGGGATAACTTTCGAGATTTTCACTGATCATAAGAGTTTTAAGTATTTATTCTCTCAGAAAGAATTGAATTTGAGGCAACGTATATGGGTGAAATTTTTGAAAGATTATGATTGTACGCTTAACTACCACCTTGGAAAAGCTAATGCAGTGGCGAATGCCATAAGTCGTAAGATACAGGTGGCCAGCCTAATGGTGAGAGAATGGCACATGCTAGAGGAAGTTAGCGTTTGGAACCCGTGTCTTGAGTCACAAAGGATGATTTTTGGGAATATTACCGTGAAGTCTACCTTGTTAGATCGAATCAAAGAAACTCAAAAAGAAGACCCTGAGGTGCAAAAATGGATTGAGAAAGTTCAAAAAGGAGAAAAATCCAACTTCAATTTGGGGACCAATGGAGTGTTAAAGTTTAGAAATCGCCTAGTGGTGCCAAAAGATGAAGGGTTAAAAAAGGAATTTTGGACGAAACTCACCGTTCCAAGTATACGGTGCATCCTAGAGGTAATAAGATGTATCAAGACTTGAAGAGCCTCTATTGGTAGGAAAATATGAAAAGAGAAATTGCCCAATTTGTTCGGGCCTGTCTCACTTGCCAACAAGTTAAAGCTGAACATCAAAAGCCGCCTGGGTTATTACAGCTTTTGGAGATACCTGAGTGGAAGTGGGAGAATATCACTATGAATTTCGTATCAGGGCTATCAAGGATTCAGAGAGGTCACGACGCTATTTGGGTAATAGTGGATCGATTCGCCAAGTTTGCTCACTTTTTGCCAATTAGTATGAAGTACTTCTTAGAAAAATTGGCTAAGTTGTACTTGGATGAAATTATAAGGTTGCATGGGATAACGGTGAGTATAGTATCAGATCGGAACCCTAGGTTTGTGTCTCGATTTTGGCAAAAAATGCAAGAAATCCTAGGTTTTGTGTCTCGTTTTGCCCTTGACTTTGGTGAGTGTCAAGTGCATGGTTCATGTTACCGTTGTGAGAACCCCGAAAAAAAAAATATATATATAAATATATATATATATTCATGCATATCTCACTTGCACTTTGACTCTTTAATAAATTCTAGCATTATTTCTACTTGTCTTTAAATAAGTGTGTAAAAACAATTTTATGTGAGAAATAATATAATTTTCCCAAGTTATGAATTTTCTTGACTTTGCTAGACTAAATTCTGGAGTTAGAATAATTTATCGCCTTAAAATAAAATGCTAAAATACTTAGTTTTCTTTATGTTAAAAATTAATGCTACCTGAGTAGATTAATTATATAAAATTTCTTGAATTCCAATAATTAATCCCAATTAGTGAATAACGTTAATTACTAATAAGAATTTTTCCCGTTAAGACGAATCAATGAAATTTTAGATAAACCTTATGCAAGTATACTAAACATACCTAAGGCGTGACAATTTCGATAATTAAAGTTTTGCATGACTAGTGTATAATTAGGCAATCAAATCACACTTGGGGATAATTTTTTTGGAATTAAGTTAGAACTAAGGTTTTGAGTGGAGATGAGGAAGAGACGTGAAAGGACTAAACCACCCTTGAACTACTCCAAAAATCACCATGCAATTCCAAAACCAAATTGTCGGACAACCTTATAATCCACCTCTCCATTCGGCCAATGAGAAAACTTCTCCACTTGAACACTCAACTCTCTCATCCGTAGCTCATTTCCATTTCCTCTCCACACCACCACACCTCAAGACCACAACAACATTCTCCTCCGCCTTGTTATCATCGACGAGAGAGCTAGAGAGGGAGCTGCATCCGTGCGTCCGAAAGGAAAGAAAAGAAAGGAAATCGCGCGAGCTGCAACCTGTCCGTTCTGTCCGTAAGCTAAAGAGGAGAAAGGAGGGAGGCTACGTGAGCTTTATCCCTTGCTGCAACCTCAACCAGCTACAAAACAACCTCAGAACCCAACACCATCACAGCAGCAACCAACCTGCAGCCACAAGCGAGCCTAGAGCCGAGAGGGAGAACAGAATTTTTCTTTTCAGATTTCTTGTGCGTGAGCTAAGTTGTTTCTGAGGTAATTGCTGGGCTATATTAAGTTAACTTTTAGTAGATGAAGCCATATCAGAGCTGCATGTGTTGCTTGTGAAGTCGGTTGATGAAACCAGGACACCAGAAAAATTCTGTTTTGAAAAGAAAATGGTTGGCCGAGAATCGATTAAGAAATGCATGATGAAATCTGCTTTGTTGTGGTAATCAGAACCTGAAATTATGATTAGCTAACTTAAACTTGGATGATTAATATGATTAAGGCCTTGCATGTTAACTCTATGCAGCCGGATGATGAATCAAGAAAACATAAGAAATTCTGTTTTTATGAATTGTTGCAGCCGAGAGCTTGTCCTGTATTTTACAGCTTCATTTGATTCAATTTTGTTGTTTTGAGTTTGTAACCATGATTAACTAGTTAATAACATGATAATTGAGCTTTGCATGTAGCTAATTAATGGGTTTAAATCAGAAAAATAAAATGAATTAGAAATCTGCTACACGTATGTTCGACCGAGGCCAAGCTAAACAGAATTTCTGGATTTGTTTTAGATGAGTATAATTGTTGTTTGAATCTGGATTCGATATGGAAATCTTTATTAGCTAGATACGTGTTTACATGTCCTAATGGAGTACTTAAAACTCTGTTTTAACCAAAGAAAATCTTGTTTTAGAACCATTGTTATTGCTGGAAATTTTGAGAAAAAGCCGTGAGGTTTAAACCTTGAAATTTTGGGGTTTGTAATCATGGTTTAAATTCAACTCTTGAACTGGAAATGTTCATTGTTTAGCTAAGTAATTGCATGAGGAAGTTGAGAGTTTAATAGCATGTTTTAACCGAGAAAATAAAATGAAAACAGAAAGTTTCTTCATGCATGATTCATCCGTAGCTTGCTGGACAGATTTCTGGAATTTTTGGGATGTTTAAACCTGTTATTCGAATTCGATTTTGAACCAGAAATGTTAATTAGTTAGCCAAAGGCTCACATGATGAATTTGAGAATCTAAAACCATGTTTTAACCAAGGAAAAGTTGGATTTATAAAACTCTAAGTGCTGGAAAAGTATTGATAGCCGAGGGGATGAACCAGAATTTTCAGTTTGTCTTTGGAAATTTTAATTGGTTTCTGGAAATTTATTTTATTCTTCCCTTGGAATATAATGGATTAGTAATACATAAGAGATGTAAATTTTAAGTTGCTTGGCAATGAAATATTGGATATATTGAAAGATTGAACCAAAAATGTTGATATCTAAAGGCTAGAATTTCTTTTGTGATAGC
The DNA here is from genome assembly GCF_036785885.1 of Coffea arabica. Classification (NCBI taxonomy): domain Eukaryota; kingdom Viridiplantae; phylum Streptophyta; class Magnoliopsida; order Gentianales; family Rubiaceae; genus Coffea; species Coffea arabica. The sequence continues at coordinate 39,904,614 of NC_092313.1, forward strand.
CGAAGGTTGAATTGGAACCTCAGCTTGGTTTTGAAAATTTCTTTGAAGCGTAATGGTTGGAAGTGCCTGGAATATGTTGTTTTGGAGTTCTATAAGAAATGAATGGATGGTTTGAATAAAAACCTTATGGTGTTAAAAGAGAAAAAGGAGTTTTTCACAAGTGAAAAATGAGATTTCAGATTCTCGGATTTTACTGACCAGTCTCAGTAAAATGCTTATATCTTGGTGTAGGAAAATCCGATTAAGGTGCCGTCAGTGGAATTTGAAACTAGATTCATGGGCCTTTGATCTGTAGAAATTTCATATTTTTCCTCCATATGTACTGCTGTCCGTGACTCCTCAAAGTAGACTGTCCTGCTTGAATGTCCTGTTTCTTTATGAAACTGAATTTTTGACTTGGATCGAACATTTAGCTTATTTGTGGTTTGAATTCTTGATTGAATTGTGGTTGGAAATGATTGATGTTGTCAAGGGCTAATGATTGATGAAGCCCTTGGCCATTTGAATGGTTTTATAAATATTAAAAAGTGATGAACTTTGATTGCTGGAATTTCTTGAAGGCCTTACCTTCATTTTTGTTTTAGTTAAGATGTGATATGAGCTTGCCAAAACCAAGTGCTAATGATTGACGAAGCCTTGGTTATTCATTTTATTCTTGATCAGAATTGAATCTGTCGAAACCTAGGGCTAATGATTGACGAAGCCCTAGTGAGATTTCTATTTGAAATGTGAGTTGGTTATATTGACAAATCTGAAATATTATGTGCTTGTAAATCGAAATCGTAAGGAATCCGTTTTGGTCTTGTGCACTTGAGGAAGTTTTAAGCAAGCTATTTAAATATATCTTCACCCTAGTATGGTTCGATAAAACTTAGCACTGTATGTTAAAATTAGAAATTTCGTGTAGGGATTTTCTAAACCTTGCCAACTCGATATCTCTCCTTTAAGCGTAAACTAGCCTTATTACTTTTAGAAAATGATTTCACTAGTTTTAAAACCCTAAGTCTTGATCTATTTCCTTTTCTTTCCTTAAAATTGTCCCTGGCTAATTGTCTAGAGGAAAATTTCCAAAATACAAGATTTTAGTGGCTTTAACTAAAAATAGCTGAAAACTTCCTCGGCAAGAAAACTTATTCTAAATAAAATAGTACTAGCCGCACTCGTATAGAGAAAAATATTTTTAAGGAAAGCCATATAAAACATTTCCTACTTTTACTAAATTTCAATCCTAAGTGGATGGTCGAATTGTTTCAAGAAAATAATACTAGTTACCCTTTTCTAAGGAAAAATATCTCAAGGAAAACTATAAGAAACATTTCTACTACTTTTGTCAAGCTTCAACCTAAGTAGATTCTTGAATTTACTATGGGAAAGTAAACTAGTAATATATTAGATAAACCTCGATGTGTATAAGCTTGAAAACTGAATAGAAACTTATAGTTTCAAAATTTGGTTTTCTAGGGTATAGCAAGGACGTGGAATTTTGAATCCCAGCTTGACCTTTGAACTTCACTCGTGGTGAGTGTCCCTGCTTGTTCTACGCCTACTTGATTAAAGTGCTTTCTTGACTTGATATGTGATAATCGGAAAATGGTTTTTCTGATCCATCGAAGTGGACAGTGTGTACTTTATCGCACTAGTTCTTTCGAGTGGTGACTTGCTTGAAATATTTTCGTGAATATCCTGCTTGCACTATCTACATGCTGGACGCCACGTCGCTGGGTGAATCCCTCGACTAGTCTATAATAACCTCATGCTGGACGCCAGCGACGAATCCCTCGACTAGTCTATAATAACTTCATGCTGGACGCCATGTCGCTGGGTGAATCCCTCGACTAGTCTATAATAACTTCATGCTGGACGCCACGTCGCTGGGTGAATCCCTCGACTAGTCTATACTAACCTCATGCTGGACGCAATGTCGTTGGGTGAATCCCTCGACTAGTCTATATAAAAAAATAATAATGAATCTACATGGACTTTAGATGGTGAAAGTTGATGGAGGGTCAACTGCGGGTAATTTTGATCAAGCGCAAGGAACATGGCTCCTGAGAGCCCATGTATCCTACCCCGTGCTGTTACACGCTTTCCTACTTGCTGAATTTAAGTTGAAATTACTATTTGCTAAGTAATTGATTTGATTGCATGTTTTGGGCACCACTGAGCTTTAGCTCACCACACGATATTTATTTTTCCTTAACAGGTTCTGGAAGTTGAAAGCTTTGAAACTTGCTCATGTTTTCCTTTTGGGATGTATATGAATACTATGACTACATTTGTGGGCTGTAATGCGTTAATTTGGATAATGTACTTTTTATTTTGGATTGTCACTTGAAGCTGGAAAATGTGTAAAACTTAAATTGGATGCTTGGCTTGATTGTTGTATTTTGTTGTATGAATTTTTACTTAGCCAGGAAGGTACGATTCTATTGCGCAGTTAGTAACGCGTGAGATTTTAGAAGCCGTCGATTGGCTACGTTAAATTACTGCTATCTCTGAAGTTAATGTGGTTCTAGGGACGGCCTACTTCGGAGGAATTGTTTTGTAATAGATTAGGTTATTCTTCGAAAGGTTTTGGGTTAGAATGCTTGCGTGAGTCCTGGCGAGAGCTGGGCAGACGGCCCGCCAACCCTCTGGTTCGCCTTAGGGGGAAGTGGGGTCGTCACAACCGTGATTGAAATGATCCTTGTACAAGTGCTGTGTAATTCTTGTAATTTTAAACCTGTAGAGGCAAGGGTGTACTTTATCGCACTCGTCTTCTCCCTCTTGAATACTCGCTACTTGTTATATGAATTTGTGTGACTTGCACTGGTATTCGAACATACTTTTAACTCGTGAGCACTGAACGGCAGCATGTCCCACACCCTATTCGGGTGGGAGGTGCCTCTCATCCGGATTCAGTGCTATGATTGATTCTAAATCGATTGGAGCATTATCTCATCGACCAATTATACTTGTGGGGACGCCCCAACCCATTGGCTAATCTCGTAACTCGAGCCAGCAAGGGTTTGGTCTAGAAGTTTGGTGAACCATGAGAAATTTTATAGTTTGATCTTTTGAAATCTTGTTTGGCATACTCAAATAGTATTGCCACCTCATGCTTGTTTGGTTCCGGATCCAAGAGGGTGATATGGTGGATAGAGGAAGTAAGTGGAGCTCTACGGACATATTGTTACTTGAGTTGATGGAGGGTCAACCAAAGATGGCTTGAACCAGCCGTGACGTGGGAATAGCTCCTGAGAACTCCTGTATCTTTTCTACTTGTGTTTTACTTCCTACTTGCTCACTTATATTAAATTCATGTTAGGTCGCTTTTGAATGTGCTATTTGATTTAGTTCGTCGTACTTGCTTGTTTGCTTGATTTTCTTGGCCTCACTGAGCGTTGGCTCACCCTAAGTTGTTATTCCTTAATAGGTTTTGGAAGTGGAAGTATGGAACTCTAGACTAGCAGTTTTTAACTAAAGCTAGTTAACCTTTTGTATGATATTTGAGACATTTGAAATGTAAACTTTGTTATATTTGGATTTTTGAATTGTAATAGTAGATGGTAGTTTTAGAAGAATTTGGCTAGTATATTTGAAGTATTCCTTTAATTCTAAGTCTTTGGTTGACTTGTGGATCTCTATTAAGTTAGAATGAGTGTGTGAGCCGTAACGAGAGTTGGGTAGGCGCCCCACTGATACCCTAGGGATCGCCCTAGGGAGAGGTAGGGGATCACACACATTCTCCATCCTACCATAAGTCTAGAGGGAATAAGTTCATCATTTTTTCCCTTAACTATGGTAGTTCTACCTTTCTTTGGAACAACATGAATTGGACTAATTTATACACTATCCGAGATAGGAAAGATTATACGTGCATTCAACTATTTGATAATTGCTAATCTTACCACCTCTATCATGTTCGGATTAAGCCTTCTTTGCAATTTGCAATTATCTTTCCAAAAAATGTGATGCATATAGAAGGGCTAATTTCTTGAATGTCGAAGATGGTCCATCCGATAGCCTTCTTGTGCTTTCTTAAAACTCTGAGCAACTTATTAAGTTGCTCTTCTTCCAAGTAAGCACTGACAATTACTGGTAGAGTTTCATTTTCACCAAGAAACTCATACTTCAAATGGCTAGAAAGTGGCTTGAGTTCAAACCTTGGACCTTCTATCTCCGAAGGTGGTGCAAATCCTTTTCCTTGTCCAAGATTCTCATACATATGCCCTTTCCTATAAAGAGGTTGTGCATCTAAATATTGGGCTAATGCTTCAATTTCTTCATCATTTTCCTCCTGCATCCCTTTACTCATCAAACAAAGCTCAAGAGGATCGAAATCAAGGTTGACTCAATTCAACTCTTGGGTTAGCATTTCAATGGTGCCAATTGAACAAGCATGATCAAAAAAGGAAGGGTACTTTTTCATTTCATTCAAGTTAAATACTACCTCTTCTTCATCTATTTGAAACTTTAGTTTGCCATTTTTTACATCAATAATAGTACCCACAGTTGCTAAAAATGGTCTACCTAGAATAATTGGTATAGACATATCTTCCTCTATATCTAATACCACAAAATCCACAGGAATGATGAATTTTTGAAATTTAATCAACACATTTTCCAGACCTCCTAATGAATATCTAATAGAATGATCGGCTAACTAAAAAGTAATATAAGTGTTTTTTAACTCATGCAACCCTAATTGTCTACCCACCGTTAAAGGAATCAATGATACACTTGTACCAAGGTCACATAATGCTTTAGAAAATTCAATATTACGGAGATGGTGCAGAGTGTAGAAAAACTCCCCGGATCCTTCAAATTTAGTGGTAGTTTATTTTGTATAATGGCGCTGCATTCCTCGGTTAATGCTATCATTTCGTGATCCTCCAATCTCCTCTTTCGTGTCATGATCTCCTTGAGGAACTTGGCATATGAAGGAATCTGCAAAATAGCATCAACGAAAGGAATATTAATATGCAATTGTTTGAAAATTTTTACAAACTTTTCAAAGTTTTTGTCAAGTTTATGGCTTGAGTCGTTGAGGAAATGGAACTCCCGGAGGTATCGGAACGGTAGTGGAGGTTGTAGGTTGTTCTTCTTTCGATTTTCCTTTACTACCTTTCCCCACGCTTGCCTCTTGCTCCATTCGCTCATCTCCTTGTTTCTCACTCTGATTGTTCTCTCCATTTTCTACCACCAGAGGATCCTTTAGTCATTTACCACTACGAAAAGTAACGGCCTTAATGTGTTTTCTCGGATTTACCTCCGTTTTACTAGGTAACTTCTCTTGATTTTGATTATTAATAGAATTGGTGATTTGACCAATCTGGACCTCCATGTTTCTATACATTCTGGTCGATTGGTCCAACCGCCCCTCTAGCCTCTCAAATCTCTCTGAAGTGCCCTTTGCCAGTTTTTTAATCGCAATCTCCCAATCTGATTTGGTATTCGTCTGTTGTTACCTTAGTTGGAATCCCGACGGATTAATTGGCCTTTGTAGGTTGCATTGATCTTTTCACCCAAATTTTGGATGATTTCTCTACCCCGGATTGTAGGTATTCGAATATGGGTTGTTTTGAACATTCCTATTGTAATTATTGACAAACCGAGCCTTCTCAAGATCAACATACTTATTAGTATTGTGTTCTCCTCCACATATGGAACAACAAGCTACATTCATATTGGAAGAAGAACTTGGACCACATCCGACTTGTGTATTTAACACCTTCATCATATTGCTCATTTGAGCACTAAGCATATTGATGATATCAATTTCAATCATACCTGCTTGTCGCCTTGGATTACTTCTTTCATTAGCCCATTGATAATTGTTTGCTGCCATTTCCTCTATCAAACCTTGACCTTCTTGAAGTGATTTTGCCATCAAAGCTCCACCTGCTGCCACATCGGTAGTAGTTTAGTAGAAAAGGATAAACCATTATAGAAGGTTTGTACAATTAGCCAATCGAGAAGTCTATTGTGTGGACTTTTCCGAAACAAATCTCTAAACCTTTCCCATGCTTCATATAATGACTCACCATCCAATTAACTAAAATAAGCAATATCCATTCTAAATTTAGCCGTTTTACTTGGTGGGAAGTATTTATTCAAAAACACCCTAGACAAATTATCCCAAGTAGTGAAAGTGTTAGGGGTATGAGAATGTAGCCAAATTTTAACCTTATCCCTTAATGAAAATGGGAATAACCTTAGCCTTATAGCATCCTCACTAACTCCATTTATTTTGATTGTATCACGTATCTCCAAAAATGTGGCTAAGTGTGCATTTGAATCCTCTACGGCATTACCTTCAAATTGAGATTGTTACACCATTTGGATTAATGATGGTTTAATCTTTATTAGCATTTTTCATCAGCCGTGCTATACTTGTTTGAGATTCTTGGGTTTGCGATAGAGCAAAATCGCTAAGAGCTCGCCTATTTGCTTCGTTCTTCACCATTTCTTCTTCAAAAGGTAGCTCTATTGTGATTCCCTCTATTTGTTATCAAACCTCTTTTCCTTCTTGTTGTGGTGTACGCCTTCTTTGTCTATATAGTATCTTTTTAATTTTTGGATCAAAACGTGCTACTACCCGTAAAATCCGGTGCATACACTATAATAAAAAATAAAGAGATTATATAGAATTATTTCACAAAACTACTAGAAATTCTAACTTACCTAGAAACAAAGTTTAACTAACTAATATAGAGAATATCTAAATTAATAAAGTTTATTAGACCCTAATATTGCTGCTCCACGGCAACGGTGCCAAAAAACTTGAAAGATTTTTTTATATAAGTACAAGTTTAATTCCAAAAGATACCCGTTTTGATGTAAGTATACAGGTCAAATTAGTAGTTTAGGTCAAAAAACTTAAATATCTAAATAATAGAGTAAGTAAGGACCTAGTACTAGGTCCTTACTTACTCTATTATTTAGACTAATGATCGATTTAAGCAAAAGAAGTTATAATTACTATTACCTAACTAGTCTTAACTAGATATTTGCAAGGTAACAAATGAGAAAATTCACTAAACACTTGAGTTTAGGGATATAGATTCCACTTATGGCATTAAAGATACAAGTAAATAGATTTACCTCTTGTTACAACCCTTGTTCAACTAGGGATTCATTTCCAATATTACCAAATCTCACTCTCATGATAAATGGCCTAAAATAGAATAGTGTTCCTTATTCTCATGGTGAATAATTAGATCTACTCTTGTTTCTTCATGAAATCCAAGTTTAATCCACTTAAGTGTACCTCTATTCTCATGAGTCTACTACTCAAACTCTATTTATGTTGTTCCATCATTTTTACCAACTTTCATTGAATAATAACAACTAAAAGCTTGCTATTGGTGATGAAGCAACAACAAGTGATAAGCATGCATAAATAGACAAGTTAATACAAGGTGTAACAAGTGTAAATCATATTCACTTCATATCAAGTAGCCATAAGGTTCATCTACTCCCTAGATCTAAAAATTTAGCTACTCATATAATATATAACAAGAAAAAGCATGGCTTCATTGCATGAACACATATTGAATCACAAGTGAAAGATAGATAAAGAAAGTTTAGCCAAGATTAGTGAAGAAGCTCCCAATGATCTTCTATTTCTTCAACAAAATGAGTTGTACAATGAAGTCTCCAATTGCTCTCACAAAAGTTCTAACTAGAGAGAACAAAATAAGATTAACCACTCAACTCTAATTTTAAAATCTGATGAGAACTCTTCTAATATGTCCTTTTTTCTGCTCCTCCAATGATTCTAACATCTCTCATGTTGAGAGTGTCAAAAAGTGATTTTTAGACAAGACATAAAGCTCCTTTTTTCTTCCAAAAGGTTCCTTGAACATGTACAACCAAAATTCTTATATGGTGTTGAGCTAGAAAGTAGTGTGAAAGTAGAGCAAGTGACTGAGTAAATTGCAGAAATCAGGCTATAATATGCGACTTGAGAATACACAACTTCAACTCGCGTATTCAATAGTCGCGTATTCACTTTTGTGAATTTGGCATCACTTCAACTACTATGTTCTCATTGTTAGTGACTGAACTAGCTCTTGTTTAAAACATGAAAATTGTAACCCTTTGGGTTAGCTTTCCAATGATTCAAGAATCACCCAATTTGGAGTTATTTGGACCGAGATATGACTAAACTACCATCAACTAGTTAGAGCTCTATTTCATCTTTTGACCATGCACATGTACTTCTGTATTTCAATTTTTTGACAAGGAAGAAGATTGAACTGGATTTTGAGTCTCATACCAAATGTAGATCTATCTCTTAGTTTCAAAATGGTATAAGAATTATCTCAATCCGATGCTTGTAACTCAAGGTATTACAGAAATACCACAATGTGTCAAAACTTTCTTCACTTGCATTTCTTTATTTGAATGTTTTGCACTTCATGTCTTCTCTAAACTACTTCAAATCATCCATAATTATCCAATTCCCTTCTCAATTTATGCCATTTGATGATTGAATCATTAAACCTACAAAAACATGAAATTTTCACCATTTAAATCCATAGAAATGCAATTTTTGTCACTTAAACCACAAAATGTATATTTTTACCAAAATCCTAGTTAATTAGTTATAAAACTAAATAAAATACATCAAAACTAACTAATAAAACACACTAAAAATACGTAAAATATACTCTTATCAGGCAGCAAGGACACAAGGCTATAAATTGTCTAAACAAAAAGGTAGGGGGAAACAAGGGTGGCAATCTGGTTGGCAACAAAGCTAAGGTAAATGCGAGAGTGCATGTCATGACTAATTTTGAGGTTAGAACATTTGACAATGTAGTCACAGGTATGTTTCTGATAAATTCTATGCCAGCGTATGTGTTATTTGATTGTGGTGCAAGTCATTTGTTCGTTATAAAGAGATTTACTAAACATCCGTGTATACATCCTAATGCATGGACCACCCCTATCGAGTGGCTGCTCCAGGTGATAGAATATTAGTATCTCATGTTAAACATCCAAACTGTATGGTAGAATCAAAGAATAGGAATTTAGATGTAGATCTAGTACAAATAAACATGAGTGATTTTGATGTCATTTTAGGAGTGGATTGGTTCACTAGACATTATGCATATATTGATTGTAGAGGGAAAAAGGTACTATTTATGAATCCTTACCAAGGAAGTTTCTTTTATTAAGAGAACACTAGTTCAAGAAAGATGCATAGGATTCCATTCCTATCGGCTATGCAGGTTTATAGGGCACTAAGAAAAGGATGTGAGGTATATTTAGATTATGTGGTAGATGTCGAGAAGGAGGAAAAGCTAGAAAAAATTCCCATAGTGAAAAGCTTTCTTGATGTGTTTCTAGACGATCTTCCTAGATTACCTCCGAAAAGGGAAATAGAGTTTGAAATTAATATTGACCCAGCGGTGGCACTAATATCTAAGGCTCCCTTTAGGATGGCTCCTACTGAGTTAAAAGAATTCAAGGAGCAATTACATGAACTATTGGATCAGAAATTCATTAGACCTAGTGTTTCTACATGGAGTGCACTAATGCTTTTTGTTAAGAAGAAGGATAGCAATTTGAGGCTATGCATTAATTATAGATAATTGAATTGAGTTACTACAAAGAACAAATACCCCCTTCCTATAATTGATGACCTTTTTGATTAGTTAAAGGGAGCAAAGGTATTCTCTAAAATAGATTTGAGATCTGAATATTATCAATTAAAGATTAAAGCCATAGACATCTAGAAAAATGCATTTTGTATAAGATATGAGCACTATGAGTTTCTAATCATGTTCTTCGGGTTAACCAATGCTCCAGCGACTACTATGAATTTGATGAATAGGGTATTCAAACCACAATTAAATCACTTTGTGCTAGTGTTCATTGATGATATTTTGGTATATTCCTCGAATGAAGAAACCCATTCCGCGCATCTTAGAGAAGTTCTAGAGATTCTAAGGAAAGAAAAATTATATGCAAACCTTAGTAAGTGTGAATTTTGGTTGAAGAGTGTGGCCTTTTAGGACACGTTATATCAGAGGAAGATGTGTCAGTTGATTCAAAGAAAATAGAGGCAGTTGTAGATTGGCCACAACCCACTAATATAATAGAAGTAAGAAGATTTTTAGGGCTAGTTGGCTATTTTTGAAAATTTATAAAGAGATTCTCTACCATTGTCACACCCCTTAATAAATTAACTCAAAGTGAGCAAAATTTGAGTTGATAGATAAATGCGAGACCAGTTTTTAGGAGTTAAAGGAGAAGTTAGTATTAGCCGTAGTGCTTACCCTACCCTCGGGGATGGAAGGATCTGTAATTTATAGTGTTACTTCAAAAAGCGGGCTTGAGTGTATATTGATGCAAAATGGGAAAGTAATAGCATATGCTTTGCATCAATTGAAACCTATGAACAGAACTATCCCAAGCAAGATTTGGAATTAGCCATAGTAGTTTTTGCCCTTAAGTTATAAAGGCATTATTTATATGGAGCACAATGCAAAGTTTTCACAAATCATAAAAGTCTCAAGTATCTGTTTACATAGAAAGAGTTGAATATGAGACTAAGAAGGTGGTTGGAGTTGATCAAAGATTGCGACCTGATGATCAGTTACCACCCCGGTAAAGTGAATAAGATGGCAGATGCTCTTAGTAGGAAGTCTAACACCTTCAGGGAGCCCTCAGTAGAGGAACAAATGGAAAATTTTGAATTAGAAATGGTGAACTCCACCACTGATATGTTAGCTACCCCAGTCCTTACATTGACCTTAGTAGATAGGATTAAAAAAGCAGAAAATTTGGATATTGCAGTTGCTAAGATTAACGAGAAGATTTGAGTTGAATCTTTTGATAGGTTTGAATTGAAGAATGATGGTAGTTTGTGAAACAATAAAAAGTTGTGTGTACCAAGAGATGAAGAATTGAAACGGAAAATATTGAAGAAGGAACATAATTCAAAGTTCTCTATTCATCTTGGTGGGACTAAACTATTGGTGGAATGGGATGAAACGAGACATACTGAGTATGTAGCTAGATGTTTGGTGTGTTAGCAAGTGAAAGTCGAGCATCAGGGACATGCCAGCTTGCTACAACCTCTAGAAATTCCACAATGGAAGTAAGAGCATGTGACCATGGATTTTGTGATAGGTCTATCTTGGACAATTCCAAATAATGAGACTATCTGGGTTATAATTGATCGATTAACAAAATCTGCCCATTTTCTACCCATGCCAAATGTTAGTGGAGAACCATCCAAAGGAAATTGTTAGTGGAGATGTATGTAGAGGAAATTGTTTATCTTCATGACGTTCTAATAAGTATAGTATCAGATAGAAACTCGAGGTTTACCTTAAGATTTTGGTTAACTTGCTAACAGGTCATGGGAACTAATTTGAGATTAAGCATCGCTTTTCATCCCCAAACGGATGGGCAATTTGAGAGAACCATCCAAACACTAGAAGACATGTTGCGAGCTTGTGCTTTGGATTTTTCTAATAGTTGGGATAAGTTGGTGAAATTGATGGAATTCTCATATAACAATAGTTACTATAGTGGAATCGGTATGGCCCCATTTGAGGCATTGTATGGATGAAAGTATAGATCCCTGCTGTATTGGAATGAGATAGGTGAAAAACTTGTCACCAATTCGGATCTAGTGGCAAAAACCCGTGAGAAAGTCAAGATTATTCGAGAAAGGTCAAACGTAGCTCAGGACCAAAATAAGAGTCGAGCGAACTTTAAAAGAAGGCCATTAGAATTTCAACCAAGAGAGAAAGTGTACCTGAAAATATCCCCCACTAAAGAAGTAATGAGATTTAGAAGGAGTGGTAAACTAGGCTCGAGATATGTGGGACCTTACGAAATTCTAAAAAGGGTTGGGACATTAGCATATCATTGGCCCTCCCACCTGCATTGTCAAGAGTTCATAATGTCTTCCATGTCCTCAACTGAGGAAGTACGTATCGGATCCAAGTAATATCCTAGAGGATCAATCCATTGAAGTGAAAGAGAATTTGTCAGTAGAGGAGGTTCAACTAAGGATTGTGGATCGCAGGGAATAAGTCTTAAGAAGAAGGACAAAAACTCTTCCCTTTATCCTATTAGAACAAAAAGTCTCTAAAAGTTGCCAGAGAAGAAGAAATCAACGTTGGTGTTGAACAAGCAAACATTAGTTAGAAAAATCCAACTTCAAGTGCTCACACCAGTAAGTTTCCAACAAACACTAACGCTTCTCTTTCAAATTTTGTCAATTTTAAGTATTATTTTGATGATTTTATCACACATATATGAAGAAATACATATATATGTTTATACTTAATTGTTGTTATGAAAATTAGAAAGATTCATGTCTGGTTAGGAAAAACAAATTCATCTTAGGGTAGATTTTGTAGTTGATAAAAGTTGTTTGGATTGAAAAAAATATTTTTGCATCATTGTTGAAGCTCAAAACTTCAGTATAACAATGGACGAAGAAGGGTCTATCGATCCTCCTCCTGTATTTTTGCTGGTGGCATTAACAAAAAGAAAATGCCAGCCCAGTGGGAACAAGTAGCTGCCATAGTGGTAAGCGGCTGTTGCTACTGCTGTTGTTGCTGGTGCAGCATGTAGAGGAGGTTGAGGGTTTCATCCACCAGCAATAAGGAAGAAGATGATGAGGAGGATAATAATTATGTTGGTGATGAAGTTTAAAGGTTAAGTTTGGAAGAAAAAGAAGTGTTGTGAAATTAGGAGAAAGAAGAAAACCCATTTGTGTTAGATGGGTCAAGAAATTGGGTCGGATAAGTGAACTGGATAAGATAGTTAGAAGTGGATTCAGGTCGTTTGTTTCTTTTTGGGTGGAGCTTGGAGAAAATAGAATTGGGTCAAACTATAGTTGGTTATTTATGGGCTTTGTTAAGTTGGATATTGGGCCAAGATTAAATTAGTATTGGGCTAAAACTAGAAGACAACAAAGAAATGTTTGGACTAAATGACCTTAGGCCGATATTAACCATTTAAAAAAAAATGCAAGTATAATTGGGTCGGAAGTAAATTAAAGACCTAGTAAATTTTCAATTAACTAATTCCATGTATAAGACTAGTCCAACTTTTGTGGATTATCATGATTATTAAACATCAAAGCCTAACTGAGTTTTGTTTTGAGATATAAATTAAGTTTTTAAGGCTTATGTTTAATTAATTAAGTCCAAGATATTTAAATAGAAGTCTAGGACATATTAACCTAATATTAGAAGGAAAATTTATGAAGAGTAAAATAAGTCTCAGATATTTAAACAAATTTTTATTATAAAATAAAAAATAATAATAACAATAATAAATAAATAAAAATATAAATGAAAATAAAATGAAAATGAAAATGAAATTAAGTAAAAATATAAATAGCGATAAAAGTAATAAATATATATAAGTGAAAATAAAATAAAACAGCAATGATAAAGATGATGATGATGATAATAATAATACTAAAATAATGATAATAATAATAAAATAATAAAGATAATAATAAAAATAAAATAATAGCAATAATAAAATTATAATAATCAAGATCATAAAAATAAAATAATAAAGATAATAGTAATAAAATTGAAATAAGTATGATTATGAATAATTATTTCTAAATTAGTAAACTTTATAAAAGAAGAGGAACTTTCCAAATTAGTAAACTTTCCAAAAATAGAAACTTCCATATTACGATACTTTCTCATACTTTATATAGTTGTCTAGACATGAATTTTAGAGTTACTCAGAATCTTATATATATATATATATATATATATATATATATATATATATATAAAAGAAATATCAACTAATTAGGACACTTATGTATTTGATAGGTATGAAACAAGTTTAAGAAGTTCTAAGGTAGTCCCACTCAAGCAGTTAGTCAAAGAAAATTTTCAAATAGTAAATGTGAAATTTTTCATAAAGGCAAGTTCTATTTTATTATATGCGAATGGATCATGTAATCTATTTGAAATGTTTTGATATGCTATAAATTACAATATGAGTAACATGTTTTATGAAATAAAAGAAAGATGCATGTGACGTATGAAATGAATTTACGATAAGAAAAGTTCTTAACAGTCATGAAATAGACGGTAGAGACTATAGTTTTGGTATGTTATGTTTTGTTAGTCAGGGGAGTCAGTATAGAGCCCAGCCGATTTGTGACGCCCCGAAAGAATGAGTGCGAGAACCCGAAAATTTTCTAATTTTCTAGGGTTTATTTTTTTTAATCGCCCGCCTTTTCTACATTTTCTTTATTAGAAAAATTCCCCAGATAAAGTTTATGAGTAAATATAGTTTTAAAATGATTTTTCTAGTATCGGGTAGTTTTTGAGAAATAAGGAGTGTATATTGGACGTGGGACCCGCTAGTGCGGTAAATGCGATATATTTTTGACAACTTGTTGGAGTTTTGTATTAAGTGATATTATTTTACAAGGTGTTAAGAGATAATTAGAAGTTACCTATATGGATTAGGATGAGAGAGACAAAGAGATAAGCTTTAAGCAAAAGGTGACAAGTGTCACTTTGTGATTCAAGTTGGACTTTTGACCATCTTACTTCAACTTTACTAAAACCAAAATTTGACCAAAAATCAAGCCATTTTCTCCTTCTTATGGCAGAAACTTTGAGAGCAAGAGAGAGAGAAAAATCTTCATCTTTCACTCCAATTTCTTACTCCAATCTTGAGTTCTAACCAATAGAATTGCAAACCACTCCATAAAACTTGCTAGCTAAGGAAGATTGAAGCTCTGGGTGGAGTTGTTTTGGAAGAAAAACACCTAAGCCATCACCTTTCTTGATATTTGAAGGTATCATGTCTAGCCATCCTTTCTTTGTTCTTGATTATGTTAAATTAGTGACTTGTGATGGCTAAAGAGATGTTTTTGTGGAAGATTAGCACTTGAATGCATGAATTCCAGTTTAGGGTTTCAATTTTTCCTATTCTGCCCGGCCCTGTTACCCCTAGTTAGAGACTGAATTGGCCTTAGCACAAAACATAAAAGTTGTAGAGAATGATGTTTTATAGTTTCCTGTAAATTTTCAGCCTAATCTGAGCTCGGTAGCTTGTGAAAAGTTGGAAATACCCAGACTAGTCTAGGTAGGAGTTCAGTGAACAGGGTTGTCATTTCACCCAATCTGACCGTGACTTTTCACCCTGATCCTTATCGAATTAGATTTTGTCCAAAACATGAAAGTTTTAGCCAATGGTATAAAATAGTTTCCTACAAAATTTCAGCTCGATCCTAGCACTGTATCCTGTGAAATGACCGAAATACCCTTGACTGTCCATGAAACCTGTTCCGCGCCCAGATTTCTGTTTTCGTGTAGTTTTCTATTTTTGACCATGAAAATGCATGATTTGGCCTTGGAGATCTTCATAAGAAATGTAGGGTTGTGTTTTGGCTTCGAAACACCATAAGATACACTTCAATCGGACTTCAGTAGCCTGAGTTATTTCTGTTTAACAATTGTGCAGTTAGTCAACCTGTTTGTGAGATTCTGGTTTTGTATATTTCAAATTTGACCTAGTTAGGGTGAGAATTGGACTGAGTTGCCTTCATCAAAGTTGTAACCCTCTGTATTAGCTTCACAACGGTATATATTTCACCCCAATCCGATAAACGTAGCTTCGATTGTATCCGTTACACAAAAACACGTCAAATCTGTCTTTTTCTAAACCTTTTCCACACATGTCGTTAGCTTGATTTTGTATTTGTATGACTTGGAGCCTATGGAATGGCTAGTGAAATGAGATGAATTGATGTTGTTTGTAGGTTGGAAATGAAGCATTTATGGGAAATGCTGTCCAAACTTTGAGAATGTATGATTGCTTTGAGTTTGTGATTTAGGGCTTGGACTCGGGCAAGGTAATGATATATGATGGATGGTTTCTGAGCCGTGGAGGTGAGTGACCCTAAACTGTTTCCAAAGTACTTTTGAAATGTTTCTTGCATTATTTACTCGACTGCATATCATGCGTGCTTGCATGTGAGTTCATGACAAGTTTTGGCTTTATTGAGTTCTTGGGGAGTCTTGTGCTGGACACCAACGTCTCCACCCTGTTTATGGTTCATGTTCATGTTTATTTGGAGCTCAAAAAGGGGCTCCCTCTCTCTGTTTACTGTTATACGTTTAAGGATCTATTTGAGCGTTGGGTATTTAAGTGCAATGATTTCACTGACTCACCAGAGCAAATATCCGTACATTTGATTTCAGAATCATGACATCATCGAAATGCATTATTGTGAAAGGTATTGGATTACTGGTTTTATTTGATTACTCAATGAGTTTTTAGCTCACCCCAAAAATATTTTATTCCCCTCCACAGGGCTCATGGCGAAGGAAGGCTTGTAGTACTTGTTCACGTGGCTAGATGGCATATATCTTGTACAGTTTGGATTTGGAAGTATGAATGTTTGGACTTGAATGGATGTACGTGTACTTTCCACGCTTGGGAATTGTTTCCGCTTCGTTTATGACATGTAATTATTGGAGAATTTGATGTATATTTGAGATTTATATTGCATTTTGTTTGAGGTTTGTAGTGAGTGAGTCCCGGCAAGAGCTGGGTAGGCGACCCGCCGAACCCTGGGGTACGCCCTAGGGGGAGGTGGGGCCGTCACACGATTGACTTGTATTACGCTATCAAGTGGTAATCATAAAACCTCTGGCCATCCTTTTAGAAGGGATTTAATCTTCAAGTTGAGTACTCAGAAGTCGGATATTGCATGTACTTGTTATGAGCTAAATGAAATGTTTACATTCTTACTACTTCTTATGTACGATTATGGATGGTGTGAAATATAATTTGCCATTGCCACTCATTAATATTGTACGTTACCAATTTAACATTGTTTGAATAATCTTGCATGCGATGTATGTGAAAATGATTTGATATATGTAATGCTATAGTTATATGGTCCAGCAGAGATGTAGTTACTGTCTACTGAGTGAACAACGCTCAACCCATTTTCACCACTTTTGCATGTTTTGGAGATTAAGAGTTAGTTTATATCAAAGACTCTGAAGATGATTTCTACTAGATCCTTATTGGATAGGAGATAGCAAGTACGGTAGTACTTCATTATTTTGTAATAGTGGATGCTTGTAGATGTTGGCGTTATTAGATATGGAGCATATGGCCTCCTTAGTTAATTATAGGATGTTTCTAGTTTTAAATTTGTACCGCCACTATACTAAGATTTATGAATGCTAGTATATTTAGTTAGTTTTCCTAATTTTATGTTGTCATGTATTCTAAGAGTGAGACTTGAGAAATACTGCAGATGTCTTGTGATGAGCATGTGCGGGCTTGGGATGCGACAGATATTCACTGACAATACTAAAATCATCACAAAATTACTATTTGCAAAAACTTCAAATAAACGTTCAAATACTAACTATTGGTATTTAAAAAATGCACTATATTTTATCGAATCAGAATAAATCCTTATACTTTTTTATTTTTATTTGTTTTTAATATACTCAAGTTTTGGTAATAAAAAGTAAGACAACAAAAGGGTAAATTTGGAATTACATTTTTTAATGTACTCAAAATGAATTTTTTAAATATTATATTTTAAAATGAACTGTAAATAAACAAATAGTTTAAAATAAGGGAGGCAAGTGAGTTTCACACCCCCAAAAAAAAAAGAGAGAGGCAAGTGAGATTTTTCAATATTTGTGAGTGCCAAGTAAAATTGTTAGAAACCTCCGGGGAGGTTTATGAAATCATCCCAAACAAAAATTTAGAATGAATAAGTTGCTTTTTATAACGGTTCTAAAGGTTGCTTGAGACTTTATAAATTAGGTGTCTTGAGTTTGCAAAAACAATTTCTTGCATATCTATAGCTAGTGGAAACGGAGTTTAAACTTGCTATAGGTTAGTTTCTTGTTTTCCATTGTATCCTAAAGGGTAATTTGCCATTCAACCTAATTTTATTCTAATTTTATCCAACTAATAAATTAGCTTATGGAAAAATGGGTAAATGGATAATTTATGGAGGAAAGCCATAAAGAGCTGGTGTTTTATTGGAAAACGGATTTATTTTTATTTTATCCGATAAATAAATTTGTTCATGAAAAAATGGGTACTCTGTTCTTATAATGGAGGAAAGCCATAAAGAGCTGATATTTTATTGAAAAACGGATTTATTTTTATTTTATTCGATAAATAAACTTGTGTATGGGAAAATGGGTACTCTGTTCTTATAATGGAGGAAAGCCATAAAGCACTGGTGTTTTATTGGAAACGGGTTTATTTTTATTTTATCTGATAAATAAATTTGTTTATGGGAACATAGGTATTCTGTTCTTATAATGGAGGAAAGTCATAAAGAGTTGGTATTTGATGGGAAAATGATATTTTAGGATACCAATGGATAACAGTTAAAACACATTCACAGATTTGGTATTTTAAATAATGAGATTGTTTTTAGGGGTGTTTTTATGGTTGTATTTTGGGATATTTTTAGAATTTAAGAATTATTTGAGATATTTTATAAAAATAGGGGTGGTTGAAATTTTTATAAAATATCTCAAATAATTCTTAAATTCTAAAAATATCCCAAAATACAACCATAAAAACACCCCTAAAAACAATCTCATTATTTAAAATACCAAATCTGTGAATATGTTTTAACTGTTAGCCATTGGTATCCTAAAGTATCATTTTCCCATCAAATACCAGTTCTTTATGACTTTCCTCCATTATAAGAACAGAATACCTATGTTCCCATAAATAAATTTATTTATCAGATAAAATAAAAATAAACTCGTTTCCAATAAAATACTAGCTCTTTATGGCTTTTCTCCATTATAGGAACAGAGTACCCATTTTTCCATACACAAGTTTATTTATCGTATAAAATAAAAATAAATCCATTTTTCAATAAAATACCAGCTCTTTATGGCTTTCCTCCATTATAAGAACAAAGTACCCATTTTTCCACAAACAAATTTATTTATCGAATAAAATAAAAATAAACCTGTTTTCTTATGAAACACCAGCTCTTTATGGCTTTTCTCTATAAATTATCCATTTACCCATTTTTTCATAAGCTAATTTATTAGTTGGATAAAATCAGAATAAAATTAGGTTGAATGGCAAATTACCCTTTAGGATACAATGGAAAACAAGAAACTAACCTATAGCAAGTTTAAACTTGTGAGAACCCAAAAATTTTCTTATTTTCTAGGCTTTATTTTATTTATTTGCACGCATTTTTTATATTTTCTTTATTAGAAAAATTTTCTAGATAATTTTTATGAGTGAATATAGTTTTTAAATCATTTTTCTAGTATAAGTTAGTCCATGAGATTTTAGGAATGTATATTGGATGTGGGACCCGCTAGTACGTTAAGTGTGAATTATTCGGCTAATTAGATTAAGTTTTGTATACCGGGATTAATTTACTAGGTGTTAAGAGGTAATTAGAGGTTACCTAGATGGATTAATATTGGAGAGACTTGGAGATAAGTTTAAAACCAAAAAGGTGCCATGTGTCACTTTATGATTCCACCTTGGACTTTGACCATCTTACCTCAACTTTACTAAATAATCAAAATTGACCCAAAAATAATCATTTTCTTCATCCTCTTGGCTGAAACTTCTAAGGAGAGAAAAGAAGAGAAAACTCCAACTACTTCATCCATTTCTTGCACCAATCTTGTGATCCAACCATAGAACTTCAACTTTACTCCATAAAATCCTTGGTTAGGTAGTATTATAGAAGGTGGTGGAGTTGTTTTGGAAGAAAGAAACCTAAGCTACTACCTTTCTTGAGGTATCAAGGTATGGTGTATACAATTCATAGTTTGTTCTTAATAATGGTTTATTAGTGGCTTTTGTGGCTAAATATGTTGATTTGTAGTAGGTTTGATGGTTGGAAGTGGAGTTTTGATGGATTTTTTATTTATTATTGATTTTTCTGTTTTTATATAGTAATTATTGTTTAGTCATGGATTGATGGTTTGTTATAGTGTAAAATGAAGTTGGTATATGTTGGATATGATTGGTTGCGAAAATTTTTTGGTTTGGTGCGGAAATTCCAGTTTAGGGTTTCAACTAACCCTGTTCTGTCCGGTTCAGTTCGGCCATGATGAAAGCCTAATCGGCCTTAGGTTAAAACATAAAAGCTGTAGGAAATGATGTTTTATAGCTTCCTGTAAAATTTCAGCCCAATCTGAGCACTGTAACATATGAAAAGACAAAAATACCCATGACTGCCATAGGTAGAGTTCGGTGGACAGTGTTGACATTTCACCAATCTGACCGCGTCTGTTCACCCTGATCCGTACTAAATTAGCATTTGGCCAAAACATGGAAGTTATAGTGCTATGTCTTAACTTTCCAACGGCCCTAAAAATGCCTCAATTGGACTTCGGTAGCTTGAGTTGTTGTCGTTAAAGCATCGTGCAGTTAACTAGTCTGATTGTGAGACTTTGGTTCTATAATTTGAGATTTTGATCTAGTTACACTACGAACTGGACTGAGAGGTCTTCATCAAAATTGTAGCCCTTTATTTTAGCTTCAAAGCGGTATAAATTTCACACCAATTTGATAAGCGTAGCTTCGGTTGTGTTCGATACGCTAAGCGATGTCAAACCTGTCTTTTGTTTTAGGGCTTAAACTTCATTTCCGGATTTTTTCCTAACTTGATTTTGTACCTATACGACACTGAGCCTATTGAACAGCTATTGAAATGAGATTATTTTATGAGTAACTTTGGGGTTGTCTAAACCTTTAGCACCAAGTGTTCCTTATTTTCATTTTCAAGTTCTTTTGGCTTTGCATTAGTAGTATGTGGATTAGGTTTATGACTCGTGTTCGAGTCTCATTGTATTTTCTTGAATGTTTTAGGGCGTGATGGTGACCCAAGGCGCTCGTTGGGTGGAAATTTGTGAAATCTCTTTGTTTGATTGGTGAGTGTACTACTCACATGATTGTTACTTCATGTCTTTGTTATACTTGAAATCTATGATTGAAATGCTTGTGTTTACTGATGATATTAGTTGAGACGAGGGTGTACTTTATCACTCTCGTACTCTATGGTTTATGTGACTGTTTGCTGTATCAATTGAATTTCTCTTGAATGTACTTGAACTGGTGTCGTTGGACGTGTATCCAACGGCCTTTACTGTTAACCCTGAGCTCAACTCCATTGGTGGTCAATTGAATCGAGCCAATAAGGGCATGGTTGAGGAAATTGACAAGCCATGAGGACTGTTTTGTGGAATCATTGGGTATGAGACTCTTGATTCCGGTATACTCGAGTATTACCATTTCTGAACTGGTTGGAGTTCAGGCCTGGTAAGGGGTATGTGAGGTGGACGGAAATTGGAGACAAGTGGAGTCTACGGTATTGGTTACTCTGTATCCATTGACGGAGCGTCAATGAGGTGAGATCAAGTATGACAAAAGTGGAAAAGGCTCTTGAGAGCCGTCCGTATCCTTTTCTCTCATTTATTGTGTGGTGTTAGTTGTGCTCACTTGATGAACGTATTTGAATTGTGTATCCTTGTGATTATGTACTCCTTGGATGCCTGAGTGATGGTACCTCATTGGGCGAAAGCTCACTCCGTTAAATTTTGTTTTCCTTACAGGGAACAACCTTTTGGAGACTATGATGTTTTGAGACACGAGTTGAGCTAGTTTTAATATATTCTTTTGTAAAGCTCCTCAATGGTTTGAAAAACCCTAAATGTACTTTGATCCAAATATTTTCCTTTTGATTTGTAAATTACAAACGTATGTGTATAAAACCGTTTAACCATGTTCATGTATCATATTTGGTTTGGAAATGTTCATTCTCTAGAGTTATATAACGTTATCTGTATTCGATTGGGTTCTGGCTGGATGGTGACGTGGCAGTTACTATTCATTTGCGGATCCGATTTTTTTTTCTTTTTTCGTTTTTCCGTTTTGCGATTTTGAATCGTGTAAGCGTGCTATTTTATTCCAAAACGTTTTAGATTGTGTATAACGGTCTTAGTAGTCCTGGCGAGAGTTGGGTAGGCAGTCCGCTAACCCCTTTGATACGCTTTAGGGGAAGGTGGGGCTGTCACAAAACTCCGTTTCCACTAGCTATAGATATGCAAGAAATTGTTTTTGCAAACTCAAGACACCTAATTTATAAAGTCTCAAGCAACCTTTAGAACTGTTATAAAAAGCAACTTATTCATTCTAAATTTTTGTTTGGGATAATTTCATAAACCTCCCCGGAGGTTTCTAACAATTTTACTTGGCACTCACAAATATTGAAAAATCTCACTTGCCTCTCTTTTTTTTTTTTTTGGGGGGTGTGAAACTCGCTTGCCTCCCTTACTTTAAACTATTTGTTTATTTACAGTTCATTTTAAAATATAATATTTAAAAAATTCATTTTGAGTACATTAAAAAATGTAATTCCAAATTTACCCTTTTGTACTTTTTATTACCAAAACTTGAGTATATTAAAAACAAATAAAAATAAAAAGTATAAGGATTTATTCTGATTCGATAAAATATAGTGCATTTTTTAAATACCAATAGTTAGTATTTGAATGTTCATTTGAAGTATTTGCAAGTTACAAAGATAATGTTTTGGGTAGTCCATAAAGTGTATTTGAGTTAATTTATGAATCTTTTACATATTTTCAATTTTATTTTTTTTTGGTCCAAACTGATGTATTGAAAATGAAAAAGATACAAGAAGAAAAAATGAGAGTTTTTGGAGAAAATGAAAGAAATTGAACTGATCATGTTTGATCAATGTCTTGAAAATGGTAGAGTATTAAAATATACCAAATCACATACAATGCTTCTATATGGCTGACATTCTCCACGCGCGTTAGGACTACAACATAACCGGTCCGTTAGCACCTTTATTTCTAAATACACGTGTCATGCTCTGCTCCTCTACCTATGGTAGGACGGTCAATGCCCTTCCTACCATAAAGGTATCCATTATTGTAGCTACTAAAATTTTCGGCCCAAATATGGTGGAAAGCATTGAAAAAGTTGAGAATGTCTGATAAAATTTTTATAAATATCAATTTTGTCCTTATATGTGTATTGAACAAATTTATATATATATATATATATATATATATATTCAAAATCGTCTCTTTCTTTACCTTAATTCTCAAACAACGTTAAAATCTCCTCTTCCTTTCTCTTCTTCTCTTTCCTTTCATTACTTAACATTTCCCATCTTTTCTTTTTTAATCTAAACATCCAATTTAAACATATAGACTAAGGGTGAAAGCTGTGGTGCCACGTCGGTGTCGTCAACCGCAGATGTGTCGATGGATGATTTGCTCGTTGCTGAAGACGTGGATGTTCTTCTAGCCTTGGTGGTTTCGGGTTGTTTGTGGCGTCTGTTTTGTCAAATAGTAATGCGGCTGTTTGGTCTGGTGATGCGTTGTTGGGCTCACAGATTAGTTAATATTACGGTTCTAGCTCTTTGGTCTTCGCCTATTTACATGTCGACCTATTATTCTAAGTATTAGGAGTTTGTTGTTTTTCAAAGGTGTGTCGGTAATGTGGCTTTTGTCGTATCTCTGGTTAACCAGAAATTAGATTATGGCCTTGTTTGGCAGACAAGTTTTTTGCCAAGTTTATCTGCTACAAATTTTTTAAAAACTTTAGCTACAATAACCTCAAAAAATTTCTCAAAAATTTTAAATTATACACTTCAAAATATTAAAAAAACACACTTCAAAATTTTTTTAAAAAACTTCTACATAAGCTACAGTAAAGTTTTAGACAAACATCCAAAAAACTCACTTGCCAAACGGGATATTTGGATTAGCTATTTTTCGAGCTGTTTTTCAAAAACTTTACTGTAGCTGTGTATATGAAAAACTTTTATTGTAGATATTTTTTGGATTGTTTTTAGAGGTATTTTAAAAATATATTTTTGAGCATTTTTATAATTTACAATTTTTTTGGGATATTTTTTAAAATATATACTGGCTCTGTTTCTATATATTAATATTTATTTATTTATATATATTATTATATATTTATATTAATATATATTTAATATACATATATAAAAATATATGTTAATATATATTAAAATGCATATTATAAAATAAAATTGAAATATATATATTTATATAAATATATATTATATAATACATAATATATATTATATGTATTATAAATGTATTATATTATATATAATACATAATATAAATGTATTTATAAATGTATAAATGTATATTATTATAAATTTATAAATTATAAATTAATATTATATAAATGTATAAATGTATTAATATTATGTACAAATGTATAATTAATATTACGTATATTAATGTAAATGTATAAATGTATTATAAATGTATTATATTATATATAATACATAATATAAATGTATATTATAAATATACATAAATATATATATTAGGTATAAATGTACATTTATATAAATGTATAACATATTTAATATATATTATTTATATTTTATTTATATAATATATAATATATAATATTTATATAAATGTATAATTATATAATTATATTATAAATAATATATATAATATGTAATATTTATATATATATATATTTATAAATATATGTAAATATGTTTTAAACAAAATATAACATTTATAATGTGTATAAATAAATATATAAATATATAAAATATAATATACATAGTAATATACAAAATTGAAATATACATATTAATATACATATTATAAAAAAATTTGAAATAAATATATTTATAAATAAATGTATTTATATAAATATATTTAAATAATTTATATTTATATTTATTATATATATAAATATATAATATTTATTTCAATTGATATAATATATATAATATTATACATAATTGAAATAAATATATTTATATTAATATAATTTTTATATATAATATAATATACATAATTGAAATATACAAATTGAAATATACACATTAAACATGTATATTTGGAGTTGTTTTTGATATATTATTTGGATATGGTGTTTTTGGAGTTTTTTTGTTTGTGTATTACTGTAGTATTGTAAATGAAAATATTATTTTTCAAAAAATGCTAAATCCAAACAGAGCGACATAAATTATAGTAAAGTTTTAGACAAACATCCAAAAAACTCACTTGCCAAACAGGATGTTTGGATAGCAAATTTTTCGCTTGCATCATAAACATATTTTTCAATCCATCTTTTTATATTCCCAACTAACTTTTTATTTCACATATATCATATCACAAAAAATACAACAATAATTATTCCAAATAATTATTTGGGTTAATCACATTTTATCCCCTTAAAGAATACCCCATTTCTCAATTTACCCCCTAACCTTTAATTTTGCTCACTTAACCCCCTTTAGGATAAAATTGCCCTTGCATTATTTTGACTTTTCATTTACCTTGTTTTCCTTTCTTTTATTTCTTTTTCTCTTTTTTCTTTATTTAATTCTTCCTCTTTCCCACAAAAATTTTCACCTTAATGATTGAAATTAAAAAAGAGAAATTGCGGAGATCTATCTTCTCCTTAAATGATTAAAAAAATATTCAAATCACTTTCCTAAAATACAATTTTTTTTAGCCTTTCAATTCTTTTAATTTTGAGTTTTCCTCTTTCCTTTCTAGTTTCTCATTTTATTCCCAAGAAAATATCTTAAGATGAAATTGTGACCTGATTAATAATCATCAATTGAAATTTGTGACACGTGGCATCATACAAAAAATCAAAATTAGTTTTTGAAACCATTTAAACCTTCACCCAGAAATATGCAATTAAAAACTCAAAACAAAAATTTTCTTTGAAATGGAATTTCTATTGGGAAAGATGAAAGAGAGAAGAAAGAGAAAAAGAAATAAAAAAAGGAAAATAATTTCATCTTATGATATTTTCTTGAGAATAAAATGAGAAACTAGAAAGGAAAGAGGAAAATCCAAAATTAAAAGAATTGAAAGGCTAAAAAAATTTTATTTTAGGAAAGTGATTTGAATATTTTTTTAATCATTTAAGGAGAAGATAGATCTCTGCAATTCCTCTTTTTTAATATCAATCATTAAGGTGAAGATTTTTGTGGGAAAGAGGAAGAATTAAATAAAGAAGAAAGAGAAAAAGAAAGGAAAGAAAGGAAAACAAGGTAAATGAAAAGTCAAAATAATGCAAGGGCAATTTTGTCCTAAAGGGGGTTAAGTGAGTAAAATTAAAGGTTAGGGGGTAAATTGAGAAATGGGACATTCTTTAAGGGGATAAAATGTGATTAACCCTAATTATTTGGAATAATACTCTATGATCTATCCAAACAAACGTTTCTTCTTTCTTCGTTGAGCTCGCCAGCGGAGCTCTGTTCTGGGTTCTACCGTACATTATCCCCATGATTTTTCTTTCTTTCCCGGGGTGAACGTGATTGTACTGACGAAAGTGGTTGCTTCTTTGACTTCCTTTGTTCTTATTTCGTATGTCAATGATGACTTTTTTGCGCTGCCTCTTTCCCCTTCTTCCTTGCCATTTGACTTTCATGTGGTTCCCCGATTGTTGTACGATTTTTTAGCAAACTGTTTTGTCCCTGAATTTTTGGCAAACTGTTTGGTCGCCCTCACTTCACCTTCAATTCTTCTCTTCTATTCCTCTTCGTTTCTTGCTTCTTCCACTGTTGTCGGAGAGCAGATGAGCTGAGGGGATTGGTTGTACATTTGTAGAGCACCGATTGTGGTCTATCTTCTTTGTCCTTCATTTTCTTTTCCTTTTTTTCTTCCTTTCCATTTTCCAAACCACACGATTCTTTTTTTGGGCGATCGGTTTAGTCTTATCTTTTGAGCTTCCGTACATTCGCTCCCCCATTTTTTTCCTCTCTTCTGTCTCTTCTCTTCAGAAACTGGTGCTCCATTCCAAAACCTCAAATCAGGTGAAATACAAGTCGAAAAGAAGAGAAGCCTAAATCCATGGAAGCTCATAACAGTAACGAAGATTTCACAGTAGGATGCATACTCTCCATCAAGACCACTCTTGGTGAAGAATTTCAAGGCCAAGTCTTGACCTTTGACTGCTCATCCAACATACTTGTTCTTCATATCCTTCTCATCCTATTTTTCAAGATTTTCCCTTAAAAAGTTTAATTTTTCCTTTTTAGTATTTTCGCATGCATTTACAGTATTTATTATGAATTGGTAATTTTGCTTGTGGCTTTTGAAATTCTTTAACTTTGGATTTGAAGAATACAAGAAGGAATAAATTCAGGGTCACGGCCAAAGAGGAATATTAGGCTATAAAGGAGTTTACTTTTTTGGGTCAAGGTGAAGACCCTCTTGATCACAAGAAATGTTTTATTGATCTTAATAACCTTCAAGCTAGAGAAGACTCTGCTATTAGGTATTTCGAATTAATTTTTTTTTAATTTCTGACCAAGTTGTGGATTTGGACTATTTTGTGATTATTGTGGTTGCTTTTATAAGTAGCATTTTTTAGGAAAGCTGAGTTGGAGGTTGAAAGATTTGGGATTGGTATTACAGCTGAAGCTCAGAGCATTTTTTATGCTCTGTCCAAAACGTAAGTTTTTATGTTTGTCAATTCTTTATTGCTGTTTCTTGGTCTTCTATTAGCGGTTTGACTTTCTCAATATGATTTTTCGGTATATTTTCTGTAGTTTTTTCTTTCCTCTTGTACTAGTTGAAAATATTGGTTCTTTGCAGTCTTGACTTGTTATTTCTATTTTGTGATAAATAAGTTCTGGTAATGCTAATGTTGTTATGACATCCAATTGTGGCAAAAAGCAGATTTTTGCATGAACTAAATGGTATGTTATTTCATTTTCAAGAATTAACTGTGGTTATACAATTCCAAGGGTCTATCGTCAAAAAGAAATCTTTACTAATCAAAATAATTATTTCTAATGAAAGATCATAGATGTTGGGTAGATAGTATGGCTTCCATTTAAAGGTACTATCAGGTTTGAGATTCTTAATTTCATAAAGTTCATTGGGCTATTGGAATAGCTTAGCCTTGAGCATCAAATGCATAAAACAACTCCATTTCAGAAGTAGTGTTAGATGCAGAATTGGAGAGCGAAACTGCTGAACAATCTTATTCCTGTACGGAATCTCCTTTTTAATTTTTCAAATGCCATTGTGCACTATATGAATGTTGTACGCAAAACAAATCCATCCATGTTGTCTAAATTCATGAGAAGACTAACATATTTCTTCTTGCTACCTTCTTGCCAACACCACTAAGGGAGACGTCAGAAGATGGTTAAGGCCTTTTTTAGCGAAGCTGAAAGAAAAGAGTCAAAAGTATATACTGATATAGTAGCTGTTACATGATTCTGGAAAATGTAGTATTTAAACTAAGTCAGGGTATATTTTTTTCTTACCTTGGTTATCCAGTGTTATTTTGGGTAAATTTACCAATTGAATCTGAATGGTGTACTCGTTCAATCTTCATTTGAAGTGATCGACAAAACTTCAATGTCAAGGAAACATGTCAATCCTTCTAAATGGCAGTCTTCTGCTTTCAACTTTGGTATTTAGTTTTCATTTCTTCATATAGGAATCTGGTTAGAATCATCTGATTAACTGAGCCTGAAATTGTTTAATGTCTATAGGCTTAATAAAAAATTTCTGAGGAGACCAGAAGAATAAGCTCCCTGAGCTTCTTAAAAATGCAGTTAACTGACTCATGGACATGAATACAAGTAGTTGGCTATGGTACTTTAGTGAAACTCCACAGCATTTCTGGCATCCTGAATCCATTAAATGCATAGCATGCTGACATTTTTGGGCATAGCTAATAGAGGTGCTACACGGTGGTGATTCCCCTACCCCCCCTCCAAAAAAAAAAAAGAATGCTTCACCAAATTTCTCTCTCTCTCTCTCTATCCCTCTCTCGTGCACGCGCACACATTCACACACATATCCTTATTAGACTGTCGCATTTGAATATTTAATACATTCAGCTGCCTTATGATATCCAGAAAAGAACTATCTGGATGACCATTTGTATGTTATCGTTTAAGAAGAGTTGTTTTAGTGATTGTTATGGTGTTATTTACTATTAGTGACTACTTTTCATTTAGTATTTGTTCTACCTTTAAGTTTATCTTATGCATAACCCCAAATAAAGATGAAACAAAGGATTATGATTCATATTACCAGTTTCATCATGTATACAGGCTTCCAGTGTGCTGGGACAAGACTACTATAATTGTGATGAATGAAGTGCGCGTTAGCAGCCCATATCTTCCTAAGTCCGTCGTTGGAGGAACTCCAGCTGCCAATGAGCGAGTGCGAAAAGTGGTGAGACTGTCAACTGGGATGCTTCTAAATGTTGAACTCTGTTAAGCGAAATGCATAGTGTCATCTCACCTCATTACTGATTTTTTGATCTTCTGTATTTTTGCTAGCCTGAGTTTGAGAGGAAGAGATTACAAACTTGCTATGCTGGTCAATGACCATGTTACTCTGTCATGCATTGAGGGTGAATTGGGGCCATCATGTTCGGATAACTAAGGGAATGGCTCCTCAACTCTCTGAGCATCAAGTTCTTTTTGGATTGGTACCAAGTTTTGATGGAGAAGTTTGCCCCATGCAGTTGTAAGATGTTAGAAGTTTAGGCATTTAAGGAATTTTGTTTTCAATAAACCCTGAGATTTGCTTTTTTTATCACCACATTACTTCCCAATGCATTTACTGCTGCATGCTGTTAATTTGCTAGAGGGCATGGTTATATGCATCCAGACAGAATTATACCAAGATAAACTCATGAGCTGATGCCTATTAGATTGTAAAATGCAGTTTCTCATTCTGTTCTGGGATGATCAATGTATAGCAGGAAAGCTAGACAGTGAACTTCCCAATAGCTGCCTTGGAGAAAGATAGAAATAACTGTCTTTAGGCTGAATATGCTATTAATTTTTCACTTACAGCACATTAGATCAGAGCTGGGTTGATTATTGAAGTCAAAAACTGCTGTGCATACACGTATACGTAAATGTAGTCATATGTCCTCAATTTTGTGGTTATATTGACCACTTGTGCCTATTTTGAAAGGTCTGGTTGGAAAGGGGGTCGTGGAAAGAGTTTGGCTTTAGGGTAGAGTAATTTTTTCTCAAATTTCTTTAAAACAATATTACTTCTTACCTTGTTGCTTCGTTTCTCCAGAGGATTGCTTGTATGCAGGTTAAAAAGTTGGCTGTCATCATTTTGTACTGTGTATTGAGAAGATTTTTGTTTTACCATTTTACGTTTTCTGTGATTTTCTATAGGCCAAGCAATTGGTGTAATTGACGATGATGCTAAAATTTGTTGAGCTTCTTTCATTGTTGAACACTTTTGCAAAATATCCCACCAGATATAATTGTTTTGCATCGATTTTTTGCTGTTCTGTATTTGGTATTTGAAATATGAAAGGTGCAATTCCCTAAACAGTCTGTCTGCTTGTTTAGTTTATAGATGAAAATGGACAAAGGCAACATGTGTGGCAGACATCGTGGGCTATTAACACTCAATTTGTTGGAGGTATTATCATGACTCATGGGGATGACACTGGCTTAATGCTTCCGCCTAAGCTAGCACCTGTACAGGTATTCAAAAAGGTCTTCTATTGGTTGTTCATTTTTTTTCTCTGATACTAATGTTTGCCTGTAATTGATGCAGAGGTCAGTGGAGGCCTGCTTATCTAAGGTCTGGAAGCTACAAAAGATGGCGGAGAAGTAACTTCGAAGAACCAAAGATGAAAAGGATTTGTTATTTCTTAGTAACTGAGAGATTACAGGGAAAGAAGGAATGAAAGCTATGAAAAGACAAGTGAAAGGCTATGACAAGGCTATTATCAGATATCCCATTGCCTGGCTCTAACTTTTCTATTTATAACATTCTATGTCAGTCAGTTAAGTGCAGCTATCAACTGCTACTGACCTCGGCTGACGTCAAAAGATTCCTTACTAACAAACTTATTAACAAACTACAACTGCATGGAAAAAACAACTTCTGCATGGCCGTAACTAACGTCTCTGCATGGCCGTAACCAACTCCAGCTAGCTGTATTTCCACTGCATTTCCGTTGCTGCATTCGGCACCATGTGTGTGAGGACCCGAAAATTTTCTTATTTATCGAATATTACAAGTTTACTTAAATATTTATTTACTCATTTTCTCCGAATTATTTATTTCGACCATTTAAAAATCCATTTATATGGAACAAAGCCTCTTTTATATTTTAAAGCGTTTTGTTGGAAAATTCACCTTTCGAAATTTCATTTCATCCGGAACAATGAGTACACGTTTTCGAGGCTATATTTGGATCGGGAGTGTATTAATATTGGAGAATTAAGAATGATCAATAGTAGATAAAGAAAAGTTAATTGAGGAATTAAAGGTGAATGAGTTCTAAGTAAGTGTTTACCGCTTGCGCGTCGATAATTTTCCGAAAGATGCGCTGATACAAATTTATTGGAGATTTGAGGAAGTAATACAAGACTCATGTGAAGATTCACAAAATTCATCTATTTTAAACTCCTAATTCAAGCTCATTTAATTATTTATTTGGCCAATTGCCCTGAATATTATTTTCTAACCTTTTTAGACCTAATTATATGGATTTATAGCTTAGTTATATTTTTAAAGTGACTTGTTTCAAAATTTAATTTTTGGAAGCTCGTTAAGTGAAAATAGTGAATACGCGATTGGAGTCAATAATCGATTCGAGAATACGATAAGCTTGGAAAATTAGAGGCTTGCACAATGGTCTTAAAATAGGTGTTTTTATGCCTAAGTATTCAAGTGATAGTTAGTGGTACTATCGTTATAAGAATTTCTTAGAGATTTCGCGTTATCGCGCTTAAATTGGAAATACGCGTTTTCACACGCGCGATTTAATTGATGGACTTTAGACCCTTAGTTAGGGGCAAGTAAGAGTGAATAATATTTATATGAATATGGGTGTATTAAAGGTTTAGTGCACTAGTGAAATGAACGCGAGAGGAATCGAGTACAAAACGTGCGCGTACGCATACTATTGAAGGGTTGACTTTTGCACCAACTTGGGCCACACATTAAAGGTTCTTAAGAAAGCTTTATTTAAACAAACACTCCCTCTCCTCACTCCAAGAACAGCCGGCCAAGGGAAAGAAAAGAACCAGCCTTGTTCCATCACTTTCTACTCCAAATTCTTGCACCAAATCTCAATCGAATCAAACCAAAATTGAACTACACCTAGTTGAACACTTGGGGATTGAATCTAGCTAAAAAGGGGGAGCTTTTCACGGTTCATTTTGAAGCAAGGAAGGCCGAAAATTCTGTCTTGTTCACCAACACAAGTAAGTGGCGATCAATCCTCAAATTCTTGGCCTATGGAAGTTGATTTACACTTATGAGCTTAGATATTCATGTGGGTGGCTTGTTATTGTTAGAAAATTTTGAATGTGGGCTCTATGAACTCCCACTCTTGGGTTGATGACTGATATGGTATTTGATGATGGATTTAATGTTGATTTAGTGCTCAAATTGGTAGATTAATGGTGCATAGCTAGTATAAACTTCAAGGAGTGCATGGATGTAAAGTTTCCAATTCTGCCCCTGTTATGATCGTGCCTCTTTTTGCGGAATTTTGTGGTTTTAATGGCTTGTATATGATGGTTATATGTTGTATAGATGGTGTATAAAGTTTCATCGAAAAATATTGAGGTTTGGTTGGTCAAATGGATTAATCTCACAAACTTAGCAAACCTGGAAAAATTTTCCTGTAATGCTCAGACAGCCTTCTTGTTTCGTCCATAACTCTGTGCTCCGACGTTGAAATCAAGTGGCGTCAGTGGCATTTGAAACTAGACATTCCCAGCTTTCCAACTGTATAAAATGCAACCCTAATTCCACCCGAGTACCCCGTACCAACCGTTTAAAGATGACTGTCCTGTTTCTCTGTTTTCCTGGAACGAAGTTCAGAAGCTACAGCTTGAGGCTCAAATTTGAGCTAGTTGTCTGCTGAGTTTCAAAACGATTTCTTCTGTGAAATTATATTTTTATGACTGTACCAACGCCACCAACCATGCTCAATTCTAAGTTGAATTGAGTGATTTGTGATCAAAATACGAAACCTGCCCTGTTCTTGAAAACCCTAAATTTTGGGCAGAATTGATGCTAGACTTGGTGTGGACTTGCCAATTGAGTTTCTTGGAGTTAAAACACTTACCAAATGTACCATGAATGTTCCTTAGGCTTTTCCTACACAAATGAACTATGTTTGAAGTATTTTCCTTGACCAAATGTTTGGAATGGAAAACAAAAAGCTCAAGGCAGTTTTGCCTTAGGATTTTTCGAAACTTTGGTTGTTTGGTTGACTACCTTTCCGAAGTTATTTCTCCATGAAATTTGGTAGAGGGACAACCCTTATATAGTAGTATTATACTGCTAATTATGGTGTTATTCCAAGTCCGTTTCATGGTTCAACTAGATTTCCAAAGTTCATGACTTGATGTTGGAAAACCCATGTTTAGCAAGGAAATTTGGGTAACTTTGAGCTACCGTATCTCGGTGCTCAAAACTCCAATTTTTGTTCCACTTACTTTGTTTTAAACCTTATTTATAACTCTAATTGAGTTCCAAATTTCAAAGGCTGGTTCGCAATGGGTGAATTTTACCGAATTTCCAAAGTTGGCCAAAAACCAACCCCGAAAGCTGTCTTCATGTTCAAAACAGCAACTTTGATCCAACTTTTGAATACTTTCCGTCTGAAATCATGGAAAAGTATATTCTATAAACTTTTAGTACCTTGGAAGAAGTTTCCAATGGTACCAAATTTTCCAATTTTGACTTGTAAAGCGTGAGATGCGATTTTTCTAATGTATCGTATCAAAACTGAAATTTTTTCGAATTCCAAGGAAATGGAGTTTTTCAAGTACTCCTTATTTCTTCAATATTACTTGAACGTTTTATACTTGATCTCCAAGATGAAAACTAAATTTCTCTTGTACTTTGAAGCCCCACTTGAGAGCCTCGATTTAGGATAATTTAGGCTCGTTTCACGAGACTTTCTAAGATTGTACTATAGTACGATCTTCTTTAATAGTAGGGGTTTGCGAATGATAGTCTATTATTATTTGCTCAGGCGCACACGAGGACCTTCAAGAGGATCCCACAGTGAACGCCTAAAGTTCCGAGGGACATTTCTTCCTCATTACTTATATTGGTGAGTGTCAAGTGTATGAATACTTGATACATGCTTAATTGTTATGATTGTTCAGAGATTTTGAAAATGGAGGCGAGTGTGTACTTTACCGCACTTGTTCTTATTTGAAATGAATGACTCATGATTCAAATGAAATGAATGAATTATGAATGACTTAATTGAATAAAATGAGATGATTGAATGAAATGAAATGGTATGCTATGGTTGCATATGTCGTTGGAGTGAATCTCCTCGACTCTCAAATGTAAATGGGGGACGCCCAAACTCATAGGCCAACCTTGGACTCGAGCCGGCATGGGCTTAGTCGGGAACCTTGGCGAGCCATGAGATAATGAAGCTCGACCTAATGAGAGGTCTTGCTTGGCATACTCGAGGAGTATCGCCTAATAAATGTCTTACGGGCCCGGGAGGTGCACGGTGGACGGAGGGAAGTAAGTGATGATCTACGGAATGGAAATACCGACCCGGTTGACGGAGTGTCATCGCGGGAAGGTATACGAATGACATCGGCAGAGCAAGTGGAACTTAGCTCTTGAGAGCTACTATATCCTTGAATTGTTTCTGTTTACTTTTCCCGCTCGAATTGTTATTTGTTGCAATATTGTTGCTCTATTTGTTAAATTGGGATTGTTACTTGAACAATGTGCTTGCATGTGTGTTCTTGGCCTCACGAGTATTTTGCTCACCCTGTAGATTTGTTTTCCTTAACAGGATTTGAGCTTGGAATGAGATTCGGAGGAAATTCTCTTTTGTGTACTCTTGTAATAGGGTTCCAACTCTTTTATCTAGACTTTTGGCTATTGTATATTTTGGACTGTATTATGGAAACCCGATGTAAGGATTGGGTGATTGTTATATATCGTTAAGCTTGAACGCTTCCGCACTAATTGTATTATATTATCTGGTTGTGGCCTTTTGGCACCGCTATAAACTTGAACATAAATTGCTTGAGTCCTGGCGAGAGCTAGGCAGGCGTCCCGCGGATACCCTTTGGTTCGCCTTAGGGAGAAGTGGGGGCGTCACAATGTGGGCTAACCAAGTGCGTGTATCAATACCCTCCCCTTACAAGGTCCTTGTCCTCAAGGACTGAAATTGGGAAATTGCAATTGAAGATCCTGTAAATATTCCCATGTTGCATCCTCTGGAAAACTGTTGCTCCATTGGACCGACACTTGCGTAGCCGAGGCCCTTCCTCGTTTGACCAAGCGCCTGTCCAATATTGCTATAGGCTCTAAAAGAAGTTGACCCTGCTATGAAACCCCAGCTGGAATGCGAGCCTGAACGTCCCCTGAACCCACCTTCCTTTTGAGCACAGAAACATGAAAAGTATTGTGAATACGAACGTGTGCGGGCAGTGCCAACCTGTAGGCTACTGTGCCAACTCTTGCTATCACCTGAAATGGACCAAAGTAGCGTGGAGATAGTTTCTGGCAGTGATGACTCCTCAATGAGTGTTGTCTATAAGGTTGAAGCTTGACATAAACCCAATCACCAACGTTGAATTCCTTTTTGAATTCCCTTTTTGTTCTATTTTGATCAGCCAATTGTTTCATTCTGTGTTGTGCCTTAGTCAGGTCGTGTCGTAGAGAATGAATGACCCTCTCCCTAGCATGCAAATTTCTGTCAACCGATTCCACTGATGTAGCTTCAAGCAAATAAGAGACATGAAGAGGTGGAGGTTGGCCATAGACTATCTCATAAGGAGTGAACTTAGCAGATGAGTGATAGTTGGTGTTGTACCAGTATTCTGCTAGTGGTAGCCATAAGCTCCACTCCTTAGGATGATCACTAGCCATACATCTCAGATAATTTTCCAAGCATCTGTCAACCACTTTCGTCTGACCATCACTCTGAGGATGGTAAGCAGTAGACATGTTCAACTTGACATGTTGTAACCTGAAAAGCTCTTGCCAGAAGCAGCTCAAAAAAGTGGGGTCCCTATCACTTACAATTGTCTGAGGTAAACCATGCAACTTGTAAACCGTATCCATGAATAGCTGAGCAATTGAAATGGCTGTGTAAGGATGGGCCACTGCCATAAAGTGCGCATATTTACTGAGCCTATCAACCACCACCAGAATCACCTTCTTGCCATGTGAGGGGGGCAATCCTTCAACAAAATCCATAGAGATGTCTGTCCGGATCCTATGAGGTATAGGCAACGGTTGCAACAACCCCGGATAAGCTGCATTATCTGATTTATGCCTCTGACATACATCACAAGAGGCTAATACTGAGCCACATCCTTAAACATGTGTTGCCAATATAAGACCTGTTTAAGTCTCCTATAGGTCACCTCTACTCCAGAATGCCCTCCCTGCGAACTGGAATGCCACAAGGAAATCAGCTTGTTCCTCAATGCCTGATCGTTGCCTACCACTAGTCCGCCTTTCCTTTTTAGTAACCCTTGTTGCCAGGAGTAACTACCAGGGAGGTGCTCATTGTGAGCTACCTTTTGAATCAGCTCCTGAATGTGCCTATCTTGCTGCCTACTGTGTTGTATATCTTTGATCAGTGAAGATGTGATAGTGACCAAAGCATACATTGAACCTTTCTCTAGTGGTCTTCTGGAAAGTGCATCTGCAACAATATTATCGCATCCCTTTTTGTATTGCA
The DNA here is from genome assembly GCF_036785885.1 of Coffea arabica. Classification (NCBI taxonomy): domain Eukaryota; kingdom Viridiplantae; phylum Streptophyta; class Magnoliopsida; order Gentianales; family Rubiaceae; genus Coffea; species Coffea arabica. The sequence continues at coordinate 39,941,358 of NC_092313.1, forward strand.
CCTCATAGTCAAACCCCATTAGTTTGGCTATCCATTTCTGTTGCAAAGGTGTGTGGACTCGCTGCTCCATTATGTACTTCAGATTCTGATGATCAGTTTTGATAGTAAAGTGCCTTCCCATCAAATAAGCTCTCCACTTCAAGACTGCAATCACTATTGCCAACATTTCCTTTTCATACATAGATAGAGCCTGATGCTTGGGACCCAATGCCTTGCTGAAGAATGCCAGAGGTTGCCTCATTTGCATCAGCACTGCTCCAATTCCATTTCTAGAAGCATCAGTCTCCAGTATGAACTCCTGAATGAAATCTGGTAGAGCTAAGACAAGAGGCTTACTCATGGCTTCCTGCAAGTGTTTGAAAGCAAGAGTGGCCCCCTCATGCCACTTGAACTGGTTCTTTTTAAGCAAATCTGTTAATGGTTTTGCAATTTTTCCATAGTTTCTTATGAATCTCCGGTAGTATCCAATGAGCCCCAAAAATCCTCTTAATTCTTTGATTGTTCGAGGTATAGGCCAATTCATGATTGCAGAAATCTTCTGTGGATCGGTCTGAACTCCGTTGGCATCAATAACATGTCCCAAATAGTCAATCTGTTGCTGAACAAAAGCACACTTGCTTTTCTTTACCTTCAAAGAATACTGCCTTAACAATCCAAACACGGTGTTAAGGTGTTGTAGATGTTCCTCCCACTCCACACTATATATCAGGATGTCATCAAAAAAGACCAGAATGAATTTTCTTAAGAATGGCCTGAAGATATCATTCATCAAGCTCTGAAAAGTTAAGGGAGCATTGTTTAGTCCAAAGGGCATAACCAGAAATTCATAATGACCATCATGAGTTCTGAAAGCTGTCTTCTCCACATCTTCAGCCTTCATCCTGATCTGGTAATACCCGGACCTCAGATCCAACTTGGTGAAAAATTTTGCCCCATACAATTCATCCAGTAGCTCCTCTATCAAAGGAATAGGGAACTTATCCTTTACCGTGGCATTATTCAATTGCCTGTAATCAACACACATCCTCCATGAACCATCCTTCTTTTTTACTAACACTACTGGAGAAGAAAAAGTACTAGAGCTGGTTCTGATAATGCCACATGCAAGCATCTCAGCCACTAGCCTTTCGATCTCACACTTCTAGAAGATAGGATATCTATAGGGCCTCGCATTGATAGGTTCAGTCCCCTCATTCAGAGTAATTTTATGGTCATGAGACCTTTCTGGTGGCAGATTGTTAGATTCATGAAACAAATCGCTGTACTCATCCAACAAGTGTTCAAGTTCCACTGAATGGCTTACCTGATGTTCACTTATGTCAGTGGAGATGGTGCAGAGAGATAGTGGTTCTGAGGTAGGGTCTTGTACTACTCTGATCAGGCATAACTGTGCCTCAGCAATTTGCTCAGGCTTTTGAAGGAGCTTTTGCATCTTCTTCTGCCGGATTAGCTGCAATCCTTGCTGTTTGATTCCTCTTAGGACCACTTTGTGACCAGTTTGCATAAATTCCATCCGCAGTTCTCCAAAATTCCACTTCATATCACCAAGGGTAGTCAGCCATTGCATGCCAAGAACTAGCTCACAACCACCTACTGGTAACATAAGTAAGTCTGCCTTGAACTCTAGTTTTTGCATTTTCCCAGTGAAGTCCTTACAAAGGTCCTGAGTGGTCAACTTATTCCCATCAGCTACCTCTACCACCAAGGGATCAACCCTCTGTGTAGTCAAACCCAACTTCTGTACTACCTTAGGGTGAATGAAATTATGGGAGCTACCACAATTTATGAAAATGTTCACAGACTGCCTTCCCACATGACCAGTGACTCTCATAGTTCTAAAATTAGGAATACTCATGTTGGTCATGGCATTAAGAGAAATGTGTGCCAGTTGACCTTCATCCAGTGTGTCTTCTTCACTACCTGACTCATTCTCCTCCTCCCCTGACATATCATCCCAAACCTCCAACCTGTGGAATTATTTATTACCACATCTGTGTCCAACTGTAAACCTCTCATCACACCAAAAGCATAACCCCCTAGCTCTCTTCTCATCCATTTCTGCTCTACTCAACCTCTTGAAAGGTTTCTTAACGACTAACTCCTTCTGCTTTTCATTACTAGGTAGTGCTGGAAAAGTAGGTAGGGGTAGGAGTGGCTTAGAATCTACCTTCCATTTGTGACCAGATGGATTGGCGTGGAAGGAAGCGGAATTGCTGGTATGACATGGATAACTTGTGAAAGGATTGGATAACCCCTTCCCTTTCTGCTGCACAAGCACCTTAGCTTCTTCAATCTTGGCCAGGGTCCTAGCATGCTGCATGTTTTTAGGCATGAACATCCTTACAGTCAACTGGATTTCTGGTTTCAACCCACTCACGAAACAGCTTGTGAGGACTTGCAAATTCCTTATATTTTCTCAAATTCCCTTTTATTTGAAAATTATTTGGTAATTATTATTCATACCATCCTACGGCTAAATCACCCTAGAAAAGTGCCAAAAGTCATAGGAAATTAGGGTTTTCCTATTCGTTTTCAATTCAAGGTGAAATAAGAATTTTCGTGTATCCGCAGTGTAATTATCCGGTACAGAGTACGGATCAAATTTGGTGCTTAAGAGTGACTTTTAAGTGAGAAATAATATGTGATTAGAAGCAATGATAAAAAGTTAGTGAAAAGAAAAAAAAAACCCTAGTACGTGTGATTTAAGGAAAAACGGCTCGAACCGACGCGTACCGTGTACTACCAATTTAACCACCACTTGATCACCACTTTCTTTCCATACAAGCTTATCACTAATTGAGCAAAATATCTTCCCTCTCATGGTTATCTCTTGACCAAAATATGTGGCCAAAATGCAAGGAGAAGAAAGAGAAATTTTTGTGGTTGTAATTAAGCCAAGTGTTGGCCAAACTTGTGGCTTAGATTAATCCTAATCTCTTGTCTTCTTAACTCCCTAAGAACAGCCTTTCTTCTTCATTTTTTCTGCTCCATAGCCGAGACAAGAGAGAGAGAGAAAGACAAAGAGAGTTCATCTTGTTCTTCTCCAAATCTTGAAAAGTTTCTTCTATTCGCGCAAATCTACTCCGATTAAGTTGTTATCTAGCACAAGGGCTACCTACTGGTGTAATTTTCTTGATGAACAAAGGCCTTAAACACTTGTTTCTAGTCTCCTTGGAAAGGTATACATGCTAGAACCTTGACTCTCCGATTAAATTCGCGATTGGTTGCTAAATATGTCACATATGGTTGAATTATTGATGTATGTGGTGAAATAGAGGCTTGGATCATGATTTTTCATTTTTATTGGAATTTTTACAGCTTTCCTATAATTTTTCTAGTGCTTAAAAATTGGGGCTTTGATGTTTATAATCTGATATGGGAAGTTAAGGTAGTGAAGCAAGCCAAAAATAAGGAAATTAGCAATTGATTGCAAGAATCCCAGATTTCTGGAAAATTTCAGTTCAGTTCTGCCCGATTTTAGTACTCATAGTTAGAGGCCGAATTAGGCTTGGCGTAAAACATGAAAGTTGTAGAGAATGGTATTTTATAGGTGCTTAAAACATTTCAGCCCAATCGGAGTAAGGTATACTGAGAAAAGGGCAAAATACTCTCGCTGCCCTAGGATGCATTCCAGTGACCCGTGTTCGACAATTCATCTAGTGAATCATGTTTGTTCACTATGATACGTACTGATTTAGCCAATGACCAAAACATCAAAGTTTTAGTGTTATGTCTTAGCTTTTAAACGCCTCTAAGAACACCTTAATCGGACCTTGGTAACCTGAGATATAGCCATTTAAAAGTAGTGCGGTTAATTAGCCGATTAGTTGGATTTTGGTTCTGTAAATTGGGAATTTGACTAGGTTGCATTGGAAATGGGACTAAGTAATCTTCATGAAAATTGTAGCCCTATGTCTTAGCTTCGAAACGGCATAATATTCATCCCAATCCGATAAGCGTAGCCTCGGATGTGTTCTTTCCGCAACCACACGTCAAATCTGTCTTTTGCTAGATTGCATTTCCGCACTTGTTATTAGTTTAATTCTTGTTCTTATATTGTTTTGAGCCTATGGAACGGCTATTGACTTGAATCTATGATATGTATGACTTTGGGATTGGTTGAGGAAAAATAATGAAGCCATAAATGGCTGGAAAATAGGTAAACACAAAGGGCGTGCTGCCCAAATTTTCGCTTAAGAGCTAAGTTTCTATTTGAACTTATATATTTTCGATTGGCAAATCCTATGACTGTTTTTCCATCTTAAAACATGATCCTTCTTCAATTGGAAACTCCAAATATTTACTTACTCTTACCCAAATAAAGAGGAGTGGTTTAGAGTTTTTCTTGGGTATTTTGTCCTCCCTTTTACATGAATTTCATTAAGGCATTTAGTCTATAATATCTACTTGAATATGAGATGATTTTGAACCATATAAACGATTCTGAAAACAGTATTTCTTAGCCTATCTAGTTGGATTCTGACTTGTCGTTAGTTTAAGGATTTCCATTGGAAAATTTTATAACTCTTTTGAATTTGGTTTCTCGCTTGGATTACGAAACCCTAATTATTTCCGACCACATATTCAAATACCCTCTTTTCACTTAAGAATCATCTTTATACGTCCTACTAGTAATTAGTCGAACTTCCTTTAATTTTACCTAGTTGATTTACTAGATAACTTGTAATATGTTCTCTTGCTTAATTTTAGGTTTCATTGGTGATTGAGGAATTGGACGTTATTTTGCTTGTATAGGTGAGTGTTCTTTGTTTGTTATATTTCCTTGACTTATTGGCTTGTTATTATTGATTGATAATGTGTTAAGTGCTTTCAATGATTGGCCAAAACGAGTTTTCTAGGCGAGTGTGTACTTTATCGCACTCAGCCTAAATGATTGTGAAATTTTCAATGATTTAATGATTGAAACGTTACTTGTGCATGAATGTAAGCCTTTTGGGCTGAACTGGCCACTGCCCCTTGTTACCGATCGACTCGAGCCAGAAGCGGACTCGGTCGGGCGATATAGTGACCTGGGTGAACGTTTGGTATACTCAAGTATTACCTTGTAGGTTGGTGGAGGTTGGTGGAGCCTGGCCAATGTCCAGGAGAGGGTGAATGAAATGAACGAACGAACGAACGAACGAGGGTTTTATGTATAAACGAAAAATGCATTTTCAAATGAATGAAGGAAAGGGGAATGACAGGAGAACGAACGAACGAACGAATGCACGAACGTATCCTTTTAATGAATGTGTTTATCGCTTTGTATTGTAAATGTTTTCTTGAATTATGGGTTAATGTATTGGGTTTATTACTTGTATATGTGTTCGGAACCTCACTGAGTTTTCAATCTCATCCCTTTAGTTTTGTTTTCCTTAATAGGGGACGGCGAGCAGGATGAGAGCATAGTGTAGACACCAAATTTTTACTCGTTTTTGTTTTAATTATCTCAAAATTTTATCTTAGACATTTTTTAAAGCATTTTGGACATCAAATCTTTTAATTTTATTCATTTTTGCTTATTTGTCTGTTAATTTTAAGATTTTTTGAAAAAAAAAGAGAATTGCTCACAAAAAAAATTCTTTAAATTTTTAGATTCAAATTAGGAAGGTTTGTTGTTTATTTTGTTAAAAAAAAAAAAAAACCCCGAGAGCGGGTTTTAGGCAGTTTAACAGATTCTGATTGAAAAAAAAAAAACGCAAAAAGCTGCTTCATTATAAGGGTGTCATCGGATGGCAAAGGAGAGAGCTGGAGAGGAGGTTGGTTTGTAGCCATTGAAAGGAGGGTTTTAGGGTTTCTCACTTAATATATAAGGGCTGAAAAGAAACCGCAGCCAAGGGGGATGAAGTTGATGGCTAGAAAATCCAGAGAGGAAACAGCAAAAGAAAGAGAGAGTCTGGGCTGGGGTCGGCGGCTAGGTTTAGCAAAAAGAAACGGAGAGATAGAGAGAGAGCTTACGTGAAGAGGGAGACAGCTGAGAGGGTGCAACGGCAGAGCTTGTGAGAAGGAGTGACGGGTGAGGGTTGAGAGAATAGAACATAAGAGGGCTCTTGGCTGGAAAGGACAATAAAAAAAAACAAGGGAGTAAAAACTAAGCAAGGCCGAAGGGAGGAAAAGGGGAAGGCGGCAGCAGGTGAACGAAGGGAAAAACAAAAATCTGGAAAAGGGAGAGAGAGGTGGAGAGAGACGGAACTGAGCAAAAGGAAGTGACGGAGGAAGAAGAAACCCGGAGCCTAGAACATCAAGCTTGGGTCTTTACCGAAGACTGCAAATTCATCTCCTCCGATAGCTGGGGGAGCGTATCCCATCTCTTGCGGACTCTCCAGCGCCGGAATCTTTGCAGTAGAGACTTTGGCTTGCAACCCCAGATCTAAATCTTGCTGTCCTCAGATCCCTCACGTTTAGCCAGTGTTTCCCAGCATTAAAGGTAACCCTTTCACCTTCTTCTGCTCATATCTCATCAGACTTGGGAAGAAAAGTAGTTGAAACCTTTGCCGCCATGCTTGCTGTCGCATTTTTTTTAGTTTTCCGTCCTTCCTGTTTGAGATTTGGTAGGAAAAGAAAACTGCTGTATCTGTGATCTTGCGTCATCATTTGTTTATTTTTATTGGGTTGAGGCTCCTATGGGGTCAGACCAGGAATCCGTGGGTCTGTTTCGAACAGCCTTTCGGTTCTGCTTTGTTTCATGGCGTGGCAGTGGTGACTCATACAGAAGACATGAAACCCGTGCTATTTTGATGATTTGTTGTGTCTAAGGAAATGTCCATTCCCAGTGTTAGAAAAATAAAGCCTTGTTGAATTTTGTTTGTGAAATCTGTGTTTTGTTGGTTCGGGGTTAAGAGCATAAAAGCTGCTGCAATGTGTTTCAAAGCCCTCGGCTTGTTGCAGCAGCGTGGAGAGACCCTGTTTCTTTCCTTTGGGTTTTAAAGTTTATGTGAGTTTGGGTTGGCGAGATTATGGGTTTGATTAGAATTTCTACACGGACACAATCACATGAGACGAGCTGCAAAGTTTGCAGCAGAAATCTGAGTCTCCTGGCCCCCTTTTGTCTTGATTTCTGATGTCCGCATGCTTGATTGTTGTGTGTAATGATGGTCTTATGAATGTTGGGTTTCAGAGCAGTGCTCAAAGTCTTTGCAAAATTGTCTGTGGTGGCTAATGAGCTGCCCAGTTGTAGAACCCAGAAACCAGCAAAAAAAAAAGTGAAAGCAAAGCTTCAACCATGCTGCATTTCTTTTGTGTTTCTCGTTTTCTGGGTTTGGCTCCCTTCGGTTGGGATAGATGAGGGTAGGCATCCGTGCTTAAGCTATGCTAAGATTTATATTTGAAGATTGGTGTGAGTTTGATTGATGAATGATGAGTTTTGTACAAAGTTTCCGGCATTTCATCCATGCAAGTATGAATCTGCAAAAATTGCAGCAGAGCAAAGGTTGCTGCACCTACTTTGCTATCTTCCTCTCCCGTGACCATTCACTAGGCTTCAACCCTTTCTAATTTGTTAATTACATCTTGTGTGGAAAGGGGGCAGGGGAAGATGGGTTTGAGTTCGCATGTTTGAGGTCTAAAACATTTGAATCATGTTCGGATATTTGCTGAAAAATAAACAACGAAGTTGCTGAATCATTTCTGCATTTTTTCCAGAATTTTCGTATGATATCTTTCCAAGTTTCTGGTCATTTGGATTGTGATCATCATGCAGTTTTGTTGCTCAGTTTAAAATTGTGATGTTGGGTTGAAGAAAATCTAATCAAAGCTGTGCATTTGAATCGAAAATCTGGTCTGCATGATGAAAATGGAAAGAAAAGCCGTGGCTGGAAATTTGCAGCAAGCATTCCTTTCTGTTGCCTTCCTCGTACCATTTGCATGGCATTTGCATGAAACTCTTTCAATAATTTCACTTCGACCCCTTGGCTTCCAACCAATGCTGCTAAGACCCAATCAATCGAATAATCTCCTCAATTTGGTCCTTGGTAGTTTTAATTTTACAACTTCATTGCTTGTTTGCTTTAATTAACTACTATGCTTTGTTTCAATTGAACTTAAGTCATGACTTTAGGGGCTTCATGATCAAGAGAGCTTTGTATTTGCGCATTTCTTTTAATTTTTCTCAATTAAAGTGGTACCTTGACCTTTTTATTGTTTTGAAGCCATTTTTCCTTCATTTGGACACCATTCCAAGGGAGGTATAACTTCGTTTATCTTTTTTTGTCTCTCCCCTATGTGATCCAACGTGCTAAGTGAGAATTGCATGTCTACTTTGTTTTCCTTGCTTTTCCTTAATTCCTTTCATTTATTTTCAATTACTTTTGCTTTTATTAAAGTCATTCTTTTATTTATTTATGGGGTATGTGTACACCTCTTGGCTTGTAATAGATAGGGCTCGGAGAGCATTTTTATTCATTTTTCCTCTTCCCCATTTGTTTTAGTTAGCAAATGTAATAGGTTCATTAGCTTGATTGCTTGCTTTTGTGGCTACGTGTTAAGTTGCTTTCTTAGGCTCTTGCATTTAGTCGAGCATGTTAAGTGTTATGTGCTACGTGTTTATAGGTGATTGGCATGTCTACTTGCTTTCTATAGTCATAGATGAATGTGATGGATGAATGCGTCACCGTGGCTAGTCCAACGCTGGCCATGGTCTTTCCCCTCGAGCTCTCGCAAGTCCAATGCTTGTGAGAGAATTTTAGAAAAGGGCTAGTCCAATGCTAGACCCCAATAGGCCGTCCCCTCTCGTTAGTACATACTTGCATGTTTCACTACATTTCATACATTTTTCTTAGTTTTCTAGCATTTGGCATGATCCTCCAATCCTTTCCCTTTCATTTTAGGTTTTTGCATCCTCATGCTAGTTATAGGGTACATTTGCTTGAGAGTCCCCTTTAGGTAAGGGAAACGAGCGAGTGTGGCTACAAAATAGCCTTAGTACGCTAGTTCTTCCTTCTAATCAAAGGGAAAATTAAAATCATGAAGATAGAAGTCATTCCCGTACCCGACTTGATGCATTCCTCTAGGATCATGCACCTCCATTTTACCATATCATTTTTTCATCTACATTTTCTCACTACTTATATTTTTACTCCACATGCCATGTTCACACACTTTCTCCTCTTTCCCTATCACTTATTTATTTTCTATCTCACAAATTGTACCCAATTGTACTTAGATGCATTTACTACCATTATACCATATTTTGATCCACTTGCACATGTACACCTTCATTTTCTCAATTGGCACACATGCACTTTTCTTACACACATGCACTTTTCTTACATTTGCACATGCACTTTTATTACATTTGCACACTTGCACTTACATTTGTATTTTTATTTTATTTTATTTTGCATTCCTCTTACATTTTCACACTTGCACTCATATTTGGGTCTTCATTTGCATTACCCGTGACCTCTATGAGAGTTTTCCTTATTGGCCATCACAACTCATGTGATTGGGACCAAAAAGCCTCATAAGAGACATTTTAGATTTAGGATTGCATTTTTTTTTCATATCCATTAGTCACATCCAACGTGCAACACATATTTTGGGTAGAAGAATTAAGAAAAGAAGGGCTAAGTCACGCAACTAGCTTTGGCTAGGGTAAGGGAGTGCCTTAGGCTTTGCCTTTGCCTTCTCCCTTATCAAATGTGACCCCCGATCCCTTTCTTTGGTTACGTAGACCTAAGAGTTCTTTAAAAAGGGTTTGTTTACTTTTCTTTCAAAAAAAAAATCACTTTTTGGGTGACTTGGTACACCCTAACTCTATACCAAGTGGCGACTCCATTTTCCATTCAAAAACTCTTTTTGAACTTTGTTTGGCCAAACCGTCGCATTTCACAATCCCACGGCCTTTTATTTTCATTTTCACACACGTTCACATACATATCCCACACACTACTTTCACATACTCAAAAAGTGGGGCGCGACAGTTGGCGACTCCACTGGGGACTTCCTAAGTGGGTCCAAACATTTGATTTAGCTATTCTTTTCTTTTTTTCTACCCTTTTTATGCATAGCATTTGGATATTAGGGTTGCATTTTTCCTTTTTAGGACTTTTTGCCTCGCGCGGGTATTAAACTACTCCCTCACTCACGTATGTATGATTGGTTGTTTGGATGTATGTTGTACTTGTTTTATCTCGCGCTTTGCATTGCATTTGGGTGGGGGACATACCCTAGAGCCTCGCATTGGTTCTTGATCCCTCCCCTCCAAACGAGCACTAGCATACGTGCATACGCTTTAATTTTTTACCCCTCATTTATTTTCTTTTAGTGGCTTGTCACGCCACTCCACCCTATTAGGATTTTAGGCGACTCACTTGGACTTGTGATCGCGACACGATGTGTGCGTAGCTTGATCCGAGGGGTCACTCAATCTTCCATTTCAAGCTTTGGGTTCATAGCCTTTAGCTTTTAGTCGAAGGTTGAGGATTTTTTATAGATTCACTCATGACATGTAGCCGTGACACGATGTGTGCGTAGCAATGTCTGGGGAATCGCTCGAGCCACCGACAAAGAACCTTGGGATTGATGACCCTTGGTTTCCAAGTCTGAAGGCTCGGGGACCTAAAACCTATCGAGTCTAGATGCATTAGTGAGCTAATACCTCATGCATCCATGATAACTTGCCTAGGGTAGAGTCTGCCTTGCCTTATTAGGGACACTATTCACGAGGGGAGGGATCCAACCCCTTTTTCCCTTTTATTGCTTTGTATTGATTTTATTGCTTTGTCTCGTTGCTACAATGTGTTATGTGTATTTATCTGGCTGAACTAACTTTTCTTGGTTTTGTCCCCATTGCATTCACAAACCCTAGCAAATAAGAGGTCTGGCATGACCTTCTTTTAGCACCTACCCTTGTAAATAGGCTATTGCACGTTTAAGAAATTTTGGTATAATTCGTTTCTAAATTAATAATGTCATATCATTTTAGACCTACCCTGGCAAATAAAGGGTCCCTTAGGTCATGTTTCATTTCAAATTGCATATTTTACTGCTTTAATAAATTGGCATCATGCATAAGCCTTAGAGGGAATGCCACTTAGGGAATCCTATTATAGGAATAAACCACCTCGTGTCTCAAATATTTAATCCAAGGAGACTTGCACGTTTACATTTTGTACCATCCAAAGGGGTAGTGCACAAGGTAAGGTGGGATCCGGTCTTTTTCATAGAGCGATATTTGGAATATGAGCGTCTAATAATCACTTTTTGGCCACTTCATCAAAATTGGTAAAAATCCCTGGCGTAAAGGATTAATTGGAACAAATTCTCCAATATTTCCTCACTGTTGAGACGATAAATAAACTGAGGCCAAAATTTGATTTTAGAAGGCTCATAGACTAATGCATCGCAATAAGCCGTCAATTCCATTCAGTCCATTGGATCATGTTATTCATCAATTTCATCCAGTCCATTTTATCAATTTGTTCATTTTTAGGGCAACCTAGTCGATTTTGAATTTATTTGACTAGTCTATCCATTTTAGGGCAATCTAGTCGATTTTTGAATAAGATCACCAATTTCATTCAATTCATTTGATTAGTTTACCCATTCTTAGGTCAATTCAATCAATTTTGAATAAATTCAAATCATCAGATTCGTTCAATTTCATTTGACCAGTTTACCCTTTTTAGGGTGATTTAGTCAATTTTCCGATCCATTTGACCAGTTTACCTATTTTAGGGCAATTCGGTCGATTTTGAATAAGTCATCATTTCACTCGATCCATTTGATCAATTGATTTCATTCAATTCATTTGATTAGTTTAATCCATTTTTCAGGGTTATCCATTCAATTTTCAATAAATAATCAAATTTCATTCAATGCATTTGACCATTTTACCCCTTTTGGCACATCATGCGTTGATCAAAGCAGGCCATCCATTCGGGCTTTGTCCTCATTTTTAGGACGAATGTTTCTTCTTACTCCAATTGATCAAATTTTTCAAATTATTTTTCACTCAATAAATTGATCGGATTCATCAGGTATTGTATGGTGCCTACCCTAGAGGATTGCATTTTCATGCTAGGCCTACCCTTGGCACAAAAGGGCTCCCCCATAGGACATGCATACCGATTTTACAATTTTGCTTACTAACTCTGGGTATTTTTCTTTTATTTTTTCCCCCTTCCCCTGCATTCATAAAAATGTTCCAATAAAGCGGAAATATTTTTTCTATAATCTGATAACAATTTTGATCCGATAAAGTCTGAAAGGTAATACCTGATTCTTGGGCAGACCTTACAATGAAAACATGAAAGATTCATCTGAAAGCTCTAGGCTAAAGTCTCTGAGAGACTTTATAATTGTTTTTCAAAGGAAAATTCTGTTTATACATTTTGTTCCAAAAGAAATGGAGACAAAAGTGTATATATGTAGAGCTTTTTAGAAGTTTTTCTCTTCTCATTTGTATTATAATTGAACGTGAATTTTTGTTTTAAACTTTTTCAACAATAAAGCTTCAGACAATTATTTGTTTTGTATATACTCATGTACATTTCATTCTTTATTGAGCTCATTAAGAGATTTCATGATGAATTTTAAGAAATAAGCTCAAATTGAGATTTTTCAACCTCCTGCCTGAATATTCACACTAGATTGGTGATCTGAACTACACAATAAGAGTGCTCAAAATTCAAAGAGGTTACTCAAAAGATCCCATGAGATACCTTTCTCCTTCACTTAACCCCAAAATAAAATCAGTCACATTGATTGATAAATTGCAAATTGGGGCGATCTTTGCTTGAGAAATGCCCACTGTGTCTAATTATATTCAATTCACATCTAAGTGAAAGCAAAAATGCGCATTATTCTTGTTTGTTTTGAAAATTTGGAATGATATTTCAAGCATTCGTTTCTCTACCTATACAGATTTTATCATTTGCTCTCCCATTTGAGCCTTTACGAGAATAATTTCGTTTCAAATAAGTGCCTTAATGATCACTACCTTACATTGGGAAGATTTTCAAAAGGGAATGGATTCTTAACGAGTAATTCGTTTACTTGGTTGTCATGAGGCGTAAGAATGATACTTTGGCCATCGTTTCTACAACCTAAACACCATTTATCCCTTGCATCCTCATTTGAGCTAAAATTGGTGGTTCTTTTCTAGTGCACATATGATCGCACCCCACATTGGGGAAGGAGATTGGGGAATTTTGAAAAAAAGGAAAAGGGGAAAGGGAACCGCGAATTGGGGAAAATTGATTCTACCTGGGTTTCAATTTTGAAAAGAAAAGAAAAGAGAAAAAGAACAAGTTCTGTCCGGCGGATCACTTATGTTTCATAGATATGAACGAGCAAGAGTCTTCCTCAATCAATTAATTCAGATACATGCAAGAAATTTCGCATTAATGTAAGTTTCCTTTCAGAGTTATTGTAAGGAGCGGAATGAAAGTCAGGCCCTCTTCTTTTCCAATCAAACATTTTATCCCTCGTTATCCCTTTTGAGCCTTCATAATAAATTATTTCGTTTGGCAACCCCTGAGAATCGCAAATCCGTAAAAGACAAAAGAAGAAAAGAAAACCTCAGTTCAAAAGTAAACTGGGGCAAATTTTGTGAAAAGTTCAAAAGAATGGCAGAAGGCCGAAAAATCAAAAGAAGAAAGAAAATGAAAGAGAAAAAACCTCAATTAAGAATGAACTGGGGCAAATTCTGATTTAACCCTAAAAGGGGTTTGATACAACAATGCGATCTCGGATTCTTCAAACCGTTTTTGAAATCCGCTTTCAAGCCTTAACTTTTCTAAGCACCTCACCTGACCCCATTACAAAAGTCGAAAGTCCTGACTTTTGTTCTTTGCAATGGCCCTGTCAATGAAATTTCTGATGCCGAAAATTTTAGCTGTATTTCTGAATTGCTTGGGTATGGGGTTGACGCTACTTACCATGTGAAAACCCACTAGGTCGAGGAAAAGAAAAGGAAGCAAAAGCAAAGCAAGAAAAGTAAATGCAAGAAAATTCGACGCTGAAGTCCTTGGTGAATGGGGAGAAAAATGCAAACAAAGTCTGAGATCTTTGAGTTCCAACGTAGGGGCAATTTTGGAAAAATGCGATCTTCGGTGCAATGTCCCTGAAAGTCTTATTCTTTAACTATCGTTTTCAAGCCACATTACAAGCTCATAAAGTCCATCGTTGACTTATTCCTTCATGACAACCCAAAGTGAGGATTATGCTCATAAGAAAATCCATCAATCATTTGTGATCATAAGGGTATAACCAGTTTCGCATGCTTAGCTATAGTTTCTATCCATATTGTTGCAAGCCTATAAAGCTCATATGTGGACTACGTTTTCTTAAGAAATAAGGGTGACAAACTCTTTGCTTTCACTAAGATGTGATGTTGAATGCATTACAATTTTGGGCACAAGAACCAGACAAATCTTGACCTCTCATTTTCCTTGGCCACCTCAAATCAGAAATAAAGTCACTTGATTGGTCCTGAAGATGAACCAACTGGAAATTGTGACCCATTACCCAAAACACAGATGCTAAAAGTGAGGAAGAAATCTTCTGTAATTTGGTATTACTTCAAGAAATTCATCATGAAATTTTCGGAAAGTCATCCAAACAAGTTTTTGCAATTAAATGGCCCATACTGGGGCAAAATTTTGTTTATAAGATTTCGTGAAAACAAGCCCACACAGGGGCAAATATTTGTGTAGTCCAATTGAGGATTTCGTCCAAGAATCAAATAATGCATTTTTCAAATCAATCACGCTGCTCTTTTCATGGAAATTTGAGTGCATGTCATATTTTGGTAAGCCCCTGTGCAGGTATTCATAGTTGAAATCGACGAAAGAGCCATCTGGTGATGTGGAAGGCCGATGCCGAAGAAAGAGAAGAAAGAAGGGAAAAGGGCCCTACACTGGGGGCAAATTATTTTTGGAAAGATCCTCTAAAAAAGAATTAAGAAAAATTCAAAAAAAAAAGAAGTCAAAAATCAAAAACCAAGTTCAAATTCTTGTTTCTTGGAAAATCAAATTTAATTTCTGGTTTTTTGACAAAACAAATTCAATTTCTTGACCAATTGGATGGCAGGACTGGGTCTTATCCCATTGACCATTCACAAACTTCACAAAAATCACGTTGGAACTGGGTTTTATCCCGCCAACCTCGACAGAACTGGGTTCTATCCCGCTGACCGCTTATATCACGTTGGAACTGGGTTTTATCCCGCCAACCTCGGCAGAACTGGGTCTTATCCCACTGACCATTCACTTTATCACGTTGGGCCTGGATTTCGTGCCGCCAACATCACTTTATCACGTTGGGCCTGGATTTGGTACCGCCAACATCACAAAGATCACGTTGGGCCTGGACTTGGTGCCGCCAACATCACTTTATCACGTTGGGCCTGGATTTTGTGCCGCCAACTTCACAAACATCACGTTGGGCCTGGATTTCGTGCCGCCAACCTCACAAATGTCACGTTGGGCCTGGACTTGGTGCCGCCAACATCGCAAAGTTCGCGTTGGGCCTGGACTTGGTGCCGCCAACATCGCAAAGTTCGCGTTGGGCCTGGACTTGGTGCCGCCAACATCACTTTATCACGTTGGGCCTGGATTTAGTGCCGCCAACTTCACAAAGATCACGTTGGGCCTGGATTTGGTGCCGCCAACATCACTTTATCATGTTGGGCCTGGATTTAGTGCCGCCAACTTCACAAAGATCACGTTGGGCCTGGATTTTGTGCCGCCAACTTCGCAAACATCACGTTGAGTTTGGATTTTGCACTGCCAGCTAAAGCAGGCTCGGGTTTAATCCCACTGACCAATTCATCACACTGGGGCAAATCTTTGGATAATTTTTCAAACAAGCCTTATACAGTTTCTTCATACATACATACCCGCATTTCATTTTACATCGCCACTAGCCGTGGGTCAGTCCCACTAGTGAGCATTTTATTTTACATCGCCACTAGCCGTGGGTCAGTCCCACTAGTGAGCATCTTATTTCCACCGCCACTAGCCGTGGGTCAGTTCCACTAGTGAGCATTTTATTTTACATCGCTACTAGTCGTGGGTCAGTCCCACTAGTGAGCATCTTATTTCCACCGCCACTAGCCGTGGGTCAGTCCCACTAGTGTGCATTTCATTTTCATCGCCACTAGCCGTGGGTCAGTCCCACTAGTGAGCATTTCATTTTCGTTGCCGTTAAACACGGGTCAGTCCCATGATTTTAATTTTGTTCGGGTCAGTCCCATGATTTTAAATTTTGTTCGGGTCAGTCCCATGATTTTAGATTTCTATTCGGGTCAGTCCCATGATATTAGTTTTATTCGAGTCAGTCCCATGATTTTAAATTTTGTTCGGGTCAATCCCATGATTTTAGATTTCTATTCGGGTCAGTCCCATGATTTTAGTTTTATTCGGGTCAGTCACATGATTTTAAATTTTATTCGGGTCAGTCTCATGATTTTAATTTTGTTCGGGTCAGTCCCATGATTTTTTTATTCGGGCCAGTCCCATGATTTTAAATTTTATTCGGGTCAGTCCCATGATTAATTTTTGTTCGGGCCAGTCCCATGATTTTAAAATTTTGTTCGGGTCAGTCCCATGATTTTAAATTTTGTTCGGGCCAGTCCCATGATTTAAATTCCTGTTCAGGTCAGTCCCGTTTTAAATTCCTGTTCGGGTCAGTCCCGTTTTAAATTCCTGTTCGGGCCAATCCAGTTTTAAATTTCTTGTTCGGGTCAATCCCGTTTTAAATTACTGCTCGGGTCATTCCCGTTTTAAATTTCCTGTTCGGGTCAGTCCCGTTTTAAATTTCCTGTTCGGGTCAGTCCCGTTTTAAATTCCTGTTCGGGTCAATCCCGTTTTAAATTTCTTGTTCGGGTCATTCCCGTTTTAAATTCATGTTCGGGTCGGTCCCGTCTTAAATTCCTGTCCGTCGGAACCATTTTGTGGTCGAATGACACAGGTAAGCATTTGGTGTCTACTTCTTTGTTTCAAGTTTTTCCAAAACTCAGACAAAGAGGGGCAAACTGTAGACACCAAATTTTTACTCGTTTTTGTTTTAATTATCTCAAAATTTTATCTTAGACCTTTTTTAAAGCATTTTGGACATCAAATCTTTTAATTTTATTCATTTTTGCTTATTTGTCTGTTAATTTTAAGATTTTTTGAAAAAAAAGAGAATTGCTCACAAAAAAACATTCTTTAAATTTTTAGATTCAAATTAGGAAGGTTTGTTGTTTATTTTGTTAAAAAAAAAAAAAACCCAAAAGCTGGTTTTAGGCAGTTTAAGAGATTCTGATTGAAAAAAAAAAATGCAAATGGCTGCTTCATTATAAGGGTGTCATCGGATGGCAAGGGAGAGAGCTGGAGAGGAGGTTGGTTTGTAGCCGTTGAAAGGAGGGTTTTAGGGTTTCTCACTTAATATATAAGGGCTGAAAAGAAACCGCAGCCAAGGGGGATGAAGTTGACGGCTAGAAAATCCAGAGAGGAAACAGCAAAAGAAAGAGAGAGTCTGGGCTGGGGTCGGTGGCTAGGTTTAGCAAAAAGAAACGGAGAGATAGAGAGAGAGCTTACGTGAAGAGGGAGACAGCTGAGGGGGTGCAACGGCAGAGCTTGTGAGAAGGAGTGACGGGTGAGGGTTGAGAGAATAGAACATAAGAGGGCTCTTGGCTGGAAAGGACAATAAAAAAAACAAAGGAGTAAAAACTAAGCAAGGCCGAAGGGAGGAAAAGGGGAAGGCGGCAGCAGGTGAACGAAGGGAAAAACAAAAATCTGGAAAAGGGAGAGAGAGGTGGAGAGAGACGGAACTGAGCAAAAGGAAGTGACGGAGGAAGAAGAAACCCGGAGCCTAGAATATCAAGCTTGCGTCTTTACCGAAGACTGCAAATTCATCTCCTCCGATAGCTGGGGGAGCGTATCCCATCTCTTGCGGACTCTCCAGCGCCGGAATCTTTGCAGTAGAGACTTTGGCTTGCAACCCCAGATCTAAATCTTGCTGTCCTCAGATCCCTCACGTTTAGCCAGTGTTTCCCAGCATTAAAGGTAACCCTTTCACCTTCTTCTGCTCATATCTCATCAGACTTGGGAAGAAAAGTAGTTGAAACCTTTGCCGCCATGCTTGCTGTCGCATTTTTTTTAGTTTTCCGTCCTTCCTGTTTGAGATTTGGTAGGAAAAGAAAACTGCTGTATCTGTGATCTTGCGTCATCATTTGTTTATTTTTATTGGGTTGAGGCTCCTATGGGGTCAGACCAGGAATCCGTGGGTCTGTTTCGAACAGCCTTTCGGTTCTGCTTTGTTTCATGGCGTGGCAGTGGTGACTCATACAGAAGACATGAAACCCGTGCTATTTTGATGATTTGTTGTGTCTAAGGAAATGTCCATTCCCAGTGTTAGAAAAATAAAGCCTTGTTGAATTTTGTTTGTGAAATTTGTGTTTTGTTGGTTTGGGGTTAAGAGCATAAAAGCTGCTGCAACGTGTTTCAAAGCCCTCGGCTTGTTGCAGCAGCGTGGAGAGACCCTGTTTCTTTCCTTTGGGTTTTAAAGTTTATGTGAGTTTGGGTTGGCGAGATTATGGGTTTGATTAGAATTTCTACACGGACACAATCACATGAGACGAGCTGCAAAGTTTGCAGCAGAAATCTTAGTCTCCTGGCCCCCTTTTGTCTTGATTTCTGATGTCCGCATGCTTGATTGTTGTGTGTAATGATGGTCTTATGAATGTTGGGTTTCAGAGCAGTGCTCAAAGTCTTTGCAAAATTGTCTGTGGTGGCTAATGAGCTGCCCAGTTGTAGAACCCAGAAACCAGCAAAAAAAAAAGTGAAAGCAAAGCTTCAACCATGCTGCATTTCTTTTGTGTTTCTCGTTTTCTGGGTTTGGCTCCCTTCGGTTGGGATAGATGAGGGTAGGCATCCGTGCTTAAGCTATGCTAAGATTTATATTTGAAGATTGGTGTGAGTTTGATTGATGAATGATGAGTTTTGTACAAAGTTTCCGGCATTTCATCCATGCAAGTATGAATCTGCAAAAATTGCAGCAGAGCAAAGGTTGCTGCACCTACTTTGCTATCTTCCTCTTCCGTGACCATTCACTAGGCTTCAGCCCTTTCTAATTTGTTAATTACATCTTGTGTGGAAAGGGGGCAGGGGAAGATGGGTTTGAGTTCGCATGTTTGAGGTCTAAAACATTTGAATCATGTTCGGATATTTGCTGAAAAATAAACAACGAAGTTGCTGAATCATTTCTGCATTTTTTCCAGAATTTTCGTATGATATCTTTCCAAGTTTCTGGTCATTTGGATTGTGATCATCATGCAGTTTTGTTGCTCAGTTTAAAATTGTGATGTTGGGTTGAAGAAAATCTAATCAAAGCTGTGCATTTGAATCGAAAATCTGGTCTGCATGATGAAAATGGAAAGAAAAGCCGTGGCTGGAAATTTGCAGCAAGCATTCCTTTCTGTTGCCTTCCTCGTACCATTTGCATGGCATTTGCATGAAACTCTTTCAATAATTTCACTTCGACCCCTTGGCTTCCAACCAATGCTGCTAAGACCCAATCAATCGAATAATCTCCTCAATTTGGTCCTTGGTAGTTTTAATTTTACAACTTCATTGCTTGTTTGCTTTAATTAACTACTATGCTTTGTTTCAATTGCACTTTAGTCATGACTTTAGGGGCTTCATGATCAAGAGAGCTTTGTATTTGCGCATTTCTTTTAATTTTTCTCAATTAAAGTGGTACCTTGACCTTTTTATTGTTTTGAAGCCATTTTTCCTTCATTTGGACACCATTCCAAGGGAGGTATAACTTCGTTTATCTTTTTTTGTCTCTCCCCTATGTGATCCAACGTGCTAAGTGAGAATTGCATGTCTACTTTGTTTTCCTTGCTTTTCCTTAATTCCTTTCATTTATTTTCAATTACTTTTGCTTTTATTAAAGTCATTCTTTTATTTATTTATGGGGTATGTGTACACCTCTTGGCTTGTAATAGATAGGGCTCGGAGAGCATTTTTATTCATTTTTCCTCTTCCCCATTTGTTTTAGTTAGCAAATGTAATAGGTTCATTAGCTTGATTGCTTGCTTTTGTGGCTACGTGTTAAGTTGCTTTCTTAGGCTCTTGCATTTAGTCGAGCATGTTAAGTGTTATGTGCTACGTGTTTATAGGTGATTGGCATGTCTACTTGCTTTCTATAGCCATAGATGAATGTGATGGATGAATGCGTCACCGTGGCTAGTCCAACGCTGGCCATGGTCTTTCCCCTCGAGCTCTCGCAAGTCCAATGCTTGTGAGAGAATTTTAGAAAAGGACTAGTCCAATGCTAGACCCCAATAGGCCATCCCCTCTCGTTAGTACATACTTGCATGTTTCACTACATTTCATACATTTTTCTTAGTTTTCTAGCATTTGGCATGATCCTCCAATCCTTTCCCTTTCATTTTAGGTTTTTGCATCCTCATGCTAGTTATAGGGTACATTTGCTTGAGAGTCCCCTTTAGGTAAGGGAAACGAGCGAGTTTGGCTACAAAATAGCCTTAGCACGCTAGTTCTTCCTTCTAATCAAAGGGAAAATTAAAATCATGAAGATAGAAGTCATTCCCGTACCCAACTTGATGCATTCCTCTAGGATCATGCACCTCCATTTTACCATATCATTTTTTCATCTACATTTTCTCACTACTTATATTTTTACTCCACATGCCATGTTCACACACTTTCTCCTCTTTTCCTATCACTTAGTTATTTTCTACCTCACAAATTGCACCCAATTGTACTTAGATGCATTTACTACCATTATACCATATTTTGATCCACTTGCACACGTACACCTTCATTTTCTCAATTGGCACACATGCACTTTTCTTACATTTGCACACATGCACTTTTATTACATTTGCACACTTGCACTTACATTTGTATTTTTAGTTTATTTTATTTTGCATTCCTCTTACATTTTCACACTTGCACTCATATTTGGGTCTTCATTTGCATTACCCGTGACCTCTATGAGAGTTTTCCTTATTGGCCATCACAACTCATGTGATTGGGACCAAAAAGCCTCATAAGAGACATTTTAGATTTAGGATTGCATTTTTTTTTCATATCCATTAGTCACATCCAACATGCAACACATATTTTGGGTAGAAGAATTAAGAAAAGAAGGGCTAAGTCACGCAACTAGCTTTGGCTAGGGTAAGGGAGTGCCTTAGGCTTTGCCTTTGCCTTCTCCCTTATCAAATGTGACCCCCGATCCCTTTCTTTGGTTACGTAGATCTAAGAGTTCTTTAAAAAGGGTTTGTTTACTTTTCTTTCCAAAAAAAAATCACTTTTTGGGTGACTTGGTACACCCTAACACTATACCAAGTGGCGACTCCATTTTCCATTCAAAAACCCTTTTTGAACTTTGTTTGGCCAAACCGTCGCATTTCACAATCCCACGGCCTTTTATTTTCATTTTCACACACGTTCACATACATATCCCACACACTACTTTCACATACTCAAAAAGTGGGGCGCGACACATAGACTAGCCAATTTAGTTCTGTTGTAATGGTTCTCTCCCTAGTGCTTGGCACGGGCTGGACGTATGAAGGATTGAGAACCTTTGTATATTCGATGTTTATACTCTCTTTTGGGATGGCAATGTATATAAGTTCCGCTTTAAGTTTTGGATAGTTGCCTATTTATTCTTCTGGTTTTATTCCGATTTTAATTGAGAACTGACGTGATCGACTGAGTCCTGGCAAGAGCTGGGCAGGCAACCCGCCGAACCTTGGGGTACGCCCTAGGGGGAGGTGGGGCCGTCACAGGTGGTATCAGAGCTTATGCTTCAGATCTCTGTAGTTTGTCCTAGGCTAAAGTTTAGGATACCGGACTGTGCGATTTGATTTGATTTGAAAGTTAAGCAATTGAGGGATAAAACCTATAGCTGCTTCGCGGGGTCTCTACGCGGAGTGAGCTTGGGCTAAGTGGTCAATAAGTAAGAAGGACTAAGTGCTCGTTGGAGTATAAGCTATGAACCCTGAAGTGTTATAGGTCTTAAATCTTTCTCATGGTATCTAAGGATCATAGATAGGTATGTCGGGTAGGAATTTCGATTTGTAGATGGTTTACTCTTGGGACTGGCCAGCTCGAGATGTGAATTGTCTTATTTCGAATTCTCGTGCCCGTGTACTCCAAAGTTGAGGTGATGGTAAGTGCTTAAGACTTGTATTTTGGGAACATGAACAGGTTTTGTCTGACTGTAATGAGTATAAGAAGTTGATGGACATCTCGTTTGGATAGTAAGTGACGTGAGAAACCGGACGGGGTTATTTAATTGAGACTGGGATGACTTCACCTTTTCTTTTTGATTTACCCGTATATTGTTACTACATGACGTTAGTATACGTGTGTGTACATGGTTATCTGTCCAATTTGATATGTATTTGTGTAATTGATTATCTGCCTCATTGATATGGCGTGTTATGTGCGTATATGTTTATTTGTGTATTTGGAATGTTAGAATTTGTTACTTTGGTCAATTTACTGTGTTTATTTACTAAATTACTTTTTGGGGGAAAAGAAAAGAAAAGAGAGAGGGAAAAACATATATATGGACGGGAGACGTAGTCGTGGATGTGGACGTGGCCGTGGAAATAAACGAGCTCAAGAGCCAAGAGAGGAAAGGGAAACTACAACTACACAAGAGCAAGGACCGAGAGTTGAAGCTGGGGACCAAATGGCGACGGCAATGCAACAAATGACAAACATCTTAGCAAGGTTGGTGGGCCAACAAGGTCAAATACTTGTGAATCAATCTCCGAACCCTGAAATAGGAGAAGATGGGGCTCTTGAGAGGTTTCAGAAATTTGTTCCTCCGAAATTCCTTGGAGGGTCTAATCCGGATGTAGCCGAACAGTGGCTGGAGGCCATGATCAACATCTTTGCAGCTTTGAACTATACCGAACAAAGGCAAGTGAACTTTGCGGTATTTCAATTTGAAGGACCGGCCCGAGCATGGGGGAACGTGATTAAGGCAAAGTGGAAAAGGGAACAAACCGTATGGACATGGGTTAACTTCCTGAGAGAATTTAATGAAAAGTATCTCCCACCTTTAGTCCAAGAAAGGAGGGAGGATGAGTTTATTGGACTACGTCAGGGAACCTTAAGTGTGGCCGAATATGAAACGAAGTTCACCAAACTATCCAAGTTTGCTTTCGAATTAGTGGTCACAGAACCGAAAAGGATAAGACGATTTATACAGGGATTGAATCTGGAAATTCAAGAAGCACTAGCAGCGGTTCAAGTGAATACATTTACGGAGGCCCTTGAGAAAGCCCAACGAATCGAGAATGCAAAAGCACAGATAAAAGCCTCCCAAAATCGAAAAAGAGGTACACCTGGTAGTGTGCCTGAGGAACCAAGTGAATCGATAGTCCCTTCCAAAGTGCAGAAAGTGAACTTTTTGTCCTATCCACCATGGACAATAGGGGCGTTAGATGAACGATCTACAAAAGAAGTCAAGTAGGCCATGGGGAGATTTTTCAAAAAAGCCAACAAGTGGCTTCTTCCTTGACTTGTGACTACTGTGGAAAGGCCAATCACACTGAGAGTGATTGTTGGAGGAAAGGATGGAAGTGTTTGATTTGCGGAAGTGGTGACCACCAGGTTAGCAACTGTCCGAGGAAACAGTCACGTGAAAGTAGTACTCAGCAATTGGGGGGCACTAAATCAAAACAAGCGAATGAAAGAGGGAACCAAACAAAAGTACCGGCAAAGGTATATGCTGTAGACAGCCAACCAACTCCTGAGCCAACTGAAGGTAAAAATTTCGACAACGAAATTTCTTAAGGGGGAGAGATTGTGAGGACTTGCAAATTCATTATATTTTCTCAAATTCCCTTTTATTTGAAAATTATTTGGTGATTATTAGTCATACTATCCTATGGCTAAATCACCCTAGAAAAGTGCCAAAAGTCATAGGAAATTAGGGTTTTCCTATTCGTTTTCAATTCAAGGTGAAATAAGAATTTTCGTGTATCCGCAGTGTAATTATCCAGTACAGAGTACGGATCAAATTTGGTGCTTAAGAGGGACTTTTATGTGAGAAATAATATGTGATTAGAAGCAATGATAAAAAGTTAGTGAAAAGAAAAAAAAAACCCTAGTACGTGTGATTTAAGGAAAAACGGCTCGAACCGACGCGTGCCGTGTACTACCAATTTAACCACCACTTGATCACCACTTTCTTGCCATACAAGCTTATCACTAATTGAGCAAAATATCTTCCCTCTCATGGTTATCTCTTGACCAAAATATGTGGCCAAAATGCAAGGAGAAGAAAGAGCAATTTTTGTGGTTGTAATTAAGCCAAGTGTTGGCCAAACTTGTGGCTTAGATTAATCCTAATCTTCTTAACTCCCTAAGAACAGCCTTTCTTCTTCATTTTTTCTGCTCCATAGCCGAGACAAGAGAGAGAGAGAAAGACAAAGAGAGTTCATCTTGTTCTTCTCCAAATCTTGAAAAGTTTCTTCTATTCGCGCAAATCTACTCCGATTAAGTTTTTATCTAGCACAAGGGCTACCTATCGGTGTAATTTTCTTGAGGAACAAAGGCCTTAAACACTTGTTTCTAGTCTCCTTGGATAGGTATACATGCTAGAACTTTGACTCTCCGATTAAATTCGCGATTAGTTGCTAAATATGTCACATATGGTTGAATTATTGATGTATGTGGTGAAATAGAGGCTTGGATCATGATTTTCCATTTTTATTGGAATTTTTACAGCTTTCCTATAATTTTTCTAGTGCTTAAAAATTGGGGCTTTGATGTTTATAATCTGATATGGGAAGTTAAGGTAGTGAAGCAAGCCAAAAATAAGGAAATTAGCAATTGATTGCAAGAATCCCAGATTTCTGGAAAATTTCAGTTCAGTTCTGCCCGATTTTAGTAATCATAGTTAGAGGCCAAATTAGGCTTGGCGTAAAACATCAAAGTTGTAGATAATGGTATTTTATAGGTGCCTACAAAATTTCAGCCCAATCGGAGTAACGTAGACTGAGAAAAGGGCAAAATACTCTCGCTGCCCTAGGATGCATTCCAGTAACCCGTGTTCGACAATTCATCCAGTTAATCATGTTTGTTCACTATGATACGTACTGATTCAGCCAACGGCCAAAACATGAAAGTTTTAGTGTTATGTCTTAGCTTTTAAACACCTCCAAGAACACCTCAATCGAACCTTGGTAACCTGAGATATAGCCATTTAAATGTAGTACGGTTAATTAGCCGATTAGTTGGATTTTGGTTCTGTAAATTGGGAATTTGACTAGGTTACATTGGAAACTGGACTAAGTGATCTTCATGAAAATTATATCCCTGTGTCTTAGCTTCGAAACGGAATAATATTCATCCCAATCCGATAAGCGTAGCCTCGGATGTGTTCTTTCCGCAACCACACGTCAAATCTGTCTTTTGCTAGATTGCATTTCCGCACTTGTTATTAGTTTAATTCTTGTTCTTATATTGTTTTGAGCCTATGGAACGGCTATTGACTTGAATCTATGATATGTATGACTTTGGGATTGGTTGAGGAAAAATAATGAAGCCATAAATGGCTGGAAAATAGGTAAACACAAAGGGCGTGCTGCCCAAATTTTCGCTTAAGAGCTAAGTTTTATTTGAACTTATATATTTTCGATTGGAAAATCCTATGACTGTTTTTCCATCTTGAAACATGATCCTTCTTCAATTGGAAACTCCAAATATTTACTTACTCTTACCCAAATAAAGAGGAGTGGTTTAGGGTTTTTCTTGAGTATTTTGTCCTCCCTTTTACATGAATTTCATTAAGGCATTTAGTCTATAATATCTACTTGAATATGAGATGATTTTGAACCATATAAACGATTCTGAAAACAGTATTTCTTAGCCTATCTAGTTGGATTCCGACTTGTCGTTAGTTCAAGGATTTCCATTGGAAAATTTTATAACTCTTTTGAATTTGGTTTCTCGCTTGGATTATGAAACCCTAATTATTTCCGACCACAGATTCAAATACCCTCTTTTCACTTAAGAATCATCTTTATACGTCCTACTAGTAATTAGTCGAACTTCCTTTAATTTTACCTAGTTGATTTACTAGATAACTTGTAATATGTTCTCTTGCTTAATTTTAGGTTTCATTGGTGATTGAGGAATTGGACGTTATTTTGCTTGTATAGGTGAGTGTTCCTTGTTTGTTATATTTCCTTGACTTATTGGCTTGTTATTATTGATTGATAATGTGTTAAGTGCTTTCAATGATTGGCCAAAACGAGTTTTCTAGGCGAGTGTGTACTTTATCGCACTCAGCCTAAATGATTGTGAAATTTTCAATGATTTAATGATTGAAACGTACTTGTGCATGAATGTAAGCCTTTTGGGCTGAACTGGCCACTGCCCCTTGTTATCGATCGACTCTAGCCAGAAGCGGACTCGGTCGGGCGATATGGTGACCTGGGTGAACGTTTGGTATACTCGAGTATTACCTTGTAGGTTGGTGGAGGTTGGTAGAGCCTGGCCAATGTCCAGGAGAGGGTGAATGAAATGAACGAACGAACGAACGAACGAGGGTTTTATGTATAAACGAAAAATGCATTTTCAAATGAATGAAGGAAAGGTGAATGATAGGAGAACGAACGAACGAACGAATGAACGAACGTATCCTTTTAATGAATGTGTTTATCGCTTTGTATTGTAAATGTTTTCTTGAATTATGGGTTAATGTATTGGGTTTATTACTTGTATATGTGTTCGGAACCTCAATGAGCTTTCAATCTCATCCCTTTAGTTTTGTTTTCCTTAACATGGGACGGCGAGCAGGATTAGAACATAGACTAGCCAGTTTAGTTCTGTTGTAATGGTTCTCTCCCTAGTGCTTGGCACGGGCTGGACGTATGAAGGATTGAGAACCTTTGTATATTCGATGTTTATACTCTCTTTTGGGATGACAATGTAAATAAGTTCCGCTTTAAGTTTTGGATAGTTGCCTATTTATTATTGGGGTTTTATTCCGATTTTAATTGATAACTGACGTGATCGACTGAGTCCTGGCGAGAGCTGGGCAGGCGACCCGCCGAACCTTGGGGTACGCCCTAGGGGGAGGTGGGGCCGTCACAGGTGGTATCAGAGCTTATGCTTCAGATCTCTGTAGTTTATCCTAGGCTAAAGTTTAGGATACCGGACTGTGCGATTTGATTTGATTTGAAAGTTAAGCAATTGAGGGATAAAACCTATAGCTGCTTCGCGGGATCTCTACGCGGAGTGAGCTTGGGCTAAGTGGTGAATGAGTAAGAAGGACTAAGTGCTCGTTCGAGTATAAGTTATGAACCCTGAAGTGTTATAGGTCTTAAATCTTTCTCATGGTATCTAAGGATCATAGATAGGTATGTCGGGTAGGAATTTCGATTTGTAGATGGTTTACTCTTGGGACTGGCCAGCTCGAGATGTGAATTGTCTTATTTCGAATTCTCGTGCCCGTGTACTCCAAAGTTGAGGTGATGGTAAGTGCTTAAGACTTGTATTTTGGGAACATGAACAGGTTTTGTCCGACTGTAATGAGTATAAGAAGTTAATGGAAATCTCGTTTGGATAGTAAGTGACGTGAGAAATTGGTTGGGATTATTTAATTGAGACTGGGACGACTTCACATTTTCTTTTTGATTTACCCGTATATTGTTACTACATGACGTTAGTATACGTGTGTGTACATGGTTATCTGTCCAATTTGATATGTATTTGTGTAATTGATTATCTGCCTCATTGATATGGCGTGTTATATGCGTATATGTTTATTTGTGTATTTGAAATGCTAGAATTTGTTACTTTGGTCAATTTACTGTGTTTATTTACTAAATTACTTTTTGGGGGAAAAGAAAAGAAAAGAGAGAGGGAAAAACATATATATGGACGGGAGACGTAGTCGTGGACGTGGACGTGGCCGTGGAAATAAACGAGCTCAAGAGCCAAGAGAGGAAAGGGAAACTACAGCTACACAAGAGCAAGGACCGAGGGTTGAAGCCGGGGACCAAATGGCGACGGCAATGCAACAAATGACAAACATCTTAGCAAGGTTGGTGGGCCAACAAGGTCAAATACTTGTGAATCAATCTCCGAACCCTGAAATAGGAGAAGATCGGGCTCTTGAGAGGTTTCAGAAATTTGCTCCTCCGAAATTCCTTGGAGGGTCTGATCCGGATGCAGCCGAACAGTGGCTGGAGGCCATGATCAACATCTTTGCAGCTTTGAACTATACCGAACAAAGGCAAGTGAACTTTGCGGTATTTCAATTTGAAGGACCGGCCCGAGCATGGTGGAACGTGATTAAGGTAAAGTGGGAAAGGGAACAAACCGTATGGACATGGGTTAACTTCCTGAGAGAATTTAATGAAAAGTATCTCCCACCTTTAGTCCAAGAAAGGAGGGAGGATGAGTTTATTGGACTACGCCAGGGTACCTTAAGTGTGGCCGAATATGAAACGAAGTTCACCAAACTATCCAAGTTTGCTTTCGAATTAGTGGTCACGGAACCGAAAAGGATAAGACGATTTATACAGGGATTGAATCTGGAAATTCAAGAAGCACTAGCAGCGGTTCAAGTGAATACATTTACGTAGGCCCTTGAGAAAGCCCAACGAATCGAGAATGCAAAATCATAGATAAAAGCCTCCCAAAATCGAAAAAGAGGTACACCTGGTAGTGTGCCTGAGGAACCAAGTGAATCGATAGTCCCTTCCAAAGTGCAGAAAGTGAACTTTTTGTCCTATCCACCATGGACAATAGGGGCGTTAGATGAACGATCTACAAAAGATGTCAAGTAGGCCATGGGGAGATTTTTCAAAAAAGCCAACAAGTGGCTTCTTCCTTGACTTGTGACTACTGTGGAAAGGCCAATCACACTGAGAGTGATTGTTGGAGGAAAGGACGGAAGTGTTTGATTTGCGGAAGTGGTGACCACCAGGTTAGCAACTGTCCGAGGAAACAGCCACGTGAAAGTAGTACTCAGCAATTGGGGGGCACTAAATCAAAACAAGCGAATGAAAGAGGGAACCAAACAAAAGTACCGGCAAAGGTATATGCTGTAGACAGCCAACCAACTCCTGAGCCATCTGAAGGTAAAAATTTCGAGGACGAAATTTCTTAAGGGGGAGAGATTGTGAGGACTTGCAAATTCCTTATATTTTCTCAAATTCCCTTTTATTTAAAAATTATTTGGTAATTATTATTCATACCATCCTACGGCTAAATCACACTAGAAAAGTGCCAAAAGTCATAGAAAATTAGGGTTTTCCTATTCGTTTTCAATTCAAGGTGAAATAAGAATTTTCGTGTATCCGCAGTGTAATTATCCGGTACAGAGTACGGATCAAATTTGGTGCTTAAGAGTGAATTTTAAGTGAGAAATAATATGTGATTAGAAGCAATGATAAAAAGTTAGTGAAAAGAAAAAAAAAACCCTAGTACGTGTGATTTAAGGAAAAACGGCTCGAACCGACGCGTACCGTGTACTACCAATTTAACCACCACTTGATCACCACTTTCTTGCCATACAAGCTTATCACTAATTGAGCAAAATATCTTCCCTCTCATGGTTATCTCTTGACCAAAATATGTGGCCAAAATGCAAGGAGAAGAAAGAGAAATTTTTGTGGTTGTAATTAAGCCAAGTGTTGGCCAAACTTGTGGCTTAGATTAATCCTAATATCTTGTCTTCTTAACTCCCTAAGAACAGCCTTTCTTCTTCATTTTTTCTGCTCCATAGCCGAGACAAGAGAGAGAGAGAAAGACAAAGAGAGTTCATCTTGTTCTTCTCCAAATCTTGAAAAGTTTCTTCTATTCGCGCAAATCTACTCCGATTAAGTTGTTATCTAGCACAAGGGCTACCTACCGGTGTAATTTTTTTGAGGAACAAAGGCCTTAAACACTTGTTTCTAGTCTCCTTGGAAAGGTATACATGCTAGAACCTTGACTCTCCAATTAAATTCGCGATTAGTTGCTAAATATGTCACATATGGTTGAATTATGGATGTATGTGGTGAAATAGAGGCTTGGATCATGATTTTCCATTTTTATTGGAATTTTCACAGCTTTCCTATAATTTTTCTAGTGCTTAAAAATTGGGGCTTTGATGTTTATAATCTGATATGGGAAGTTAAGGTAGTGAAGCAAGCCAAAAATAAGGAAATTAGCAATTGATTGCAAGAATCCCAGATTTCTGGAAAATTTCAGTTCAGTTCTGCCTGATTTTAGTACTCATAGTTAGAGGCCGAATTAGGCTTGGCATAAAACATAAAAGTTTTAGAGAATGGTATTTTATAGGTGTCTACAAAATTTCAGCCCAATCGGAGTAACGTAGACTGAGAAAAGGGCAAAATACTCTCGCTGCCCTAGCATGCATTCCAGTAACCCGTGTTCGACAATTCATCCAGTTAATCGTGTTTGTTCACTATGATACGTACTGATTCAGCCAACGGCCAAAACATGAAAGTTTTAGTGTTATGTCTTAGCTTTTAAACGCCTCCAAGAACACCTCAATCGGTCTTTGGTAACCTGAAATATAGCCATTTAAATGTAGTACGGTTAATTAGCCGATTAGTTGGATTTTGGTTCTGTAAATTGGGAATTTGACTAGGTTTCATTGGAAACTGGACTAAGTGATCCATGAAAATTGTAGCCCTGTGTCTTAGCTTCGAAACGGCATAATATTCATCCCAATCCGATAAGCGTAGCCTCGGATGTGTTCTTTCCGCAACCACACGTCAAATCTGTCTTTTGCTAGATTGCATTTCCGCACTTGTTATTAGTTTAATTCTTGTTCTTATATTGTTTTGAGCCTATGGAACGGCTATTGACTTGAATCTATGAAATGTATGACTTTGGGATTGGTTGAGGAAAAATAATGAAGCCATAAATGGCTGGAAAATAGGTAAACACAAAGGGCGTGCTGCCCAAATTTTTGCTTAAGAGCTAAGTTTCTATTTGAACTTATATATTTTCGATTGGCAAATCCTATGACTGTTTTTCCATCTTAAAACATGATCCTTCTTCAATTGGAAACTCCAAATATTTACTTACTCTTACCCAAATAAAGAGGAGTGGTTTAGGGTTTTTCTTGAGTATTTTGTCCTCCCTTTTACATGAATTTCATTAAGGCATTTAGTCTATAATATCTACTTGAATATGAGATGATTTTGAACCATATAAACGATTCTGAAAATAGTATTTCTTAGCCTATCTAGTTGGATTCCGACTTGTCGTTAGTTCAAGGATTTCCATTGGAAAATTTTATAACTCTTTTGAATTTGGTTTCTCGCTTGGATTACGAAACCCTAATTATTTCCGACCACAGATTCAAATACCCTCTTTTCACTTAAGAATCATCTTTATACGTCCTACTAGTAATTAGTCGAACTTTCTTTAATTTTACCTAGTTGATTTACTAGATAACTTGTAATATGTTTTTTTGCTTAATTTTAGGTTTCATTGGTGATTGAGGAATTGGACGTAATTTTGCTTGTATAGGTGAGTGTTCCTTGTTTGTTATATTTCCTTGACTTATTGGCTTGTTATTATTGATTGATAATGTGTTAAGTGCTTTCAATGATTGGCCAAAACGAGTTTTCTAGGCGAGTGTGTACTTTATCGTACTCAGCCTAAATGATTGTGAAATTTTCAATGATTTAATGATTGAAACGTTACTTGTGCATGAATGTAAGCCTTTTGGGCTGAACTGGCCACTGCCCCTTGTTACCGATCGACTCGAGCCAGAAGCCGACTCGGTCGGGCGATATGGTGACTTGGGTGAACGTTTGGTATACTCGAGTATTACCTTGTAGGTTGGTGGAGGTTGGTGGAGCCTAGCCAATGTCCAGGAGAGGGTGAATGAAATGAACGAACGAACGAACGAACGAGGGTTTTATGTATAAACGAAAAATGCATTTTCAAATGAATGAAGGAAAGGGGAATGACAGGAAAACGAACGTATCCTTTTAATGAATGTGTTTATCGCTTTGTATTGTAAATGTTTTCTTGAATTTTGGGTTAATGTATTGGGTTTATTACTTGTATATGTGTTCGGAACCTCACTGAGCTTTCAATCTCATCCTTTTAGTTTTGTTTTCCTTAACAGGGGACGGCGAGCAGGATGAGAGCATAGACTAGCCAGTTTAGTTCTGTTGTAATGGTTCTCGCCCTAGTGCTTGGCACGGGCTGGACGTATGAAGGATTGAGAACCTTTGTATATTCGATGTTTATACTCTCTTTTGGGATGGCAATGTATATAAGTTCCGCTTTAAGTTTTGGATAGTTGCCTATTTATTCTTGTGGTTTTATTCCGATTTTAATTGAGAACTGACGTGATCGACTGAGTCCTGGCGAGAGTTGGCAGGCGACCCGCCGAACCTTGGGGTACGCCCAAGGGGGAGGTGGGGCCGTCACACAGCTTGTGGCGTAGTCCTCAGGAAGCTCCACCCTGTTGAGCAGCTCCTCAAATAGTTCGTGATACTCCTGTACTGTCCCAGATTGTTTCAAGCTTTTAAGTTCCCCTATTGGATCGTCATACAAGGAATCTCCAAACCAGGAGGACAATTCTCTTATATACTCCTCCCAAACCGGGATCTCCCGCGTAAGTCTGGATCGCATGAAAATTTGGTGCCACTGGAGAGCTTTTCCATCCAGATTCATTGCAGCTATTTTGACCTTCACTGAGCTTGGCGACTCATCTATTTCAAAAAACTGCTCACACTTGTACAACCATCCCCTAAAATCCTCCCCATGAAATTTTGGAAAATCAATCCGGGATAAGTGAGAGGGAACATGGTAATTCTCTCGGTTGCTGTTTGAAGAATCCGAATTATGAGGGGAGTCATTTCCTTCTACTGGACCCTTCTGTGCGTGTAATTCAATCACCAAGTTCCTTAGAGCTGCCATCTCTCTTTCGAACTGTTCCTGTTGTTCCTTCAGCATGGAGCAAACATGTTCCTCCATCTTTCTGACGTCTTGAGACCTAGTGCTCTCTGCCATTGGTGAACTATGCTGGTTCAACCCAGCTCTGATACCACTGATGCAGAAGTCAGTGGAGGCCTGCTTATCTAAGGTCTGGAAGCTACAAAAGATGGCGGAGAAGTAACTTCGAAGAACCAAAGATGAAAAGGATTTGTTATTTCTTAGTAACCGAGAGATTACAGGGAAAGAAGGAATGAAAGCTATGAAAAGACAAGTGAAAGGCTATGACAAGGCTATTATCAGATATCCCATTGCCTGGCTCTAACTTTTCTATTTATAACATTCTATGTCAGTCAGCTAAGTGCGGCTATCAACTGCTACTGACCTCGGCTGACGTCAAATGATTCCTTACTAACAAACTTATTAACAAACTACAACTGCATGGAAAAAATAACGTCTGCATGGCCGTAACTAACGTCTCTGCATGGCCATAACCAACTCCAGCTAGCTGTATTTCCACTGCATTTCCGTTGCTGCATTCGGCACCATGTGGGCTAACCAAGTGCGTGTATCAGTAATCTGCTTTATGTTAACCTCTTCTTGTTTTGCTCCTCCCAAGACGGGATCTCCCGCGTAAGTCTGGATCGCATGAAAATTTGGTGCCACTGGAGAGCTTTTCCCTCCAGATTCATTGCAGCTATTTTGACCTTCACTAAGCTTGGCGTCTCATCTATTTCAAAAAACTGCTCACACTTGTACAACCATCCCCTAAAATCCTCCCCATGAAATTTTGTAAAATCAATCCGGGATAAGCGAGAGGGAACATGGTAATTCTCTCGGTTGCTGTTTGAAGAATCCGAATTATGAGGGGAGTCATTTCCTTCTACTGGACCCTTCTGTGCGTGTAATTCAATCACCAAGTTCCTTAGAGCTACCATCTCCCTTTCGAACTGTTCCTGTTGTTCCTTCAGCATGGAGCGAACATGTTCCTCCATCTTTCTGACGTCTAGAGACCTAGTGCCCTCTGCCATTGGTGAACTATGCTGATTCAACCCAGCTCTGATACCACTGATGCAGAGGTCAGTGGAGGCCTGCTTATCTAAGGTCTGGAAGCTACAAAAGATGGCGGAGAAGTAACTTCGAAGAACCAAAGATGAAAAGGATTTGTTATTTCTTAGTAACCGAGAGATTACAGGGAAAAAAGGAATGAAAGCTATGAAAAGACAAGTGAAAGGCTATGCCAAGGCTATTATCAGATATCCCATTGTCTGGCTCTAACTTTTCTATTTATAACATTCTGTAAGTCCCAAAGACAACCAAGAGGGGGGGTGAATTGGGTTGATTAAAATCTTAACCAAATTTATGCACTTTTTCTTTAATAAAAATTTACCTTCTTTTCTAGTAATGATCAACCAAGTAGATTAGAAGACAAGAGCAATATTGATCAGAAACACAAGTATAGACAAGCAATGAGAATTTTATTAAACAGAAAAGTAAATTAGGGAATCAAACCAAGTGTCTACCAAGCTATCCTCAAACTTGAAGACCACACACTAGGAAGAGCAACTTCTCTTAGATGAAAGAAGATCAACTAGATGTACAATGGAGGGAGCACTTCTTCCTTGCCCTAAGCCTCACTTAGTCAAGCTAAGAAGTTTTACAATCACTCAGAAAAACCCTCAACAAAGCTACACTAAAGATCCTTTCAGTCACAAAAGAAATGCTCACCAGAAATTCACACCACTTTAAAACAAATCTTGCTTTGGAGACTATTTTCTAGCTAAAATATCTCTTGAGATCTTGTAAACAAAGTGTGCAAAAGTCCTTCCTTCGTTCAGAACAGTTTGCTTTTAAAGGGGAATAAAAATGGGATTCATTAAAGCTTCCAACGGATAGAAGGCAGATGAAGGGTCAGCTAGCCGTTGGGGCTTTCGGACGTCCGACGATCAAATCATCGTCCGAACCAAACGTCCGAAAACCGCCAAGTTGAAGTTCGGACGTCCGATGAGATTTTTGTCGTCCGACAGCACAGCGTCCGATCGTAGGCCGAGAGTTAGCAAGTTATCTTGGAATTTTTCGGACGTCCGATCTGGTTGATATGCGTCCGAGGTGTGCGTCCGATCCTTCCGGACGTCCGACAGTTTCCTTTCGGCCGTCCGACCTGATTGTCCTGTTTTTGCTTCTCATTTTGGTTGTCTTGCATTTCATGACATATTTGAACCTGATTCTTGGATAGACAAAAACACTTGTATTTGAAGGAGGTTAGATAAACATTTCAAAGTACCAAGAATGACAAACTAGACATACTTAAAAGACAGTATCTTTGATCGGAACAAAACAATGACTAAATTCGTTTATATTATTTCAATCTTGTTTGCCACATCCAAAGCATCGTAGACTGGAGTCAATCAAACATATGCTTTCCTTGTTCCATCAGGCCTGATCAATCTTGGTCAGTATAAACGAACTTTTGTGATCATCAAAACCAAGAATAACATTCTTCCCCTTTTTGATGATGACAAAACAAAAGTTTGAAATGAAATTTTATGATTGCAATGAAAACTCCCCCTTTCAAAATAGACAAGAACTCCCCCTGTCTTAGTGAATCACAAAATTTGAAAATTTTGAAAAGCTCCCCCTCACAAGGCTGCCCATCCGAGTTAAACAATTAAGCATATCAGCCAATCCAAATTTAAACAATCAATCCAACATATCCTAACATCACCAATCATCAATCATGCCAACATCACCAATTATCAATCATCACTCAATCCAATCATTTGATACCATCTCCCCCTTTTTGTCATCACAAACGGGCAACCAATCACATCAACACATCCACAAATTCACAAATTTAGACAAGTTCACACATCAAAACTTAGACCATCAATCAGAATAGACAATCCACAAATTCATTACATTCACATAAGCAGAATAGACAATCATTCATCAAAATATTCAGACATCCATCAAAACAGTACTTAAACATCCAAAACGAAACTTAAAATATCCATTACATTACATATTCATTGTTGAATACCACAAAAACATAAAAGAGACAAACAAAAT
This sequence comes from Coffea arabica, assembly GCF_036785885.1. NCBI lineage: Eukaryota > Viridiplantae > Streptophyta > Magnoliopsida > Gentianales > Rubiaceae > Coffea > Coffea arabica. Next base: position 39,977,339 of record NC_092313.1, read on the forward strand.
GCAAATGTCCTAAATGATGAACTAAGTGGATCCAGGTGTCCTCCGAGAGAGCTGATATTGATCAAGATCCTCCTCTTCAGTTTCTTCATCATCTTCAGCAGCCTCTTCAACTGGTGCCTTGCCTTTATCTGATGTAGAGGTGCCATGAGGAGTCACAGGGGTTGAAGAACCAGGATCCGGAATTGATGAACTTGGATCAGTGGGGTGTGACTCTTTGTCATGGGAAACTTCCTCAACAACAGGGGGGGAAACAGGAGGTTCTTTTTGTCTAGGAAGGCAGTTTGTTGCTCAGAGGACATAGTGAGCATTAGACCATGTTCTAGAAGAAGAACATGCTGTTTGAGTTCACGAAGGAGCTCAATTACTTCATCACTGGAAGAGGAAGATGCCTTAGAGGCAGATTTCCTAGGATGAATGGGAGTGAGTGGAATAGATGAAGGATCATGTGCAGCCTTAGACCTAAGTTCACTAGATGATGCACCCTTATAAGCCCACAGATTATCTTTAAAAACAAGATTTTTCCTTTCAAAATACCCTTTTGTAAAGGCATAAGAAGATGCTTCTTTAGGACAAACACCTAGAATAGGGACTTTGTAAAACTCAAAAATCTTTTGAAGAAACTTTCCATAAGATAATTTTCTGCGAGAATCAGTGGCATAGCGAAGTAAAAACTTGCACATGACAAAACCAAAATCAATACGAATTTTTTTTTGAAAACAATAAAAGAGGTACAACTCCATTTTGTTTGCATCAGTTCTATGGCCATCAGTAGGCATAAGCAGGTTTGAAATGATAGAAAAAGCAATTAAATTCACAGGGGCCAGATCATTCAATTTAGCATCAGCAGGTGAGGAAAAACTTCTTTTGAAATAGGTTAACATTTTTGTCCCATCAAAATGATTTGCCGCAGTCGGGAGCTCTTCATAGGAAAAGAAATTAGCAATCTTATCTTTGCATAAACGTTCAATGGTAGTATTTAAAATGGAGTTCACAATTTCAGAGTCAAAGATTAAGTCTACCCCATTAACCCTGGAAAATATTTCAGTTTGGTCAGAACCTTTCCTTAGATTGGCAAAAAATTGATGCAACATATCAGGATAGTAGACATTTGGCATAGAAATAAGATGTGACCATTTCTGGAAAGCAAATAGACTCAGAATGGATTCTAAACCTATGGAGTGAAATTCAGAGGGGTTTATAGTTCTTTGAGGGATGACACCCTTCTGGGATATCCAGGAGTATTTGTCTTTCGCAGCATCATCAAAAAATGTAGGAGGAGGGGCTGATTTTGGAGGGGGTTGAGAAGATGGCCCCTGTCCAGATTCAGGCTGAGAGGAGGGTTGTGGTGTAGGCCGTGACATTTGACCCTTGATAGCTCCTCTTTTGAAGCGTTTGGATGTCCGTTTGACAGTGGGAAGACTCTCATCCTCATCCCTGAGTGGATGCTTGCGTCCGGCAGTAACTTTTCCTCCCCTTAGATTCACCATTGTGCGAAATGTATGGAATGATAGATGCAAATGATACACACAGTAGTAGGAAAGTGAATCGCACAAAAATTTTGGAACAAAAAAGCCTTGTAGAAGATTTGACAAAGCGGTTATGAAAAGATAGAGTTTTGAAGAAAATTTGGGAATATGCGAAGTGATAGATGATTATGTGAAATGATCAGGAATAATGACTCGCAATTGATCAGGAACTGTTTTGGTTGAGTCAATTTGGGAATGGGGGCTTCAGAACGATATGAATTTGAGAGTGAGAGACAAGAGGGTTTTCGTCCAAGAGGAAATAAAATGGGAAGAGTCTGAAGCAAATGAGGAAGAAAGTTGTTTTAAAAAATGAGCCGTTGCACTGTCGGACGGCCGAACGAAGTTGTGCGTCCGACAGTTGCGTCCGAACAGGCGCAATTCTGGAAAATGGCTGAAGAACATCATCGGACGTCCGTTCATCTTCTTTCGGACGTCCGAAGACTTTGAGAAATTTTAGGATGATTTTTCGATTATTCCTAATTTTGATCTTAGATGAATGAACTGATCTAATGGCAGAGCTTTGGTAAAAATATCAGCAAATTGATCTTTAGAACAAACATAATTTACACATATTTCACCTTTTTGAACAAGATCACGAATAAAGTGATGCTTTATATCTATGTGCTTTGTCCTAGAATGATGAATAGGATTTTTGGTCAAATTTATAGCACTAGTATTATCACAGAATACAGGCATGCAGTCATACAACAATCCAAAATCATTCAAAGTGTGCTTCATCCATAAAAGTTGAGCACAACATGCACTAGCGGCAATATATTCCGCTTCGGTTGTAGACAAAGATATTGCATTTTGCTTTTTGCTAAACCAAGAGACTAAACAATTTCCAAGAAAATGACAAGTTCCACTAGTACTCTTTCTATCCACACGACAACCTCCAAAATCAGCATCCGAATAACCATATAGTGCAAACTCATTAGATCTAGCATACCAAAGACCATAGTCTAATGTACCTTTCAAATACCTAAAAATCCTTTTTACAGCATTCAAATGTGATTCTTTTGGACAAGATTGAAATCTAGCACACAAGCAAACAGCAAACATAATATCAGGTCTACTTGCGGTTAAATAGAGTAGGCTTCCGATCATACCTCTATAATGCTTTTCATCCACATGATTACCTTCTTCATCTTTGTCAAGCTTTGTAGAAGTGCACATTGGAGTTCCAACTTGCTTTGAGTCCTCCATGCCAAACCTTTTCAGCAATTCCTTGGTATATTTTGCTTGATTTATAAAAATTCCCTCAAGCGCTTGATGTATTTGAAGTCCAAGGAAGAAATTTAATTCTCCCATCATACTCATTTCAAATTCATTTTGCATAGTGGTGGAAAACTCCTTGCATAGATACTCATTAGTAGCACCAAAAATAATATCATCAACATATATTTGCACAATAAGAAGGTCATTCAACACTTGCTTAGTAAAAAGTGTGGTGTCCACAACACCCCTTTTGAAACCATTTTCAATCAAAAAACCACTTAGTCTTTCATACCAAGCTCTTGGAGCCTGTTTTAGACCATATAAAGCTTTAGATAGTTTAAACACATGACTTGGAAATTTTGTATTTTCAAAACCGGGGGGTTGATCCACATATACTTCTTGATCAATAAAACCATTTAAAAAGGCACTTTTAACATCCATTTGAAACAATTTGAAGCCTTTAAAGCATGCAAAAGCAAGAAGCATTCTAATAGATTCTAATCTTGCTACGGGAGCAAATGTTTCATCAAAATCAATTCCTTCTTCTTGTGCATATCCTTTGGCAACTAATCTGGCTTTATTTCTTACAACAACACCTTTATCATCCAACTTATTTCTAAAAATCCACTTTGTACCAATGATAGGTTGATTTTGAGGTCTATTAACAAGTGTCCAAACTTCATTTCTCTCAAATTGATTAAGTTCTTCTTGCATTGCCAAAATCCAGTTTTCATCCTTTAAAGCATCATTGATATTTTTGGGTTCAAAGAGAGAAACTAAAGCAAAATTGTCAATCAATTTTCTAGATGAGGAACGAGTGTTTACCTTCTCGGATGGATCACCAATTATAAGCTCTTTTGGATGATTTTGGCTGAATTTCCAAGCCTTGGGAAGATCTTTGAGTGGATCATCATTTTTGTCTTCATCTTCTTCTTCTTGATCATTATGAACTTCATTTTCCATTTCAGTTGCTGCTGGTTTAGAGCTTCCTTCATTTCCAATTGATAGCTTTTCCATTCCTTCTCGAACACCTACATCATCATCCTCACACGAACTTTTGGAATTATCATCATTTGTTTCATCAAATGTTATATGTATAGCTTCTTCAATCACAAGAGTCCTTCTATTAAAAACTCTATATCCTCTTTTATTCTCACAATACCCCAAAAATATTCCTTCATCAGATTTTTTATCAAACTTACCAAGATGTTCCTTTAGATTCAAAATAAAGCATTTACAACCAAATACTTTGAAATAACCAACCGTAGGTTTCTTATCAAAAATCAGCTCATAAGGAGTTTTCTTTAAAATAGGTCTCAAAAGTATTCTATTCATCACATAACATGCAGTGTTTACCGCTTCAGCCCAAAGGTATTTAGGCAAACTACATTCACTTAACATAGTTCTAGCAGCCTCTTGTAGTGTCCTGTTTTTCCTTTCTACAACACCATTTTGTTGTGGAGTTCTTGCAATTGAAAACTCATGTGTAATGCCATTATGATCACAGAAATCTGGAAAACCACAATATTTGAATTCCGTTCCATTATCACTTCTAATCCTAACAATTTTTAAGCCAAGCAGATTTTGCACTTTAGCAAACAATGAAGTAAAATTCTTGAAGGCATCATCTTTATGAGCAAGAAATAGCACCCAAGTGTATCTAGAATAATCATCAACAATTACAAAACAATATCTTTTACCACCCAAGCTAGTAATTTGAGTGGGACCAAATAAATCAAGATGCAAGAGTTCCAAAGGTTTAGAAGTAGATACACACATCTTAGGTTTAAAGGAATTTTTTGTTTGCTTCCCAAATTGACATGCATCACATATTTTGTCCTTATCAAAACTGATTTTTGGCAAGCCTCTAACCAACTCCTTTTTCGAAATTTCCTTTAGTAAATCCATGTTAAAATGACAAAGTCTTCTATGCCACAACCAAGGATCTTCATTTGAAGCTTTAAGACATTTCAAGCTAGATGAATCAATTTTATCAAGAACCACAATATATATGTCGTTGAACCTCTTACCTTTGAACACAATATTATATTTGGAATCAAGCACAATGCATTCATGTTTTTTGAATAACACATTCAAGTCTTTATCACATAATTGACTAACACTAAGCAAGTTATAACTTAAGTTATCAACTAAGAGCACATTATGGACAAAAGTTTCACCATCCTTACCAACATCTCCTATACCAATTGTCTTAGCTTTCACATCATCACCGAATGTCACCTTTCCACTTGATTTTGATTTTAGCTTTATGAACAAGGAGGGATCACCGGTCATATGCCTTGAGCAGCCGCTATCAATAAACCATTTGGACTTGTTTGATCCTTTTTCCTGAAAATAGAAAGTGTTTGGTACCCTTTTTAATTTTTGGGTCCGCAATAGTTAGCATTGTATCTAACTAACCACATGCATTTCATCCCTTTGTTCAGATTTCTTTTCACATAGCAATCACCTTTCAAATGCCCTCTTTGACAACAAAAACCACACATAATGGAAGAGTCCTTAACATGTACTGGTTTGACATATCTCAATCCACCTTTTCTATATGTTGTGAAACCATGTGCATTTTTGTTGTGTGCAAATGTTCTTTGAAAAATAGTAGGATGTGTAGGTGACATGTTCCTTTTGATAAACTCCTGCTTTCTTGCTTTCAAAGTCTCATCCAAGTTGTCCATTCTCTTTTTTAAATCACCATGTCTTTCCTTCAGCATTTTACAAATATTTGTCTTTCTATCAAGCTCATTCTGAACATCAAATCCGGCTCTTACAAGACATTCATTGTCAGTCTTTAGTTGTTTATTTTGTTGAAGGAGACATGCATTTTCATGAATGAGAAAAGCAATTTTCTGTTTTAGCTGCTTGTTCTTATCATAAGATTCCTTCAAAGCATTATGCAGTTTTTCAACAAAGGATTCAAGATCATCATCTTCTTCATCATCACTTTCAGATTGAGAGTGTATGGAAGTTACCTCATTATCTCCAATAGCCATGAAGGCCATTTGAGCTGATTCTTCCTCTTCTTCAACTTCCCCTTCAGAGTTGCATTCATTCCAAGTAATCTGGAAGTTGTTGAATCTTGGCTTTCGATCAGCTTTTCCATCTTTCATTTTCTTCATGGGGCATTCGTTTGCATAGTGTCCAGGCTGTCCACATTCATAGCATTTGTCCACTTGCTTCTTGTTGAATTCTTGTTTTCCTTTGTTCCTTGCATTTGATGAATAATTTTGGAATTGATTGCTAGGTCCTCCCTTTCTGAACTTCCTTTTATTCAAGATTCTTTTGAAACCTCTTGTGATGAGAGCAAGATCATTATCATCACCATCCGAATCTTCATCATCCAAGTGAGCTGGATCATCTTCACTTTGAGTAGTCTTTAGAGCAATATTTCTTTTTGCTCTAGCATCCTCTTCCTCCTGCACTTTAGATTTCAGTTTTAACTCATAAGAGGTTAGTGAGTTAATGATAGATTCAATAGGCACAGAACTTAAATCCTTAGCCTCCTCTATTGCAGTCACTTTATTTTCCCATTCTTTGCCCAATGCATTGAGAATTTTTCTGTTCTTCTCTCCCAAGGTGTACTCTTTGCCCAACACCTCGAGATCTTTGATCAAGTCAGTGAACCTGCAAAACATTTTGTCAATATCCTCAAGAGGTTCAATCTTAAATGATTCATACTTTGTGACCAAGATGGCCTTTCTCTGTTCTCTCACATTGTCACCACCCTCATGGATTTCTCTTAACTTATCCCACATTTCTTTGGCTGATTTACAGCCTTTCACTCTAATTGATTCATTTGAATCTAAGGCACTATAAAGAACATTCATGGCCTTGGCATTCAATGTGAGGTTAGTCCTATCTTGAGCATTCATTTCAGCTCTCATTTTTGGCCGAAGCAGCCCTGTATCTGCATCAAGAAAGTTAGCTTCATGCGGTCCTTCACTCACAATAAACCACAGTTCAATATCAATAGATTGCAAAAAGATAATCATCCGTTCTTTCCAGCTAACATAGTTGGAGCCACTGAACATGGGAGGCCTAGTAACAGATTGCCCCTCAACAAACATAGCATGACTGGTTGTCATCTTTACTCCAAGCCGTTAGAGCTTAATCTCAAGGAGACCAAGCTCTGATACCAATTGTAAGTCCCAAAGACAACCAAGAGGGGGGGTGAATTGGGTTGATTAAAATCTTAACCAAATTTATGCACTTTTTCTTTAATAAAAATTTACCTTCTTTTCTAGTAATGATCAACCAAGTAGATTAGAAGACAAGAGCAATATTGATCAGAAACACAAGTATAGACAAGCAATGAGAATTTTATTAAACAGAAAAGTAAATTAGGGAATCAAACCAAGTGTCTACCAAGCTATCCTCAAACTTGAAGACCACACACTAGGAAGAGCAACTTCTCTTAGATGAAAGAAGATCAACTAGATGTACAATGGAGGGAGCACTTCTTCCTTGCCCTAAGCCTCACTTAGTCAAGCTAAGAAGTTTTACAATCACTCAGAAAAACCCTCAACAAAGCTACACTAAAGATCCTTTCAGTCACAAAAGAAATGCTCACCAGAAATTCACACCACTTTAAAACAAATCTTGCTTTGGAGACTATTTTCTAGCTAAAATATCTCTTGAGATCTTGTAAACAAAGTGTGCAAAAGTCCTTCCTTCGTTCAGAACAGTTTGCTTTTAAAGGGGAACAAAAATGGGTTTCATTAAAGCTTCCAACGGATAGAAGGCAGATGAAGGGTCAGCTAGCCGTTGGGGCTTTCGGACGTCCGACGATCAAATCATCGTCCGAACCAAACGTCCGAAAACCGCCAAGTTGAAGTTCGGACGTCCGATGAGATTTTTGTCGTCCGACAGCACAGCGTCCGATCGTAGGCCGAGAGTTAGCAAGTTATCTTGGAATTTTTCGGACGTCCGATCTGGTTGATATGCGTCCGAGGTGTGCGTCCGATCCTTCCGGACGTCCGACAGTTTCCTTTCGGCCGTCCGACCTGATTGTCCTGTTTTTGCTTCTCATTTTGGTTGTCTTGCATTTCATGACATATTTGAACCTGATTCTTGGATAGACAAAAACACTTGTATTTGAAGGAGGTTAGATAAACATTTCAAAGTACCAAGAATGACAAACTAGACATACTTAAAAGACAGTATCTTTGATCGGAACAAAACAATGACTAAATTCGTTTATATTATTTCAATCTTGTTTGCCACATCCAAAGCATCGTAGACTGGAGTCAATCAAACATATGCTTTCCTTGTTCCATCAGGCCTGATCAATCTTGGTCAGTATAAACGGTTTTGCTTTTAGCATTAGCAGTTTATGTGACTTTGTATTGGTCTTGGGTGCTAACTGTGATTCATCAAATGCCTAAGTTGACCTTGAACTTTTTTCAAATCTGTGTTGCACAAGGGCTTCTCTTTTTATTAATTTTTCATATTCATTACATACATTGAGAGAAGAATCTTCTTCTGACACAGACTGATTAATTGTTTCTGAGCCTATTGCACGTTTTTGGTTGTTTTACAGACTATATTTGCTAATGTGTGTGCCCGAAAGATAGGGTGAATGGGGGCTGGGGATGGATGCAGTGTATTGAACTAAATAGGTTGATTAATTTTCGCAAAGCCGATTTTTTTTAATCCTTATTTGGTTTCCTAAACTCCAACAGGTTTTGTATTTCTAGCATTTTACATTAGTTATGCAACTTTTATTTTGATTTTGGTCCAGAAATTGGACTCATCAGTGCAGTGAAGTAGCAGCTCTCTGCTTTGGTAGCCCTTCCATTTTCCTAGCTATGTGCATTAAAAATTGTCTTTCTTGAGATGAAATAGCTCTTATTATTGACTGCTTTCAAGTTGTGATTGTCCCAATATGAAAGAAAGCAGATGACAGAACTGGAGTTCTTAATGCTACATCATCAGTGAAAGGAAATCTGCAAGCAGCTGGAATAAAGGTCAAGTTTGATTACTCTGATCAGAGAACACCTGGATGGAAATATAACTTTTGGGAGATGAAGGTTTGCCTGCTTTTGTAGATGTTTTGTATCTTGCCCAGTATCTAGCTTGCCATTGGACTTCTCCTACCAAAGAATGAGTAAAAATAAGAGAAATTTAGGGACAGAAAATTTCAAATGCATGGCCACATGAACATTTCAAATGATTTTTTTTCTTAGAATGTTAACGAGTGCGGGACTATATCTAAACAAACAAGCATAAACTAACTTCCTTGGAGGTTTAAGATTCCTGAAGGTTAATTCTAATATATCTCACCAAACTTGGTTACTTTTAAGGCTTGTCACCTTACTTCACTTCGCTTGAGCATCTAGAGGTATTGTATAAAATTAGTTTGAAAAAAAAAATCAACTTGAGTGTTTAGGTTCCAATTGTGATTTGCTTAACCAAAACTTTTTTGTAGACTGGCTTGAATAATTAACAAGTCAAGTGATATCTATTGAAGACCATTTCAACTAGAGCTATTTCAGTGATTGTTGCCTTTGTTTTCTGGAAGGGAATGATGTTTCAATTTTGAAACATCTACTGTTGCTATTAACAATTTCATAGTTGGAAGTTATGTGTGTGGATCTCAAGAAATACTATTTTACAGTTGAATGTAATACAATTGTGCTTTGAAATTTACCTAGCTTTTCTACAGGGAGTACCTCTAAGAATTGAGATTGGACCTCGTGATGTGTCTAGTGGGACTATGGTCATTTCCAGAAAGTTATTCCTGGAAAACATGGAAAAGATTTTGGGATATCATGGATTCTTCAATTTTGGTTGTTTATGTTAAAGGGTTGTTGGATGAGATTTAGAGTTGCCTACTGGAGAGGACAACCTCTTCAATTCAAGAGTTTTTTTTTTCAGAACTTTAATTAAACCTGTTCTTCAAGACCTTGGTTCGTTTCTTTTGTAAACTTTAATTATTGGTAGATTGTTTGCTAAGTGCGCTAGCAATAATCTCTCAATTCTTCTGGTCTTGTGTTACATTTTTTTTTTTCACTCCAGTTTCTTTATCTTTCAAATAATAATAATGTCATTGGATTTATAGGTATTTCCTTAATATAGTATTTCACAGCTATTTATATTAAACTTGGCATACACATTTTTATCTCTCCCGCGCTTTGCACGGTTTATACCTTTTATACCTTCTAGCTTCTAACCTAAACATCCAAACTAGCTAAGTGTCCTTGGTGTGTAAGTATGAGAGAGCCACTCACGGTGTCTTTTTGTATATTTTTGAGATACGACTCCTTGTTATTTAATTGAGACAAGGGTTTTGACAGATGTGCATATGATTTTGTTAAATTATTTGGACAATTTAGAGGACTTTGTTTTTCATGAAAATTAGTGGTTTTATTGGGCTATGTGTATAGAGTGTCCACCTAAAATTTGGGACGAAAATATGGAGTAAAACTAAGGTTTTTATTCAAAGTTTTCAAATCAACCTGGTTTGACAGATTTAACTTGATTCAAAATTTTGATCAAGAAAGTACCATTAAACAATGAGATACTTCAAGAAACTTCTTGAATACTTTTTAACCAATTGGATAATGGATTGAAAGTGCCTTTTTCAATTTTAAAGGATTCTCCAATTATTAATGGAAAGAAGAAAAAATAGATCTTTTCTGCTATCAAATCTCGACAAATTTCCAAGTTTATTTCCTAAAGTAATTTAATGACTTGTAAACCAATTTTATAAAGACAGAAACATGATTTGAAAGTTTTATGGAAGTACTCTGAATCTTGAGGTTTTGAGAATTTATTGAAAAGTTTAGACAAATTTTAAATTTATGCTCTGTTGAAGAATGGTTTTCTGGAAAATCAAGTAATAGGCTGATGAACCCCGATCTTTGAAGTGTTATAACTCCCTATAGGAATGTCCAAATTGAATGCATTTTTCAAGAAACTAGACTTCAACTACTATTTATTGTCAAATTTTCATGGTCTAAAAAGGTGTGTACAAGTTATGCTGATTTTTTAAAGAAAGCCAAAACGTCAGCCAGGTTCTAGCGGCAGATCAATTTTCAGCCACGAATTTTAGTGATGATTTAAATGATTTGAAATCATTTATTCACAAAAGTTTTAGAATTTTGAGTTTAGTTTCTGTCAATATCTTTAGATTCTAAAAATGAGCTTTGTAACTTGAGTTATCATCAATTTACTAAAGGTATGTCTATCTGTAAATTTTCTGCTTGCGTCTTGAGTTATGGCTGTTATGTCAAAAACATTTAAAGGCTCATTTAAATTGCATAAGATGCCTAAGGTATGTTTTATACTCAGTAAGGAGTTGGGTAAGAGCGTTGTATGCTTTTTTCATGTTTTAAAGTTGGCTTAAAGTAGTGTTTTCAGGTATTGTACAAAACTGGAAAACTTGTTGCACTTATAGCATACATCATAGTCTGTAAGTGAAAGATTATGGGACGTAGGTGGTAATAATTTATCAATGATTTATATGGATATAGGGTGATTGCAAGGTCAAAAAGAAAATCAAAATTTAGAATTGTCTATTGAAGTGAGGTGAGCAGTCTTTGCCATCTTTGGTTTTGTAAATGATACTTGAATGCAACGATTTATAGAAACAAAGCAGGATTTAAGTTGCTCTTTTGAGTAGCTTTTGTAATTGATAGTTTTCTAAATGCTTCAAAGGCTTACAAATGTTTGCAAAAAGAATTGTCTTGCAAAAGTTTGTTTTCTCAAATAAAATATTTTGTTATGAAAAATTGGACCATATGAGTATTTCTACTATTGTTTCCTATGATATGAAATTGAAGTGAGTGGTTAATTTTCAAATGCTAAGCATGAATTTCATGATTGTGTGAATTGAAATTGTATCCTAAATGGCTCGATTATGTTGATCATGTCTTATCAGAGAACTATAGTTGACCTTACTTATCGACCTATTGGAATATCAAATATCGGCTTATAGGGCCTTTGTGAGATTGGCCGTCTCCTTGGTTGCCCAACTAGTAGGGTATATATACTAGGCTGAGTACTAAAAAACCGATAATGGATTGTTCCCATGATTGAGCTGTAATAAGTTATCCTATATCGTAAAGAATGGAATAATTGGCTTGTTGTTTATTGAGAATTAAATATTTGTGCCACTCACATGTAAAGTATAGATGCTTTGTGTGAATTATTATGTTTGATATTGTATATTATGACAAGTGAATTATTGCCAAAAAGTATTATATGGAGTGCATATTGGTTCACAAGGATAACTGAGGGTACTTGCTGAGTGATTTGGTTCACTCACCCCACTTTTATCAATTGCTTTGCAGATTTAGATGGGTACGCGCTTATAGAGGTTAATCTAAGTGAGGAGTACACATGACCACATTTTCAAAACTACCATATCTGATTTAAAACCAACAGCTTTGGTTCTTTTGAAAGGTGGAATCTAAATCGGCTCATATAGGGATGATTACAGTTACGATTCTTGAACCTCCGATTTCGATTACAATTCCGATTTGTTGGTTTGTATTATCATGTCTAAGGAAAAAAGAGTAATTTCTTCTTGAAAAATATTTATTTCTCAATTAGCATTTGAATTGTGAAGATTCTACAACTCGATACGACAGCCAAAAAGGTGATTGTTATACAATATGTAAAATATATTAATCATATAAAAGATTCGTTTATACTTGAGAAATATAATTATAAACATAAAAGGTTGTGTTTAATGTGATACCCCAACTTTTAGGATCATCTTTTGTTTAGTCTCAAGGAGGATATTACGGTTTCTTTAGTTTATTTTTATTTTAAAACATTATTTTGTTTTAAAGAAGGACTTAACGTTATTTCTTTGGGTTTGATTTAAAACCTTGTTTTATTTTAAAAGACTAGAAACCCTAAAAGTCTAATCAAAACCCTAGTTTCACTTGTGACTGATCGTTTTCTCAAATTTCTCATATTTTAACCGAAACCTTAAATTCAATTTATGGAATTGTAAAACCCTTCACGTTTTTCTTAAAAATGCCCTTTTATTTGGAAATTATTTATTTATTATGGCCCTACCCAATCACCCCACAATAAGTGTAAATGAATATAGAAGTAAGGGTTTTCGTTGTCCGTTTCCAAGTTATAGCGAATTAGGATTTTCACGTTTTTTCGTAGTGTGACTATTCGGTACGGAGGGAGGATCAAATTTGGTAGGTAAGAGTGACTTTTGGATGATGAAATATTATATGATTAGAAGTGATAATAATAAGTTAGTGATTAGAAGTTAAAAACTCAAGTATATGCGATTTAAGGAAAAACGGCTCGGACCGACGGGTGTCGCGCGCTACCGATTGAACACACCATTTGATCCCTACTTTATTACCTTAATCTTCTCATTTTATTACAGCTAATTAACCCTCAAAATATCTCATACATCAGCCACAATTGTTGACTTTAAATACCAAGAGAGAGAAGGGAAAAAATGAATGGAATTGGTAGCGACAAGTGGCGGTATTTCATTGGTTGGTTGACTAACTAATTTACACCATATTTATCACCAAAAACCAACCTATTTCCTCCATTATTTCTGCATATCAGCCGTGAGTTGAGGGAGGAAAACAAGAGAAAAGGAAACTTCAATCAATCTTGGTTTGAGCTTGAATGAGTGAAAACAAGAAAAAACTAAACCGATTAATCATTAGTTTGGAAGCTTGGGAAGCTTAAGGAGCTAAATTTTGCCAAGGGAAGTGAAGGATAACTCTTGAAAGCTCTTGTCTTGGGGTATAAGGCTAAAACCATGGCTTTGGTTCTTTTATTTTGGTTTAAGTTGTTATATAATACTTGTTTTGGTTGGATTAGTGGTGATACAAGTTGTTATGATGATTTAAAGGTGATTTATGTGAGTTAGGGTTTGAGGTATTTGCTGCCTATCCTTGCTATATGGATGATATATGTTGTATTTAAGCTTATATAAGTGGTTGTGGTGATGATTGGAGCAAGAAATCAAGAAAGGTTGCATTGAATCCCAAAATTCCCAGATTTCTGGAAAATTTCAGCCTTGTTCTGTCCGGTTTTATTGCACCATGTTAGAGGTTGAATTAGGCTTGGCATAAAACATGAAAGTTGTATAGAATGATTTTTTATAGTTTCCTACAAAATTTCACCTTAATCGGAGCCATGTAGCCTGTGAAAAGACCGAAATACCCCTGCTGCCCTGTTTATGTCCGAACCTGCTAATCCGCTTCTGTAATTGGTTAGTTTGACCAGGAATACTACTGATTTGGTTAATGATGTCTTCTTAATACTTATAGCCTTGTATCTTAGCTTTCAAATGGCTTTGGAATTTCCGGAATTGGAGTTGTGTGTGCTGAGATATGAGTGAATGAATCAGGACTGCTAGTTGAATTTCACAGTGAGTTTTGAACTGGAAAATCTGGAGTTGTTTTGGTAAATTTTACCTATTTAGGGTGCGAAATGGACTGTGTGCTCTTCATGAAAGTTGTAGGTCCTTGTCTTTGCTTCGAAATTGTATAAAGTACATCCAAATCCGAGTTCCGTATCTTCAGTTATGACCAAAACAAGATCAATTGTCAGAACTGCCTGCGCATTGGACAGTTCTGACAAGAATGTTTGGACGCGTTTTCCTCCATGCTCTGTATTGATTCAGCTTTTGGTCCAAACATGAAAGTTATAGCCTTATGTCTTAGCTTTTTAACGCCTCTATAATTTCTTGATTTCGATTTCTGAACCGTGTGTTACGGTTTTTCAAACAGGGCCTGTTTGGTAACCCGAAATGAAATAGCTGGAACTATTTTGTGCATTTTTGATCAATACCTATTGAGATCTGGGTTGAGATGTCTAAATAAAAGTTGTATCCCTTCCTCATAGCTTCGAAACGGTATCTCACCCACCTTGATCCGATATTCCTAGCCTAACTTTTGATCAAAAACGGTTTGGGATGGCAAATCTGGCCGTTTCAGTTTCCGTTTCCGTGTCCGTCTCCATTTCCGTGTGCCGTTTCCGCACTTGCATGTGCCAATTTTTCCGTTTTACTTGATTTATGCATGTTAGTGGCCGTTTGTGATATATTGTGATGCAATCTTCTATTTCAGACGGTGACGGGTTAGACGGTACCGGTGGGGCCTACTAGCTGTATACGTGACGTGATCCTTGAATTTTTGCTATACGTACTTTTGGAGTAAGTATTCAGGCCATTTATGTGTATAAACTGCTTATGTGTTTTGATGTGAATAAAAGGGGGACTTAGGCGAGGGTGTACTTTATCACACTCGACCTAAACCCTAGTTTGTACCTATGTTTTTTATGAGATGTGTATACATGAATTATTTTGGGTTTGAACCCCTTGAGCTTGTAGCTCGGGGTGACGTTTGTAAGTTGGGGTTGATCTTCCGACGTAGATGGACTATTCGAGCAGGTCAGGGACTATTCGAGCCGGTCAGGGCTTGGTCGAAGCCAGTCCAACTTAGTCTGAGGTCACCAAGTTTGTGAATCCGGTTCACCGAGAATGTGAACCAAGTTTGTGACCCGAGCTTGTGACTCAAGCTCAAGTTTCTGATTTCGTTCGCTCGAGCAAGTTTGTGAGGTGACTGGCCAGTGAGGGTGATAAGGTGTACGGTGGGAGTACAAGTGGAGTTCTACGGACCATTATTTGTGGTCGACGGAGTGTCGACAGGAGATCACACGTGGCATACGATTTGGTTTTGGAGCCAACCTGTATCCTTCATTTGTATTGTTACTTTTGCACTTGACTTGACATTTTGTGAAATAGTTGTTTATTTTAATATGAAATTTACGTGTTTACCCCCGTGTACTTACTAAGCATATAGCTTACCTCGTTTCCTTTGTTTTCCTTAGCAGGGGCGAAGCGGGGAAACTTTTGGACACTGCCACTAGTATAGTTAGGGTTAGTTGTAATAGTTGGTCGGTTAAGATGTTCCTTTTGTTTTGGTGGTTTGTATAAGGACCCACCTTAAGGTCCACCTTCTGCTGATTGTTATTATAATGTAATATGGTGGTCTGAATAGATACTTTTGAAGATGTAAATAGTACTCTTTTGGTTTAATATAGTTTTATTAGTTTTGTGTTTCGAGTCCTGGCGCGAGCTAGGCAGGCATCCTGCCGATACCCTAGGGTTCGCCCTTGGGAGAAGCGGGGGCGTCACATTTAACATGAGGTCTTAGTTGGACATTACTTTTATGGACTTGAAATGATTCTAATATTTTTAATCTTATCCTCCCAATAGAGGGAGGACACTTGAATAAGGACATGAAATACTTGGTATTATAAACAAAACATGTCATGAAATATTTGTCTCATCGACAATGCAAGAAAGAACACCATTGTGAAAATTTAAGTAGAGAATTCAAAACTGTGACTCAAAAGAAATAAGCTTGATCCGCTTCATTGTAAGCCCTTGACGTGAATCCACGAACCACAGCCGGATTAAATTTTTTCATCTCAAATAAATCGGCAGTTCTACATGGGAATTATATCAAAATTTACTGTTATATAAACAACCGAGTATTTGTCTTCACAATAAACTAAACATGTCATGAAATTCTTATCGTAACTGAGAAATAAATATTACTGCATTCATAGAGTGTAATATTTTATGTGATTTTAAAAATTTAGATTACAAGAGTAGCAGAAGCTTTTATGTGATTAAAAGCCACATTTTCAAGTTTTATGATTATATTTAAAAGTAATGTAGTATCATTTTTAAATTAAGTTCTGTTTAATTGATATTGATAGCTTATTTCAAGTCCTTTTCCTCCCAATAGATATACTTACTAAAAATTATATGAACTCTGGCATTATTTTTAAATAAGTCTTAGTTAGACTTGTATGAAACAAATATTAGATATTGGACTTGAATTTCACCTAAATCAAAGTACAGCCGTATGTTGTTCTAAGGACTAGACTTCAGGCTGTGCATTAGCTTTAAAATAGAATTGTATGGGATCATAAACATCCACATAGTCAACATTTAAGGAATAACTATAACCTAATCAATCTAGGTGAAATATTAACTACAACATAAAATAATGCTTGGATGATGATTTAGCTAGTTGAGACGAGGTTAATCAGCAATCAATGGATCTCGACACTTCATTTTAGTCTTGGAAGCTCCCACTAGAGCTCAAAATGCCCCTTTAAACTTCATAGCTCTTGCTCTAGTAACCTAATCTGCAAGAATCGATATTGGATCACCTTGGATAGCTCGTGTACTCACATCAGTGGGCTTGTTTCTTGAAATTACTGAGGAAGGACTTGAGTTAAGATAATGATTGCTTGTACGATAATTATGTTGCACAATTCTTTCATTGCTAAAAAGTTTTTTTTCCAACTAGGATTTGTTTTAGGAAACCAAATCCAGCTTTGTTTTTCTTGAAGTTTTTACTGATCAACAAGTTTTCAAAGCTGATCAAGCATATTTCTTGAAGCTTTTCACGGATTAAGTAAGTTTATTTTGCTGGATTTCATTCAAGAAACAAGGGACACGCCACGAATTGTTGGAAACGAAGTAGAGTTTCTCAAAACCTTCAAGATTCAATCTCTTTTTTTTTTCTTCTTCCAAGAATCTTCACGATCTTTAAGATGTGAACCAAATTGTTCAAGAACTTCAAGAATTCCCCACCAACAGCCCGCACAACAAGAATCAGCAAAATTCAATGCAAGAAACAAGAGAAACACAACAAGGAAGAAACGAACAATGAGTAAAAATAATGAATTACTATGGACACAAGGTAAGTTACATGATCAGATTTTTTTTTTTTACTCAAACACACAACTATGGAAGATTAAAAACAAGACAACAGATTTAAAACACAAAGAAATGACACAAGAAAGGACAAAACACGGTTGGAACAAATCAAGGAGAAGCATGAAACTAAACCCTAGAAACAAAACCCTAAAACGAATTTGAGAAGAAAAAAATTGACACAAACGAAAGAACGAACAGAAAAATATAATCTGGAATTTTTTCTAATTCGAATGAAAAATAACTTGGGATGAACAGTGTGCTACAGTATGATGAACAGTAATTGCTACAGTAAATGAACAATATCCATTTTTTTTCTTTTTTATTTTTGACGACTCAACACAGAGTTGCGACTTCATTTGGAAGAAATTTAATGGGAGTTGAACACTTGGAAAACATGATTCCAAGAACTTAATCATACCAAGAAATCCCAATCTCGATCAATCAAAGGGATAGGTTAGACTCAAACAATAAAATCAAGAAAACAAGAATCAATTTTTTTTGTTTCTTTTTAAATCAAAAGGCGGCTAGAGTTTTGGTAGAAAAACAAATAGGTAAAACAAGAAAAGGGAAAAAAAAGGATATTAACCTGAATCAAGAGCTGAAATTTTGATACCAACTGATACGAACTACGCCCTATCGTAAATGTAACCCACACATGCCCTATCGCAGATGTAGCCCACACACGATGAGCCACAAGATCTAGAATTGGTGTATCAAAGTTTGATAGCAATGGAAACTCAACTCATACAAGGACCCCCTCTAAGATTTGGTGTGCAAGGACTGCTCGAGTATGAATCGAATTGGTTGAATTACGCCACAATCTAGAACATTTCTAGGTTAATAAGTCAATTGAACACTTAGGACCCCTCTAAGATGTTCAAGAAGAGCTCACGAAAAAGCTAAAAGAAAACTCTCAAGAGTTATTTTGTTGGAAATTTTCGGCCCATTTATTCCAAGAAAGAATGGCTATTTATAGCCATGTTTACAACCCTAAAAATGAATCCAATTGGGACTAGAATTACACCACTTATCCTATCCATTGGACCTAACCTAACTAAACTCAAAATACCTAATATTCAGCCCAAACATATTCCAAAGCTGGCCAAATTTATTCCAAACCAAATGATTAAACAACTTAAAGAAACGACTCATAAAAAAATCCATACTAACGAAGTGGATCAAACAACCTTAATCAGATGGCTTTATTTCAACTACTAATGACTCAAAAGAACTTAACTAACAAACTGACTTAATCAACATAACCAACATTGTGACGGCCCCACCTCCCCCTAGGGCGTACCCCAAGGTTCGGCGGGTCGCCTGCCCAACTCTCGCCAGGACTCAGTCGATCACTTCAGTTCTCAATTAAAATCGGAATAAAACCACAAGAATAAATAGGCAACTATCCAAAACTTAAAGTGGAACTTATATACATTGCCATCCCAAAAGAGAGTATAACATCGAATATACAAAGGTTCTCAATCCTTCATACGTCCAGTCCGTGCCAAGCACTAGGGCGAGAACCATTACAATAGAACTAAACTGGCTAGACTATGCTCTCATCCTGCTCGCCATCCCCTGTTAAGGAAAACAAAACTAAAGGGATGAGCTTGAAAGCTCAGTGAGGTTTCGAACATAGAATCAAGTAATAAACCCAATACATTAACCCATAATTCAAGAAAACATTTACAATACAAAGCGATAAACACATTCATTAAAAGGATACGTTCATTCGTTCATTCGTTCGTTCTCCTGTCATTCCCCTTTCCTTCATTCATTTGAAAATGCATTTTTCGTTTATACATAAAACCCTCGTTCGTTCGTTCATTCGTTCATTTCATTCACCCTTTCCTGGACATTGGCCAGGCTCCACCAACCTCCACCAACCTACAAGGTAATACTCGAGTATACCAAACATTCACCCAGGTCACCATATCGACCGATCGAGTCCGCTTCTGGCTCGAGTCGATCGGTAACAAGGGGCAGTGGCCAGTTCAGCCAAAAGGCTTACATTCATGCACAAGTAGCATTTCAATCGTTCAATCATTGAAAAGTTCACAATCATTTAGGCTGAGTGCGATAAAGTACACACTCGCCTAGAAAACTCGTTTTGGCTAATCATTGAAAGCGTTTAACATGTTATCAGTCATATATACAAGCCATATAATCAAGAAATATAACAAACAAGGAACACTCACCTATACAAGCAAAATAACGTCCAATTCCTCAATCACCAATGAAACCTAAAATTAAGCAAGAGAACATATTACAAGTTATCTAGTAAATCAACTAGGTAAAATTAAAGGAAGTCCGACTAATTACTAGTAGGACGTATAAAGATGATTCTTAAGTGAAAAGAGGGTATTTGAATCTGTGGTCGGAAATAATTAGGGTTTCGTAATCCAAGCGTGAAGCCAAATTCAAAAGGGTCATAAAATTTTCCAATGGAAATCCTTGAACTAACGACAAGTCGGAATCCAACTAGATAGGCTAAGAAATACTATTTTCGGAATCGTTTATATGGTTCAAAATCATCTCATATTCAAGTAGATATTATAGACTAAATGCCTTAATGAAATTCATGTAAAAGGGAGAACAAAATACCCAAGAAAAACCCTAAACCACTCCTCTCTATTTGGGTAAGAGTAAGTAAATATTTGGAGTTTCCAATTGAAGAAGGATCATGTTTTAAGATGGAAAAACAGTAATAGGATTTTCCAATCGAAAATATATAAGTTCAAATAGAAACTTAGCTCTTAAGCGAAAATTTGGGCAACGCGCCCTTTGTGTTTACCTATTTTTCAGCCATTTATGGCTTCATTATTTTTCCTCAACCAATCCCAAAGTCATACATATCAGTGATTCAAGTCAATAGCCATTCCATAGGCTCAAAACAATATAAGAACAAGAATTAAACTAATAACAAGTGCGGAAATGCAATCTAGCAAAAGACAGATTTGACGTGTGGTTGCGGAAAGAACACATCTGAGGCTACGCTTATCGGATTGGGATGAATCTTATGCCGTTTCGAAGCTAAGACACAGGGTTATAATTTTCATGAAGATAACTTAGTCCAGTTTCTAATGAAACCTAGTCAAATTCCCAATTTACAGAACCAAAATCCAACTAGTAGGCTAATTAACCACACTGCACTGGAATGGTCATATCTCAGGTTACCAAGGTCCGATTAAGGTGTTCTTGGAGGCGTTTAAAAGCTAAGACAAAATACTAAAACTTTAATGTTTTAAAAATTGGCTAAATCAGCACGGATCCTAGTGAATAAACATGATAAACTGGATGAACTGACTAAAACGGAACACTGGAAACATCCTAAAACAGTGAGGGTATTTTGGTCTTTTCACAGGATACATTGCTCCGATTGCGCTGAAATTTTGTAGACTTCTATAAAATACCATTATCTACAACTTTCATGTTTTAGGCCAAGCCTAATTTGGCCTCTAAATATGAGTACCAAAACCGGGCAGAAAGAGGGGAAATTTTTCCAGAAATCTGGAATTTGTTGATTTCAATGCAACCTTTCTTGATTTCTTACTTCACTTACTACCAAAACCCCTTATATAACCTTATATACAACATATACTAACTATACAACAAGTTTAGGCAGAAATTTATTAAACCCTAACTTGCATATATCATCCAAAAATCATCACATCCACTTGCATATCTTGTAATCAAGCCAAAACATGAACTAGATGACATCTTAAACCAAAATTTAAAAGACCAAAAACCATAATCAGATCTTATACCTCAAAGAAAAGCTTGGAAGAGTGATACTCCACTTCCTTTGGAAATTTTTGTTTGCCCTAGCTTCTTAAGCCCACTACTAGCACTTTAATCGGTTTGGAAGTTTGATTTCTCACTTGGATAGCTAAGATCAAGAAGAAGAAAGTTGTTCTTGTTCTCTCTTTTCTCTCTCTCTTTGGTCGGCCAAGCTGCTGAAATAATGAAGAGGAAAGGTGCAAAAATTGGGATAAGAAGGATGGTTACTCTCTTGGTCAAGAAACTCTTAGGTGACGACAAGTGTCGCCACCACCACCTTTCATTTTTCTCTTTCTTTTCCTTGCTATTTTGAGCCCTAAATTTCGGTCAAACTAGCTGGCAAATGAGAAGATATTTTTCTCAAGTATTAATGAGTTTGTATGGTAAGAAAGTGGTGGTCAAGTGGTGCGTTCAAACGGTAGTGCGCAGGACCCGCCGGTTCGCGCTGTTTTTCTTTAAAACACACGTACTAGGGTTTTTACTTCCTATTCACTAACCTTATATCATTGCTTCTAATCGCATATTATTTCTCACTTAAACGTCACTCTTAAGTACCAAATTTGATCCGTACTCTGTACCGGATAATTACACTGCGGATACACGAAAATTCTTATTTCACCTTGAATTGAAAACGAATAGGAAAACCCTAATTTCCTATGACTCTTGGCACTTTTCTAGGGTGATTTAGCCGTAGGATGTTATGAATAATAATTACCAAATAATTTTCAAATAAAAGGGAATTTGAGAAAATATAAGGAATTTTCAAGTCCTCACAAACATGACCAAAAGACTCGCACCCAGTTAGATGCAGGCACGCTTAATGCCAACAATGTCTCAATTTGAATCCATACTTAAAAGACCACGAGCATCAAAACCCTAAGGATCGGAGAGATTGATCCATGCTCGAACCCCAGCATCGTGATCAATTCTTGGACAGCTTTCATGCTCACATCAATTTTATTTGATATTTGATGGAATATACTTTAGTTTAGCTTTGTGCCTTGTGCCTTGGGATTAGCCACAACATACGGTGGTGTTATGTCTTTGTGACAGCCCCACCTCACCCTAAGGCGAACCAAAGGGTTCGGCGGGCCGCCTGCCCAACTCTCGCCGGGACTCAGTTGTTCACTACAGTCCTCAAACAAATACAATGTACATCTCACATATTACATCAAATTCTCCAATAATTACATGTCATAAGCGAAGCGGAAACAATTCCAAATAAGCCATCCAGTCACGTGAATAAGTACTACAAGTCTGTCCTTCGCCTTGAGCCCTGTGGAGGGGAATAAAATATTTTTTGGGTGAGCTAGAAGCTCAGCGAGTAACCAGTAAAATCAGTAATCAAATCGGTTTCACAATAGTTCATTTCAATGATGTCATATATGAAACGATAAGTCAAGAAACAATTACAACATTTGCAAGAAACCATACATGAAAAAGATACGTTCGTTCGTTCATTCGTTCGTTCTCCTGTCATTCCCCTTTCCTTCATTCATTTGAAAATGCATTTTTCATTTATCAATAAAATCCTCGTTCGTTCGTTCGTTCATTCAACCTTTCCTTGACATCGGCCAAGCTCCACCAACCTCCACCAACCTACAAGGTAATACTTGAGTATACCAAACGTTCACCCAAGTCACCATATCGCCCGATCGAGTCCGCTTCTGGCTCGAGTCGATCGGTAACAAGGGGCAGTGGCCAGTTTAGCCAAAAGGCTTACATTCATGCACAAGTAACATTTCAATCGTTCCATCTTTGAAATTTCACATTTATCGAGGTCGAGTGCGATAAAGTACACACTCGCCTAGAAAACTCGTTTTGGAAATCATTGAAAGCACTTAACACGTTATCAAACAATAATACAAGTCATGAAGTCAAGAAAATACAACAAACAAGGAACACCTAATAAAATCAGTAATCAAATATATTTCACAATAATGCATTTCGATGATGTCATGATTCCAAGATCAAATGTACGTATTTTTGCTCTCGTGAGCCAGTGAAGTCATTGCACTTAAACACCTAACGCTCAAATAGCTCAGATAACAGATAAACAGGAATGAGGAGCCATCGTGCTCCAAATAACTAGTAAACAGATAGTGGAGACGTTGGTGTTCAGCACAGACTTCCCAAGAACTCAGTTAAGCCAAATCATGTCATGAACTCTGTGAGAACACGTAATTTTTTTTCAGTTTTAGGTTTTATTCGGGTTAATGGCTTGTTTTCTGCATTTTCTTTATTAGGAAAATTTTCTAGATAATTTTTATGAGCAAAATATAGTTTTTAAATCATTTTCTAGTATAAGTTAGTTCATGTGAAATTAAGAGTGTATATCGAACGTGGGACCCACTAGTGCGAAAAGATCGGAAAAATTCGGCCAACTAGGTTAAGTTTTGGATATTGGAATTAATTTACCGGGTGTTAAGAGATAAGTAGAGGATGCTAAGTGGATTGGTATAAGAGAGACAAAAGTTAGGCAAGCAATTAATGATGGTGACAAGTGTCACCATAGGGTTGGTAGAAACTTTTGACTACTATTCCATGTCTTACCAATTGACTAAATAAGCTAAAAATTTACCAAAAATTCCTCCATTTCCAAGCTCTAGTGGCCGGCCCTCTCTCTCAAGAAAGGAAGAAAGAAAGCTCTCCAAGTTTGCTCCAATCTTGCTCCAATCTACCAAATCAACCATTTACTCTTGTTTTGTTCCATAGAAACCCTTAAGGGAGTGTTTGTGAGTTGTTTTGTGGAGTTATTTGGAAAGCTAAGAGGACTAGTTGCTCTCTTTCTTGTCTTGCTAAGGTAAGTTGAGAAGGACCCCTCTCCTCCCTCTAATGATGCTTAATCCATGATTAGTGGTAGTATAAGATGCAATTTTATGGATTATATCTTGATTTGTGGTTGAATTGATGAAGTTTTGTAATTAGTGGAGATTTTTCTGTTTTCATATGAATATGATTATGTGGTTATGTATGATGATTGGAAATGGTATTTAAGGAAGCTAGAAGGTGAAAAAAGAGGTAAATTGCAAGCAATTTCTGTTTTGGAAGAAAAATTGGAAAGCTAGGGTTCCTTGAATTACATTCTGCCCGGTTTTGTAGCTCATAGTTAGAGGCCGAATTGGCCTTGGGTTAAAACATGAAAGTTGTAGGGAATGATATTTTAGAGATTCCTGAAAAATTTCAGGTCAATCGGAGTAGTGTAGCTTGAGAAAAGATGGAATTACCCTTGCTGCCCTGGCTTTACCCGAATTTGGGAATTGCTTCTGTAATTGGTTATTTTGGTCAGGAATGCTTCCGAATTGGTTGTTGAGGTCTTCTGACGAAATGTTCCTCTGTTTCTTAGCTTTCATATGGCTTTGGAATTTCTGGATTTAGACTTAGGTAGGCTGATTTATGATGTTTTCACTAGAATGCGTTCTGTGAATCTGTTTTTGCGGTTCTGGTGTAGTAGATTGCATTTTTGACCTGGTTACACTCGAAACTGGGTTGAGTGACCTTCTGTAATATTGTAGCCCTATCTCTTAGCTTCGAAACAGTGGGTCTTGTACCTTCATCTGATAATTGTAGTGCCATTGGGGCCAATACCGCATAATGACGTCAAAAACTATTTTTTTCCGGGTTAACACTTACTCCATTTCCGGATTTTTCTGGTTTCCTCTATTGCTTGTGTGTGCTTATGGAACCCTATTTTGGGAATATTTGGCATTGGTTTATGACTCTTTATCGAGTCTCATTCTACTTGTTTGCGTGTTTTAGGGCGTGACGGTGGTTCACGACGTTCCTTTGACGGAAGTGCATGAAATATCACTTTCGAGCTTGGTGAGTGTACTACTCACTTGTGTGTTACTACATGGCTTTGATACTTGAACTTGATGAGTTAAATGTTATTGCACTATTGATATTGATTGAAGTGAGGGTGTACTTTATCACTCTCACTTATTTCTCATGTTATTGAAATGTTACATGAAATAAAAGTACATGACTTGGTGTCGTTTGGACGAGTATCCAACGACCATGATTGTTATCGTTGAGCTCAACCCCATTGGTAGTTGATTGAATCGAGCCGGCGAGGGCTTGGTCGTGACAATTAATGAGCCTTGGGGAAAGTTATATGGAATCTTGTAGTATGCGAGACTCTCGATTCCGGTATACTCGAGTAATATCACAGTGCAAGTGTTTGGAGTTCGGGCCCGGTAGGGGAATGTCAGGTGGAAGGAATGGAAGTAAAGTGAAGTCTACGGTTGGTTACTTTTAAACATTGACGGAGAGTCAATGAGATCCGATCAAGAATGCAAACGAGGAAAAGGGCTCTTGAGAGCCGCCCGTATCCTTTTATCATCATTATTGATGTGTGTTTTTATTTACTTTTGATGAATTGGACTGAAAAGCTTGATGTATCTATGGACTTGGTTGCTTGAGTAGTATTATCTCACTGGGCAATTAGCTCACCCTATTCCTTTTGTTTTCCTTACAGGAAAATAAATACTTTTGGACTGCAATTGATAATTGGTTGCCGAATTGAGCTAGTTGGACATACCTTTTGTATAGCTCATTTATTGAAACCCTAAATGTACTTTTGGGACCATTTCTCTTTTGATTTGGCAAACCGTATTTGTATCCACTTTTGAATCACTTTGGTATGCCGCTTTGGATTGTATCTGCTAAATTTCAACATGTAAATATTTGCTTGATGTTTGGTTGAGGTTTCGACGGGTCGGTTACTATTCATGGCCGACTCCGATTTTATTTTTTTTTATTTTGACATTTTGACTTGTTTACGTGCGTTTATAAGTTCCGGATCGTATTAGCTCGCTCTATACCGAACCGTTAGTCCTGGCGAGAGCTGGGCAGGCAGTCCGCTAACCCCTTTGGTTCGCCTTAGGGGAAGGTGGGGCTGTCACAAACTCGCATGCAAGCACGCATGATATGCAGTCGAGTAAATAATGCAAGAAACATTTCAAAAGTACTTTGGAAACAGTTTAGGGTCACTCACCTCCATGGCTCAGAAACCATCCATCATATATCATTGCCTTGCTCAAATCCCAGTCTTAGATCACAAACTCAATGCAAACAAGTCCTTTCAAAGTTCGGACAGCACTTCCCCTAAATTTGCTTACTTTTCCAGCCGTCATGGCTTTATTAGTTTCCTCAGCCAGTCCCAAGTCACACACAAAATAAGTTCATTCAATAGCTGTTCAGTAAGCTCCAAGTAGTACAAGTACAATTCAAGCTAGGGAAAAGTCCGGAAATGGAATTAACTCTAACCCAATAAAAAATAGTTTTGACATCATTTTGCGGTTTTGGCACCACCGGCACTACGGTTATCGGATGAAGGTGAAAGATACACCGTTTCGAAGCTAAGAGATAGGGCTACAGTATTTTAGAAGGTCACTCAGCCAAGTTTCAAGTGTAACCAGGCCAAAAATGCAATATACTGCACCAGAACCGCAAAAATAGATTCACAAATCGTATTCTGGTGCAAACATCATAAATCAGGCTACCTAAGTCCAAATTCAGTAATTCCAAAGCCATCCGAAAGCTAAGAAACAGGGATACAATTCATCAGAAGGCCTCAACAAATAATTCCGAAGCATTCCTAACCAAAATAACCCAGTACAGAAGTAATTCTCAAATTCGGGTAGAAACAGGGCAGCAAGGGTAATTCCATCTTTTCACAAGCTACGTTACTCCGATTGACCTGAAATTTTGTAGGTTTCTCTAGAATATCATTCCATACAACTTTCATGTTTTAATCCAAGGCCAATTCGACCTCTAACTATGAGCTACAAAACCGGGCAGAATGTAGGAACATAAACCCTAGTTTTCCAATTTTCCTTCCAAAACAGAAATTTCTTGCAATTAACCACTTTTTCCACCTTCTAACTTCCTTAAATATCATTTCCAATCATCATACATGACCACATAATCATATTCATATGAAAACAGAAAAATCTCCAATAATTATAAAACTTCACCAATTCAACCAAAAATCAAGATATAATCCATAAAATTGCATCTTATACCACCACCAATCATGAATTTAACATCATTAGAGGGAGGAGAGGGGTTCCTTCACAACTCACCTTAGCAACACAAGAGAGAGAGCAACTAGTCACCTTAGCTTTCCAAACAACTTCACCAAACACCTCAATCCTACCTAGCTAGAGGTTTGTATGGAATAATTTCAAGTTTGGATGGTTGGATTGTAAGATTTATGCAAGAAATGGAAGTTGAAGGTTGAAGCTTTCTTTCTTTTCTCTCGCCATGGAATTCGGCCAAGGAGCTTGTGAAGAAGATGAATTTTGGGTCAATTGTTTTGGTGATTTAGTAAAGGTAATAAAATGGTCAAAGTCCAAGAGTGAATTGAATGGTGACACTTGTCACCTTTAGGTTTAAAACTTATTTTTTTGTCTCTCCAATACAAATCTCTTAACACCTTGTAAAATAATATCACTTACTACAAAATTCCAACAAGTTGTCAAAAATATAATGCATTTACCGCACTAGCAGGTCCCACGTCCAAAATACACCTCAAAATTAACGTGGACTAACTTGTATCAAGGAAATGATTTGAAAACTATATTTACTTATAAAAATGTATAGGAAATTAATATATTGAAGAAAGGCACAAAATTATAAACGAGTAAACAAAATAATGTCGCGAAAATATATAAAAATTTGTGAGTTCTCACACTCATTCTTTCGGGGCGTCACAGTCTTGCGTACGGAGTTTGACATGCTTCATTTCAATCTTTTCTTATTCATTTTGGGTCGTTGACACACTAAGCAGTTATCTACTTGGGGTAAGGAGTTGGCTTAATTACACTTATCAAGTATTTTTGAAATGGCAAATAGTGCATGTGCTTTGAGCATTAAATCAGCTAGGTATCACACATTTTTATGCTTAAATTAGGTGTCATACACTCTTGTTCATATACTCTCAACATTGATTTCAAAATTTGGGTAATTCGACATGCATGAGACCTCTATCTTTTTATTCTTTTGGAATAAGCAGCAGGAAGAGGAACGAGCCAAGGAGGATAGTTAGAATCAAACTTCTCATGTATAAGGACTATGCAAGTGCATAAAAGAATTCTTTCTTCTCAGCCATAAAAATTTCTGTGGACTTCGAGAATGCTCTGTGCCTTGAATTCCTAAATTGATTAATGCAGCATAATTCGATGAAACTGACCATGAAACCAGGTAGTACACCAGCATAAAACCATGTGAGATCAAGATTACCATCTGCTGGATGATCACTACTTGGGGCATTTCCTTCTGAGGATTCATCAGTGCAGCTATTCAGAAGTGGTTTACCACAAAGCCCAGCATTTAGTTCATAAATGGACGGATCATTCAAGGTTTGGAGTTGATCTCCGGATGGTATTCTCCTTGATAATTTATTAAATAACAGGTTTAGGTAGCTCAGAGAGTATTAGAGCGGGAAAGCTTGGAGGAATTGGACCAGAAAGTTGGTTACTTGCTAAATTGTCTGGAGTTCTTCCACTTAAATAATTAGATAGATTCAAATTGTGCAAGCCTAAAAGATCCATTAACTCATTGGGGTCCTGTGAGAGAAATGGGTGGGCGCCCATGATGGGTTGTCTGACCCAGTTTCTTCTTGAAAGTAAAAACAAAACAAAAAAGAAGGAAAAAGGGAGAATAGGTAAACCTGGTCCACCGCCCCACCGTCCCACTGTTTCAAGAAAGAATAGAGACAGACAAATGTCTCTATAAGAACCGATAGAAGAAGCGAGATGAACAGAGAGCTTTCTAGTCTTTCTTTCAGTTTTCTCCTCCTCTAAAAGATGAACAAATATAGCCTAGAATTTGGGTAGTGGCAAGTGTGTGATTTCCATTATGATTCACACCCGACTAAGAGCATGTGATTCAGCTATAATATTGGCTCAGAAAAATCCGCCGTGACCAAAGCTTCAGAGTGAGGTAACCCAAATTTGCTCGTCTTTGATTTCCGACATTGGTATCAGAGCTTCTAAGGCTGAATTCATGCTCAACCATGCTCTAAGCAGTGTTTTGCGCTGTTTTTTTGGTTAAGCCAAAAGCACTAGACGTTTAAAGCCACCTTATACCAAGAGAAACTCAGAGTGTCGGATAGATGAGGCACAACGGGAGATCTCTAAAATCTAGTTAAGGTTTCTCAAATATTCAATCAAAGTTGTAACACCAACACCAGAGTCCTTAGTTTCCAATCTAGAATAACACCTCAGGATCAGTCAAACTCCCAGTAAAGTTAACTTTACAAGTTTCAGGAAACTGCAATCCGGCCTGATCACAATCCGCTTTAGTAACTTGAGGGCATGACCGTACATCAAGATATTTGAGAGAGTTGCACGACTTCAATAGATTGCCAATCCCTACTACTGTGATCTTTGGATAGTTACTAACCTTCAAAATCTTCAAATGAAGCTCGAAGAGTCCACCTCCAAGTCCCTGAAATGCAGCATCTGTCACCTCTTCACAGCAACCTATATCAAGCACCTCAAGCTGCTTGCAATTTTGAAGTATGCACTCTATTGAAGAATCAGAAATGTTTAAACACCAATCCATCCGAAGATTCTTAAGACTATTGCTACAAGCAACTGCCAATTGCTTGAGGGACTCGTCAGATACGTCGCGGCAACCACCAATTATTAAATTCTGAAGATCTCCACAGAAGTTGGCCACGGATAATATGGATGCATCTCCAACATTATAGCAATCCAACAACTTCAATGTCTTCAAAGAAGAACAAGCTTTAGAAACACTAGTTACCCCTATATCACCAACATTGTTGCATTTGTTTACATCTAAGTTCTTCAGCCTCCAAAAGCCTTGAACAAGAAGCACAAGACCAGAATCGGTTATGCTTGAGCATCCTTGCAAACCCAATTCTTCTAGGTTATTGCAGTTGTCAGAAAGAGTTCTTAACAATGAATCCGTCACAAATCTGCAGCCAACAAGATGTAAGATTCTCAGGTCACGACAGCCCTGAGCCACAGCAGACAACCCCTCATCTCTTAGTTTCCTACAATATGAAACATCTAATGACTGCAGATAAGGGAGATGAGTAGCGATTGCTTTCATACCTATATCTGATATACCTAAAACACAAGAGAATAAGTTAAGCATTACAACAACAATCATATTACTCTTCAATGTTTAACAAAAGTTTGGATGTTTTGATGTTATTAACACCAAAAAGAGGAAGAAGGAAAGGAGCAGGAATGAGACAATGACAAACAGTATTCCCATTTTCCATTTGCACCATAAGGTTCATGATTAAGTAGAAAAAAGGATTTCGTTCACAACATCATCTCCGATAGCACAAATTGCCTAACTATCAATATTGGACCCAATATAGTATAAAGAATCAAAGTTGCACTAGATCAATTCCAAATCCCTTATTCTCATTGTACAGTTTAACTGGCTAATTCTACTGTTTTAGACTGATTGATAGCCATATCTGCAGAGGCCCCTTCTCGGGCCCAGACACGTGACAGCCCGGGAAGTCCAGAGCTGAGTTTGGACCCCAGGCCCATTGGAACCATCCTGGCGCACACCGCCGCTAGGGCTCCAGAGAACAATCCCGCAGAGGGCGGGGAGAATCCCCCTCAGTGCGGGATTGATACTATTCTGGGCAGATCCCGAAACGTACAGAGGTCGGACTCTCGAGTAGGTATAAATGATAACGCACACCAACTGCATAAGGTACGCTCACTATTGGCAAATTACTCCTGACTGTTTTACCTCCCGTGAATTCTACTCACCGGAAGACTAGCTTGACCGTCGGAGTGCCCCCGGGGACAACCTCGGGGCTCCCCTGTCAGCCACCCTAGAGACCTTTTCTTGTTTGTTTTGCAGGATTTGGACACGCACCTCACATCAGCACGCCGAGCTCAGTAGGTCAGCTCGATCCGGGGAAGCTCAGCGCTTCTTTATTTGGCGCCGTCTGTGGGAAGGAAAGGTAAGTGTAGTTGTGTTGATGGCGAGAACGCGTTCTGTGAGAACCTGTATTTCCCCTAATAATTTTCCTAGGATTTTTCCCCTTTAATTGCATGTTTTCTGCATTTTCTGGCTTAGGAAAATTTTATTGGTGGATTTTATGAGTAATTATAGTTTTTAGATGATTTTTCTAGCATTGGGTAGTTTTTGAAAAATTACGGATATATTATGGACGTGGGCCCCACTAGTGCGATAAGTTCGGAAAAATTCGGCCAATAAGGTTAAGTTTCGGATACTGAGTGAAATTTATCGGGTGTTAAGAGATAAGTAGAGGATGTGATGTGATTGATGTGAGAGGAAAAAGAAGGATAGAAATGCATTCAATGGAGTGACAAGTGTCACATTTCCATTGGTTGAAGCCTAAGACAACTATTCACCTTTTTGACATTTCTTACCCTTGGATTAAATATCTCAAAAATTGACTAAAAATTCACTCTTTCTTTCTCCATGTTGGCCGGCCACCTTAAGCTCAAGAAGAAAGAAAACTTCTCCAATTTTAAGCTTCCAACTAGCTCAAATCATCCAAACCAATTGCCTACAATTGTTTCTACTCCATAAAATCCCTCCATTTGGTGCTAGTAAGTGATTTTGTGGAAGTGTTCAAGGAAGCTAAGGTGTTCTACAACTCCTTTTCTCTTGTTTACTAGGTAAGTGGTGATTGAACTTCCCCCTACACCTAATGATGCTTAATTTGTGCTTAATGAAAGCTAAAGTGATGACATTTGTGATTTATTGCTTGGTTTGAGATGAATTGGTTAAGTTTTTATTTTATTGAGGAATTTTCTGGTTTAATGTGATCATGATATTGTGGTTAGTTATGATGGTTGGTAATGAGGGGTAATGACTCTAGTAGGTGTAAATGATTGGTAATTGCAACCAATTTTGGGTTTGGAAGGAATTTGAGAAAGTTAGGGTTTCATAACCCCCTTTTCTGTCCGGTTTTGTATCATATGGTTAGAGGCCGAATTGGCCTTTGCTTAAAACATAAACGTTGTAGGTATTGATGTGTTTGAGGTGCCTGTAACATTTCAGGTCATTTGGAGTGGTGTAGAGTGAGAAATGCCAATTTTACTGTTGCTGTTCTGGGTTGATCAGCATGTGCGAACTGCGTCTGAAATGGGTTGTTTTGGCTGGGATTGTTTTGGATTTTGATGTTGGTGTCTTCTGATGAAATGTAGCTTGATGTCCTAGCTATCATATGCCTTTTGAATTTCTGCATTTGGACCTGTATAGACTGAGTTGTACTGATTACAGCATAGTGTGATTTGTAAACCTGCAATTACGGTTCTGGTTTGGTATTCTGCATATTTGACCTAGTTGTGCCAGGATTTGGACTGAGTGGCCTTCTACATTGTTGTAGCCCTGTCTTTTAGCTTCGAGTTGGTGGGTCTTACACCCTCATCCGATAAGCGTAGCGCATTTTGTGCCATTACCGCAAAAGGAGGACGAAAACTATTTTTTTTGTTAAGGTCACGTTAGTGCATTGTTGAAATTTCTGGTTATCTATGCTACTTATTTATGCATATGAAACCCTATTGGGGTCGTGATTGGCTTGGCTTTATGACTCGTTATCGAGTCTCATTGTATTTGTTACGTGTTCTACGGCGTGACGTTAGTGCACGACGTACTTTGGACGACGGTACATGAAACCTCACCTACGTGAGTGGTGAGTATACTACTCACTTGGATGCTTATAATGTGGCTTTGCTATATGTGATTGTGATGCCTGGAAGGCTTGTTTGGCTATTGGAAATGATTAGGGTGAGGGTGTACTTGACCGCCCTCACTCCTTTTATTCCTGTGAATGACTGTTTACCGTTTCACTGTATTACTGTACTTGCTATATGAGTTATTGGATTCCATTTATGGGAAATTCCTTGGGTATCGGTTGGACGAGTATCCAACGGCCCTACTGTACTACTGGGCTCGACCCCGTTGGTAGTCAATTGAATCGAGCCAGCGAGGGCTTGGTCGTGAAAATTGACTAGCCACGGGGACTGAAATGGGAATCTTGTGGTAATGAGACCCTTGGTTCCGGTGTACTCGAGTATCACCTAAAGTTACTGCTTGGAGTGCGGGCCCGGTTGGGGTATGTTGGGTGGAAGGAATGGAAGTGAAGTGAGGTCTACGGTTTGGTACTTTTAACATTGACGGAGGGTCAATGAAGTTGGATAAAGAATGTAAGCGTGGAAATGGGCTCTTGAGAGCCGTCCGTATCCTTTTACCGATTTGTTTTGCTTCTTATTTGTATACTTGAAATGAACGGTTATGCTTAAGTGATCTTTGTTGATTATGTGATAGTTGCTCACTGAGCTTTAGCTCACTCCGTTCCATTTGTTTTCCTTACAGGAAAATGATCATTTTTGGAAGATCATACTTGTTGGTTGCCAAATTGAGCCATGTATATGTCTATTTTGAATAGCTCTTTGCATGAAACCCTAATGTGTTTTGGGTTCATCTTTTGATTGGCAAACCGAACATTGTATAACCATAATGACTAGTTTTGGCATGCCAATTTGGTTGTAAATGTTGAATTTCAATGTATTTATGTTTGGTTGATGTTTGGTTGACTTTCGGATTGATTCGGCTTTCAAACGGCAAAAGAAAAATTTTTGACTGAAGGGCACTGGACTGAATCTGGCCAGGAATCCGGCCAGAAACTGGCCGGATTGTCGGCCGGATTGCTTGGGGAAAATTTTGAATCCGGAAGTTAGCCAATGGACAGTATCCGGCCAAGAATCCGGCCGCTAATTCGGCCAGATTCCGGCCGGATTCTGCTGTCCCAGGCCACTATTCATCGTTTTCTTTTTTTCAATTTGTTTTATTTTGATACTTGTGGCTTGTCCGATCGCACTTTTACTTTCCCGAAACGTTCTAGATCGCGTGTAACTGCTCGTTAGTCCTGGCGAGAGCTGGGCAGGCAGTCCGCTAACCCCTTTGGTTCGCCTTAGGGGAAGGTGGGGCTGTCACAGTTGGTATCAGAGCCTAGGTTTGAATTAGCCCGGATGTTATAGGAATGCCTGATTTGAGGATTTGTTGTTTATGGCCTTTAAGCATATATTTATGGTTAATTGCTCTTGTGGTGTAGGATGGCCGGACAGGGTGACTCTAGTGCTAGTCCTTCGGGCGTGAGACCTCGCAGAGCACTCCCAGTGATCCCATATCAGATACGGCCAGGAGGGGCCGTTATTCGTTGGAGCCCGTCTAACCGTCTCCGATGGTGCGCGTGTAAAGAGAAGTATGCCTATCCGAACGCTCTCGTGTTTGCTCTGGACAAGGAGCGTAAGGTGTTGGTTAGAGAGAATGCTCGACTTGAGGTTGAGGCGATCCAGGATAGGGCGACCAACGAGAAGCAAGCTGCACATATTAAAGAGCTAGAATACGACGTGCTTGAGGTCGAGGGTAGAGTTGACGACCTCTGCGCTCAACTGAGGGAGGCTCGAGAGCGCGAGATTAAGCGAGCTCGTAAGGTCCGGGGTCGCGCTGAGTCGATCCTTAGTCTTTGTGACGATGGCCTTGAGGAGTATAGCGATGAGGCTTCGTGTGCGGGGGCCGAGGCTGGTGAGGAGTCTACCCCGTCGCCTGGGTCCCAGACCCCGGCAACTGACTAGGCCTTGACTTTTAGGCTTCTTTTGGGATAGTTTGGTGGTTTTTGTATGTACATAGGGATAGGAATAGAGCCTTAGCTAATCGTTTTGGTTGTTTGGATTAGCTACGTGTAAATTTCTTTTGATAAGGCCATTCCTCGGAGAATCGTCTATGTTTTTCTGACTTGCCTGTACTTGACTCGACTGATTGTGTATATGTGTGTGGCTTGATCTTGCTTGGCTTGTATATATGTTTGTGACCATGTTTGCAATGTATCAATATGTGTTAATGTGAAAGTTTTGAGTGTTACTTACATGCCTTGTTACTACTTTGGTTTAGTACTCTTGCGCTCAACCAAGTAAAACTTATGGAAGGTACTCGGAGTGGTCGGGGACGTGGGCGCGGAACTAGACAACCCACACCGGTTAGGGGTACGGGGGAAACCTCGACTGGACCCGATCCTGAACCCCAAGCCGACCCTAATGTGCAGATAGCTGCTGCTATGCAGCAAATGACAAACCTGCTAGCACAAGTAGTGCAGCAACAAGCCCAGAACCCAAACCCTAACCTTGGAAACCCCGAAAACCCTGGCCATCATATCGAGAGCGAAGATAGAGCTCTCGAACGTTTTCAAAAGTTTGCCCCGCCGAAGTTTATTGGGGGACCCGACCCGGACATTGCCGAGAGATGGCTTGAAAAGATGGTTGATATATTCGCAGCCCTACACTACCCTGACGAACGGCAGGTGACTTTTGCCGTGTTCCAGCTTGAGGGGGCGGCACGTTCCTGGTGGAACGTAATCCGACAGAAATGGGAAAGGGAGCAGACGCCCAGGATTTGGGTAAACTTCATTCGAGAGTTTAATGCGAAGTTTTTCCCTCCTCTAGTCCAGGAGAGGAAGGAGGACGAGTTTATTAGGCTCCACCAAGGGACTCAAACTGTGGCGGAATATGAGAGTCAGTTCACCCGCTTGTCCAAGTTTGCGCCTGAGTTAATCATGACTGAACAACGACGGATTCGGCGCTTTATTCAGGGTTTGAATGTTGAGATTCAGAAAGACCTCGCGGTGGCTCAAATCACTGCGTTTAGTGAGGTTGTAGAAAAGGCCCAACGAGTTGAAAGTGCACGGTTGCAGGTCCGGAACTTCCAGGCGAAGAAGCGTGGCTTTCCTGGGAGTAGTTCTGGACAGGGTGAGAAGAGCACTCCCTCTAAATTTGGACGCGGAATGGGAGGTGGTCGACAATCTGGTGCAGGTAGAGGGACTCCATTCAGGGGTGGCCAAGCTGGGCGAGGACCAAGGGGAAATGCTCAGAGTGGCTCGGCTTCAGCACCTCGCGGTCCCTGCGCGCATTGCGGGAAGCCAAACCACACCGAAGATAACTGCTGGAGGAAACAAGGTAAATGTCTGCGATGTGGAAGCGCGGACCACCAATTGGCTACTTGCCCGGTCCTGAAACAAGATGGAAAGGGAAGCCAACCACCGCCGAGGACCAATGCTGGACCAGCAAAGGGAGATGGGTCCAAACCTAAAGTGCCAGCTAGGGTGTATTCCTTAGAGCCCCATCAGGTCCCAGAGTCTTCAGAGGTCGTAGAAGGTACGATCCCTATTTTCCACCGCTTTGCCAAAGTTTTAATTGATCCTGGTGCCACTCATTCGTTTGTTAACCCTGATTTCATGTGTGGCATCGATATAAAACCTGCTAGTTTACCATATGACCTAGAAGTTAGTACACCCACGGGGAATCAACGTTTGGTGACTAGTATGATTTATAGGGATTGTGATGTATGGGTAGGTGAAAAGAGATTTTTAGGAGACCTGATAAGCTTGTCCATTAAGGGGTATGACGTGATTCTGGGTATGGACTGGCTAGCCAAATATAACGCCCAACTGGATTGTAAAACGAAGGTGGTAGAATTTCGCATTCCTGGCGAGGCAACCTTAAGGTTGGATATAAGGGGTAGGTTAGCCTCATCTGCTTTGATTTCGGGCATTCGAGCTAGGAAACTGATAAGTAGAGGGGCTCAAGGATTTTTGGCCTTTTTGATTAATACCCCTACGGATAAGCTAAAAGTGGAAGACGTGGCCGTAGTGAGGGACTTTCCGGATGTATTTCCTGATGAGTTAGTAGCTTTACCTCCAGAACGGGAGATAGAATTCCAAATAGATCTGTTACCTGGAACCTCACCTATCTCAAAAACCCCTTACCGAATGGCGCCTGCGGAACTTAAGGAGCTTAAGTTGCAATTACAAGATCTTTTGGAGCGGGGATTCATTCATGAGAGTGGGTCTCCTTGGGGAGCTCCTGTCCTATTTGTGAAGAAAAAGGACGGAACCTTGAGGATGTGTATTGACTACCGGGGTCTGAACAATGTTACGATCAAGAATAAATATCCACTGCCTCACATCGACGAGTTGTTCGACCAGCTGCAAGGAGCAGTGGTGTTCTCAAAGTTGGACCTCCGACAAGGATATTACCAGTTGTTGATTAGAAAGGAGGATATACCGAAAACTGCTTTCAACTCGAGATATGGGCATTTCGAGTTCGCCGTTATGCCCTTTGGACTGACCAATGCTCCCGCCGCCTTTATGGACCTAATGCATAGGGTTTTCAAACCCTATCTAGACCGATTTGTCGTTGTGTTCATTGATGACATTTTGGTCTACTCTAAGACACGCGAGGAGCATGAGGAGCATTTGAGAGAGGTGTTGCAGAAGTTAAGGGAACATCAGTTGTACGCCAAGTTCAGTAAATGCGAGTTTTGGTTGGAGAAAGTAGCATTCCTTGGGCACGTAATCTCTCACGAAGGTATTTCGGTGGACCCGGCAAAGGTAGAGGCCGTGACAAATTGGAAGAGACCAGAAAATCCCACGGAAATTCGTAGCTTTCTAGGGCTAGCTGGGTACTACCGACGTTTCATTAAAGATTTCTCCAAACTAGCAGGACCTTTAACTGACCTGACGAAGAAGCATGGTCGGTTCGTTTGGAACGCCCGATGCGAAACAAGTTTTCAGGAATTAAAGAGAAGATTGACCACGGCTCCAGTACTGGTCTTGCCAAATGGAGTGGACGGGTTCGCGGTGTATGCAGATGCGTCGCGAGAAGGCCTAGGGTGTGTTTTGATGCAGAACCGTAATGTAATTTCTTTCGCCTCTAGGAAGTTGAAGCTTCACGAGCAGAATTACCCGACCCACGATCTGGAACTAGCCGCGGTTGTGTTTGCTCTGAAAAAGTGGAGGCATTACCTATATGGGGTGACCTTTGAAGTGTACTCGGATCATAAGAGTCTTAGGTACCTTTTCTCCCAGAAGGAACTGAACATGAGGCAACGACGATGGATGGAATTTTTGGAAGATTATGACTGCACAATCAACTACCATCCGGGAAAGGCAAATGTGGTAGCCGATGCCTTGAGTCGTAAGGTGCAAGTAGCAGGGTTGATGATTAAAGAGTGGGATTTATTAGAATCCGTATGTGAGTGGAGACCTTGTCTTGGGAGCCATAAGGTGCTATTTAGCAATGTTAGGGTGACCTCCACTCTACTGGAACGCATTAAAGAGGGACAAAACGAAGATTTGATGGTAAAGAAGTGGAGAGAGAAAGTGGAGAAGGGAGAAACAACGGACTTCAATTTGAGTCCTGAGGGTATTTTGAAATATCGAAATCGAATAGTGGTACCGAAGGAGGAGTCGTTAAAAACGGAAATTTTGGAGGAAGCCCATCGGTCCAAGTATACAATCCATCCGGGCAGCAGCAAGATGTATCAGGACCTGAAAGGAACCTATTGGTGGGACAATATGAAGAGGGAAATCGCTCAGTACGTGCAAAAGTGTCTCATTTGCCAGCAGGTGAAAGCAGAGCATCAAAAACCATCGGGTCTGTTACAACCCTTGGAGATACCCGAGTGGAAGTGGGAAAATATCACAATGGACTTCGTTTCCGGTTTACCGAGGACGCAAAGAGGACACGATGCCGTTTGGGTGATCGTTGATCGCTTAACCAAGTCGGCCCATTTCTTGCCGGTGAACATGAAGTATTCCATGGACAAGTTGGCCCGACTGTACATGGACGAGATAGTAAGGCTACATGGTGTTCCTGTGAGTATCGTCTCTGATCGGGATCCACGGTTCGTATCTCGGTTTTGGCAGAAGTTTCAAGAAACCCTGGGGACTAAACTCAATTTGAGCACGACCTATCATCCTCAGAGGATGGACAGTCAGAGCGGACAATTCAAACTCTCGAGGACATGCTACGAACTTGCATTCTGGATTTTGGAGGCAACTGGGGTCAACACATGACCTTGGTAGAGTTTGCGTACAACAACAGCTTCCATTCGCGATTCAGATGGCTCCATACGAAGCTCTCTACGGACGCAAATGCCACTCGCCGATTTACTGGGACGAAGTTGGCGAAAAGAAAGCACTAGACCCGGCAACTATCCCATGGATGGAAGAGGCTCAAGTGAAGGTCAAGTTGATACGGCAACGACTCCAAACAGCTCAAAGTCGACAAAAGAGCTACGCGGATAACCGAAGAAAAGACTTGGAGTTTGAAGTTGGAGACCACGTGTTTCTCAAGATCACACCCTTACGAAGTATTACAGCGGGCAAAGGAAAGAAGCTTCAACCACGGTACGTCGGCCCCTACAAGATCCTGCAGAGAGTAGGAGCGGTCGCGTATCGATTGGAACTGCCATCCAGTCTCTCTCGAATCCACGATGTGTTTCACGTCTCGATGTTAAAGAAGTATCATCCCGACCCATCCCATGTCTTACAACCGGAGGAGATTGAAGTAGATGAATCGCTTGCTTATGAAGAGAAACCTGTCCAAGTGCTTGACCGGAAAGTCAAAGAGCTCAGAACCAAGCAGATTCCGTTAGTAAAAGTGCTATGGTGAAACCATGGAATAGAGGAAGCTACTTGGGAAGTGGAGGAAGAGATGCGAAAGAAGTATCCAAACCTTTTTGGGAGTTAAGGTGAGAAATTTCGAGGACGAAATTCTTTTAAGGGGGAGAGAGTGTGAGAACCCGTATTTCCCCTAATAATTTTCCTAGGGTTTTTCCCCTTTAATTGCATGTTTTCTGCATTTTCTGGCTTAGGAAAATTTTATTGGTGGATTTTATGAGTAATTATAGTTTTTAGATGATTTTTCTAGCATTGGGTAGTTTTTGAAAAATTACGGATATATTATGGACGTGGGCCCCACTAGTGCGATAAGTTCGGAAAAATTCGGCCAATAAGGTTAAGTTTCGGATACTGAGTGAAATTTATCGGGTGTTAAGAGATAAGTAGAGGATGTGATGTGATTGATGTGAGAGGAAAAAGGAGGATAGAAATGCATTCAATGGAGTGACAAGTGTCACATTTCCATTGGTTGAATCCTAAGACAACTATTCACCTTTTTGACATTTCTTACCCTTGGATTAAATATCTCAAAAATTGACTAAAAATTCACTCTTTCTTTCTCCATGTTGGCCGGCCACCTTAAGCTCAAGAAGAAAGAAAACTTCTCCAATTTTAAGCTTCCAACTAGCTCAAATCATCCAAACCAATTGCCTACAATTGTTTCTACTCCATAAAATCCCTCCATTTGGTGCTAGTAAGTGATTTTGTGGAAGTGTTCAAGGAAGCTAAGGTGTTCTACAACTCCTTTTCTCTTGTTTACTAGGTAAGTGGTGATTGAACTTCCCCCTACACCTAATGATGCTTAATTTGTGCTTAGTGGAAGCTAAAGTGATGACATTTGTGATTTATTGCTTGGTTTGAGATGAATTGGTTAAGTTTTTATTTTATTGAGGAATTTTCTGGTTTAATGTGATCATGTTGTTGTGGTTAGTTATGATGGTTGGTAATGAGGGGTAATGACTCTAGTACGTGTAAATGATTGGTAATTGCAACCAATTTTGGGTTTGGAAGGAATTTGAGAAAGTTAGGGTTTCATAACCCCCTTTTCTGTCCGGTTTTTAATCATATGGTTAGAGGCCGAATTGGCCTTTGCTTAAAACATGAACGTTGTAGGTATTGATGTGGTTGAGGTGCCTGTAAAATTTCAGGTCATTTGGAGTGGTGTAGAGTGAGAAATATCGATTTTACTGTTGCTGTTCTGGGTTGATCAGAATGTGCGAACTGCGTCTGAAATGGGTTGTTTTGGCTGGGATTGTTTTGGATTTTGATGTTGGTGTCTTCTGATGAAATGTAGCTTGATATCCTAGCTATCATATTACTTTTGAATTTCTGCATTTGGACCTGTATAGACTGAGTTGTACTGATTACAGCATAGTGTGATTTGTAAACCTGCAATTACGGTTCTGGTTTGGTATTCTGCATATTTGACCTAGTTGTGCTAGGATTTGGACTGAGTGGCCTTCTACATTGTTGTAGCCCTGTCTTTTAGTTTCGAGATGGTGGGTCTTACACCCTCATCCGATAAGCGTAGCGCATTTTGTGCCATTACCGCAAAAGGAGGACGAAAACTGTTTTTTTTGTTAAGGTCACGTTAGTGCATTGTTGAAATTTCTGGTTATCTATGCTACTTATTTATGCATATGAAACCCTATTGGGGTCGTGATTGGCTTGGCTTTATGACTCGTTATCGAGTCTCATTGTATTTGTTACGTGTTCTACGGCGTGACGTTAGTGCACGACGTACTTTGGACGACGGTACATGAAACCTCACCTACGTGAGTGGTGAGTATACTACTCACTTGGATGCTTATAATGTGGCTTTGCTATATGTGATTGTGATGCCTGGAAGGCTTGTTTGGCTATTGGAAATGATTAGGGTGAGGGTGTACTTGACCGTCCTCACGCCGTTTATTCCTGTGAATGACTGTTTACCGTTTCACTGTATTACTGTACTTGCTATATGAGTTATTGGATTCCATTTATGGGAAATTCCTTGGGTATCGGTTGGACGAGTATCCAACGGCCCTACTGTACTACTGAGCTCGACCCCGTTGGTAGTCAATTGAATCGAGCCAGCGAGGGCTTGGTCGTGAAAATTGACTAGCCACGGGGACTGAAATGGGAATCTTGTGGTAATGAGACCCTTGGTTCCGGTGTACTCGAGTATCACCTAAAGTTACTGCTTGGAGTGCGGGCCCGGTTGGGGTATGTTGGGTGGAAGAAATGGAAGTGAAGTGAGGTCTACGGTTTGGTACTTTTAACATTGACGGAGGGTCAATGAAGTTGGATAAAGAATGTAAGCGTGGAAATGGGCTCTTGAGAGCCGTCCGTATCCTTTTACCGATTTGTTTTGCTTCTTATTTGTATACTTGAAATGAACGGTTATGCTTAAGTGATCTTTGTTGATTATGTGATAGTTGCTCACTGAGCTTTAGCTCACTCCGTTCCATTTGTTTTCCTTACAGGAAAATGATCATTTTTGGAAGATCATACTTGTTGGTTGCCAAATTGAGCCATGTATATGTCTATTTTGAATAGCTCTTTGCATGAAACCCTAATGTGTTTTGGGTTCATCTTTTGATTGGCAAACCGAACATTGTATAACCATAATGACTAGTTTTGGCATGCCAATTTGGTTGTAAATGTTGAATTTCAATGTATTTATGTTTGGTTGATGTTTGGTTGACTTTCGGATTGATTCGGCTTTCAAACGGCAAAAGAAAAATTTTTGACTGAAGGGCACTGGACTGAATCTGGCCAGGAATCCGGCCAGAAACTGGCCGGATTGTCGGCCGGATTGCTTGGGGAAAATTTTGAATCTGGAAGTTAGCCAATGGACAGTATCCGGCCAAGAATCCGGCCGCTAATCCGGCCAGATTCCGGCCGGATTCTGCTGTCCCAGGCCACTATTCATCAGTTTCTTTTTTTCAATTTGTTTTATTTTGATACTTGTGGCTTGTCCGATCGCACTTTTACTTTCCCGAAACGTTCTAGATCGCGTGTAACTGCTCGTTAGTCCTGGCGAGAGCTGGGCAGGCAGTCCGCTAACCCCTTTGGTTCGCCTTAGGGGAAGGTGGGGCTGTCACAGTTGGTATCAGAGCCTAGGTTTGAATTAGCCCGGATGTTATAGGAATGCCTGATTTGAGGATTTGTTGTTTATGGCCTTTAAGCTTATATTTATGGTTAATTGCTCTTGTGGTGTAGGATGGCCGGACAGGGTGACTCTAGTGCTAGTCCTTCGGGCGTGAGACCTCGCAGAGCACTCCCAGTGATCCCATATCAGATACGGCCAGGAGGGGCCGTTATTCGTTGGAGCCCGTCTAACCGTCTCCGACGGTGCGCGTGTAAAGAGAAGTATGCCTATCTGAACGCTCTCGTGTTTGCTCTGGACAAGGAGCGTAAGGTGTTGGCTAGAGAGAATGCTCGACTTGAGGTTGAGGCGATCCAGGATAGGGCGACCAACGAGAAGCAAGCTGCACGTATTAAAGAGCTAGAATACGACGTGCTTGAGGTCGAGGGTAGAGTTGACGACCTCTGCGCTCAACTGAGGGAGGCTCGAGAGCGCGAGATTAAGCGAGCTCGTAAGGTCCGGGGTCGCGCTGAGTCGATCCTTAGTCTTTGTGACGATGGCCTTGAGGAGTATAGCGATGAGGCTTCGTGTGCGGGGGCCGAGGCTGGTGAGGAGTCTACCCCGTCGCCTGGGTCCCAGACCCCGGCAACTGACTAGGCCTTGACTTTTAGGCTTCTTTTGGGATAGTTTGGTGGTTTTTGTATGTACATAGGGATAGGAATAGAGCCTTAGCTAATCGTTTTGGTTGTTTGGATTAGCTACGTGTAAATTTCTTTTGATAAGGCCATTCCTCGGAGAATCGTCTATGTTTTTCTGACTTGCCTGTACTTGACTCGACTGATTGTGTATATGTGTGTGGCTTGATCTTGCTTGGCTTGTATATATGTTTGTGACCATGTTTGCAATGTATCAATATGTGTTAATGTGAAAGTTTTGAGTGTTACTTACATGCCTTGTTACTACTTTGGTTTAGTACTCTTGCCTAGACCAAGTAAAACTTATGGAAGGTACTCGGAGTGGTCGGGGACGTGGGCGCGGAACTAGACAACCCACACCGGTTAGGGGTACGGGGGAAACCTCGACTGGACCCGATCCTGAACCCCAAGCCGACCCTAATGTACAGATAGCTGCTGCTATGCAGCAAATGACAAACCTGCTAGCACAAGTAGTGCAGCAACAAGCCCAGAACCCAAACCCAAACCCTGGAAACCCCGGAAACCCTGGCCATCATATCGAGAGCGAAGATAGAGCTCTCGAACGTTTTCAAAAGTTTGCCCCGCCGAAGTTTATTGGGGGACCTGACCCGGACATTGCCGAGAGATGGCTTGAAAAGATGGTTGATATATTCGTAGCCCTACACTACCCTGACGAACGGCAGGTGACTTTTGCCGTGTTCCAGCTTGAGGGGGCGGCACGTTCCTGGTGGAACGTAATCCGACAGAAATGGGAAAGGGAGCAGACGCCCAGGACTTGGGTAAACTTCATTCGAGAGTTTAATGCGAAGTTTTTCCCTCCTCTAGTCCAGGAGAGGAAGGAGGACGAGTTTATTAGGCTCCGCCAAGGGACTCAAACTGTGGCGGAATATGAGAGTCAGTTCACCCGCTTGTCCAAGTTTCCGCCTGAGTTAATCATGACTGAACAACGACGGATTCGGCGCTTTATTCAGGGTTTGAATGTTGAGATTCAGAAAGACCTCGCGGTGGCTCAAATCACTGCGTTTAGCGAGGTTGTAGAAAAGGCCCAACGAGTTGAAAGTGCACGGTTGCAAGTCCGGAACTTCCAGGCGAAGAAGCGTGGCTTTCCTGGGAGTAGTTCTGGACAGGGTGAGAAGAGCACTCCCTCTAAATTTGGACGCGGAATGGGAGGTGGTC
This sequence comes from Coffea arabica, assembly GCF_036785885.1. NCBI lineage: Eukaryota > Viridiplantae > Streptophyta > Magnoliopsida > Gentianales > Rubiaceae > Coffea > Coffea arabica. Next base: position 40,022,052 of record NC_092313.1, read on the forward strand.
GACAATCTGGTGCAGGTAGAGGGACTCCATTCAGGGGTGGCCAAGCTGGGCGAGGACCAAGGGGAAATGCTCATAGTGGCTCGGCTTCAGCACCTCGCGGTCCCTGCGGGCATTGCGGGAAGCCAAACCACACCGAAAATAACTGCTGGAGGAAACAAGGTAAATGTCTGCGATGTGGAAGCACGGACCACCAATTGGCTACTTGCCCGGTCCTGAAACAAGATGGAAAGGGAAGCCAACCACCGCCGAGGACCAATGCTAGACCAGCAAAGGGAGATGGGTCCAAACCTAAAGTGCCAGCTAGGGTGTATTCCTTAGAGCCCCATCAGGTCCCAGAGTCTTCAGAGGTCGTAGAAGGTACGATCCCTATTTTCCACCGCTTTGCCAAAGTTTTAATTGATCCTGGTGCCACTCATTCGTTTGTTAACCCTGATTTCATGTGTGGCATCGATATAAAACCTGCTAGTTTACCATATGACCTAGAAGTTAGTACACCCACGGGGAATCAACGTTTGGTGACTAGTATGATTTATAGGGATTGTGATGTATGGGTAGGTGAAAAGAGATTTTTAGGAGACCTGATAAGCTTGTCCATTAAGGGGTATGACGTGATTCTGGGTATGGACTGGCTAGCCAAATATAACGCCCAACTGGATTGTAAAACGAAGGTGGTAGAATTTCGCATTCCTGGCGAGGCAACCTTAAGGTTGGATATAAGGGGTAGGTTAGCCTCATCTGCTTTGATTTCGGGCATTCGAGCTAGGAAACTGATAAGTAGAGGGGCTCAAGGATTTTTGGCCTTTTTGATTAATACCCCTACGGATAAGCTAAAAGTGGAAGACGTGGCCGTAGTGAGGGACTTTCCGGATGTATTTCCTGATGAGTTAGTAGCTTTACCTCCAGAACGGGAGATAGAATTCCAAATAGATCTGTTACCTGGAACCTCACCTATCTCAAAAACCCCTTACCGAATGGCGCCTGCGGAACTTAAGGAGCTTAAGTTGCAATTACAAGATCTTTTGGAGCGGGGATTCATTCATGAGAGTGGGTCTCCTTGGGGAGCTCCTGTCCTATTTGTGAAGAAAAAGGACGGAACCTTGAGGATGTGTATTGACTACCGGGGTCTGAACAATGTTACGATCAAGAATAAATATCCACTGCCTCACATCGACGAGTTGTTCGACCAGCTGCAAGGAGCAGTGGTCTTCTCAAAGTTGGACCTCCGACAAGGATATTACCAGTTGTTGATTAGAAAGGAGGATATACCGAAAACTGCTTTCAACTCGAGATATGGGCATTTCGAGTTCGCCGTTATGCCTTTTGGACTGACCAATGCTCCCGCCGCCTTTATGGACCTAATGCATAGGGTTTTCAAACCCGATCTAGACCGATTTGTCGTTGTGTTCATTGATGACATTTTGGTCTACTCTAAGACACGCGAGGAGCATGAGGAGCATTCGAGAGAGGTGTTGCAGACGTTAAGGGAACATCAGTTGTACGCCAAGTTCAGTAAATGCGAGTTTTGGTTGGAGAAAGTAGCATTCCTAGGGCACGTAATCTCTCACGAAGGTATTTCGGTGGACCCGGCAAAGGTAGAGGCCGTGACAAATTGGAAGAGACCAGAAAATCCCACGAAAATTCGTAGCTTTCTAGGGCTAGCTGGGTACTACCGACGTTTCATTAAAGATTTCTCCAAACTAGCAGGACCTTTAACTGACCTGACGAAGAAGCATGGTCGGTTCGTTTGGAACGCCCGATGCGAAACAAGTTTTCAGGAATTAAAGAGAAGATTGACCACGGGTCCAGTACTGGTCTTGCCAAATGGAGTGGACGGGTTCGCGGTGTATGCAGATGCGTCGCGAGAAGGCCTAGGGTGTGTTTTGATGCAGAACCGTAATGTAATTTCTTTCGCCTCTAGGAAGTTGAAGCTTCACGAGCAGAATTACCCGACCCACGATCTGGAACTAGCCGCGGTTGTGTTTGCTCTGAAAAAGTGTAGGCATTACCTATATGGGGTGACCTTTGAAGTGTACTCGGATCATAAGAGTCTTAGGTACCTTTTCTCCCAGAAGGAACTGAACATGAGGCAACGACGATGGATGGAATTTTTGGAAGATTATGACTGCACAATCAACTACCATCCGGGAAAGGCAAATGTGGTAGCCGATGCCTTGAGTCGTAAGGTGCAAGTAGCAGGGTTGATGATTAAAGAGTGGGATTTATTAGAATCCGTATGTGAGTGGAGACCCTGTCTTGGGAGCCATAAGGTGCTATTTAGCAATGTTAGGGTGACCTCCACTCTACTGGAACGCATTAAAGAGGGACAAAACGAAGATTTGATGGTAAAGAAGTGGAGAGAGAAAGTGGAGAAGGGAGAAACAACGGACTTCAATTTGAGTCCTGAGGGTATTTTGAAATATCGAAACCGAATAGTGGTACCGAAGGAGGAGTCCTTAAAAACGGAAATTTTGGAGGAAGCCCATCGGTCCAAGTATACAATCCATCCGGGCAGCAGCAAGATGTATCAGGACCTGAAAGGAACCTATTGGTGGGACAATATGAAGAGGGCAATCGCTCAGTACGTGCAAAAGTGTCTCATTTGCCAGCAGGTGAAAGCAGAGCATCAAAAACCATCGGGTCTGTTACAACCCTTGGAGATACCCGAGTGGAAGTGGGAAAATATCACAATGGACTTCGTTTCCGGTTTACCGAGGACGCAAAGAGGACACGATGCCGTTTGGGTGATCGTTGATCGCTTAACCAAGTCGGCCCATTTCTTGCCGGTGAACATGAAGTATTCCATGGACAAGTTGGCCCGACTGTACATGGACGAGATAGTAAGGCTACATGGTGTTCCTGTGAGTATCGTCTCTGATCGGGATCCACGGTTCGTATCTCGGTTTTGGCAGAAGTTTCAAGAAACCCTGGGGACTAAACTCAATTTGAGCACGACCTATCATCCTCAGACGGATGGACAGTCAGAGCGGACAATTCAAACTCTCGAGGACATGCTACGAACTTGCATTCTGGATTTTGGAGGCAACTGGGGTCAACACATGACCTTGGTAGAGTTTGCGTACAACAACAGCTTCCATTCGTCGATTCAGATGGCTCCATACGAAGCTCTCTACGGACGCAAATGCCGCTCGCCGATTTACTGGGACGAAGTTGGCGAAAAGAAAGCACTAGACCCGGCAACTATCCCATGGATGGAAGAGGCTCAAGTGAAGGTCAAGTTGATACGGCAACGACTCCAAACAGCTCAAAGTCGACAAAAGAGCTACGCGGATAACTGAAGAAAAGACTTGGAGTTTGAAGTTGGAGACCACGTGTTTCTCAAGATCACACCCTTACGAAGTATTACATCGGGCAAAGGAAAGAAGCTTCAACCACGGTACGTCGGCCCCTACAAGATCCTGCAGAGAGTAGGAGCGGTCGCGTATCGATTGGAACTGCCATCCAGTCTCTCTCGAATCCACGATGTGTTTCACGTCTCGATGTTAAAGAAGTATCATCCCGACCCATCCCATGTCTTACAACCGGAGGAGATTGAAGTAGATGAATCGCTTGCTTATGAAGAGAAACCTGTCCAAGTGCTTGACCGGAAAGTCAAAGAGCTCAGAACCAAGCAGATTCCGTTAGTAAAAGTGCTATGGAGAAACCATGGAATAGAGGAAGCTACTTGGGAAGTGGAGGAAGAGATGCGAAAGAAGTATCCAAACCTTTTTGGGAGTTAAGGTGAGAAATTTCGAGGACGAAATTCTTTTAAGTGGGAGAGAGTGTGAGAACCCGTATTTCCCCTAATAATTTTCCTAGGGTTTTTCCCCTTTAATTGCATGTTTTCTACATTTTCTGGCTTAGGAAAATTTTATTGGTGGATTTTATGAGTAATTATAGTTTTTAGATGATTTTTCTAGCATTGGGTAGTTTTTGAAAAATTACGGATATATTATGGACGTGGGCCCCACTAGTGCGATAAGTTCGGAAAAATTCGGCCAATAAGGTTAAGTTTCGGATACTGAGTGAAATTTATCGGGTGTTAAGAGATAAGTAGAGGATGTGATGTGATTGATGTGAGAGGAAAAAGAAGGATAGAAATGCATTCAATGGAGTGACAAGTGTCACATTTCCATTGGTTGAAGCCTAAGACAACTATTCACCTTTTTGACATTTCTTACCCTTGGATTAAATATCTCAAAAATTGACTAAAAATTCACTCTTTCTTTCTCCATGTTGGCCGGCCACCTTAAGCTCAAGAAGAAAGAAAACTTCTCCAATTTTAAGCTTCCAACTAGCTCAAATCATCCAAACCAATTGCCTACAATTGTTTCTACTCCATAAAATCCCTCCATTTGGTGCTAGTAAGTGATTTTATGGAAGTGTTCAAGGAAGCTAAGGTGTTCTACAACTCCTTTTCTCTTGTTTACTAGGTAAGTGGTGATTGAACTTCCCCCTACACCTAATGATGCTTAATTTGTGCTTAATGGAAGCTAAAGTGATGACATTTGTGATTTATTGCTTGGTTTGAGATGAATTGGTTAAGTTTTTATTTTATTGAGGAATTTTCTGGTTTAATGTGATCATGATGTTGTGGTTAGTTATGATGGTTGGTAATGAGGGGTAATGACTCTAGTACGTGTAAATGATTGGTAATTGCAACCAATTTTGGGTTTGGAAGGAATTTGAGAAAGTTAGGGTTTCATAACCCCCTTTTCTGTCCGGTTTTTTATCATATGGTTAGAGGCCGAATTGGCCTTTGCTTAAAACATGAACGTTGTAGGTATTGATGTGGTTGAGGTGCCTGTAAAATTTCAGGTCATTTGGAGTGGTGTAGAGTGAGAAATATCGATTTTACTGTTGCTGTTCTGGGTTGATCAGAATGTGCGAACTGCGTCTGAAATGGGTTGTTTTGGCTGGGATTGTTTTGGATTTTGATGTTGGTGTCTTCTGATGAAATGTAACTTGATGTCCTAGCTATCATATGCCTTTTGAATTTCTGCATTTGGACCTGTATAGACTGAGTTGTACTGATTACAGCATAGTGTGATTTGTAAACCTGCAATTACGGTTCTGGTTTGGTATTCTGCATATTTGACCTAGTTGTGCTAGGATTTGGACTGAGTGGCCTTCTACATTGTTGTAGCCCTGTCTTTTAGCTTCGAGATGGTGGGTCTTACACCCTCATCCGATAAGCATAGCGCATTTTGTGCCATTACCGCAAAAGGAGGACGAAAACTGTTTTTTTTGTTAAGGTCACGTTAGTGCATTGTTGAAATTTCTGGTTATCTATGCTACTTATTTATGCATATGAAACCCTATTGGGGTCGTGATTGGCTTGGCTTTATGACTCGTTATCGAGTCTCATTGTATTTGTTACGTGTTCTAGGGCGTGACGTTAGTGCACGACGTACTTTGGACGACGGTACATGAAACCTCACCTACGTGAGTGGTGAGTATACTACTCACTTGGATGCTTATAATGTGGCTTTGCTATATGTGATTGTGATGCCTGGAAGGCTTGTTTGGCTATTGGAAATAATTAGGGTGAGGGTGTACTTGACCGCCCTCATTCCTTTTATTCCTGTGAATGACTGTTTACCGTTTCACTGTATTACTGTACTTGCTATATGAGTTATTGGATTCCATTTATGGGAAATTCCTTGGGTATCGGTTGGACGAGTATCCAACGGCCCTACTGTACTACTGAGCTCGACCCCGTTGGTAGTCAATTGAATCGAGCCAGCGAGGGCTTGGTCGTGAAAATTGACTAGCCACGGGGACTGAAATGGGAATCTTGTGATAATGAGACCCTTGGTTCCGGTGTACTCGAGTATCACCTAAAGTTACTGCTTGGAGTGCGGGCCCGGTTGGGGTATGTTGGATGGAAGGAATGGAAGTGAAGTGAGGTCTACTGTTTGGTACTTTTAACATTGACGGAGGGTCAATGAAGTTGGATCAAGAATGTAAGCGTGGAAATGGGCTCTTGAGAGCCGTCCGTATCCTTTTACCGATTTGTTTTGCTTCTTATTTGTATACATGAAATGAACGGTTATGCTTAAGTGATCTTTGTTGATTATGTGATAGTTGCTCACTGAGCTTTAGCTCACTCCGTTCCATTTGTTTTCCTTACAGGAAAATGATCACTTTTGGAAGATCATACTTGTTGGTTGCCAAATTGAGCCATGTATATGTCTATTTTGAATAGCTCTTTGCATGAAACCCTAATGTGTTTTGGGTTCATCTTTTGATTGGCAAACCGAACATTGTATAACCATAATGACTAGTTTTGGCATGCCAATTTGGTTGTAAATGTTGAATTTCAATGTATTTATGTTTGGTTGATGTTTGGTTGACTTTCGGATTGATTCGGCTTTCAAACGGCAAAAGAAAAATTTTTGACTGAAGGGCACTGGACTGAATCCGGCCAGGAATCCGGCCAGAAACTGGCCGGATTGTCGGCCGGATTGCTTGGGGAAAATTTTGAATCCGGAAGTTAGCCACTGGACAGTATCCGGCCAAGAATCCGGCCAGATTCCGGCCGGATTCTGCTGTCCCAGGCCACTATTCATCGTTTTCTTTTTTTCAATTTGTTTTATTTTGATACTTGTGGCTTGTCCGATCGCACTTTTACTTTCCCGAAACGTTCTAGATCGCGTGTAACTGCTCGTTAGTCCTGGCGAGATTTGGGCAGGCAGTCCGCTAACCCCTTTGGTTCGCCTTAGGGGAAGGTGGGGCTGTCACACGTTCCAAGCGAACCATAAAGAACACCGATCCGGGAGCCGGCGAGGGGTCCCGGTGAAGGGAGACCGAGGCGGCTCGGGATGCGGGGGGCTCAGCCCTTTCAGGGGAACGGAGACAGCAGATTCTTCAGTTCGTGACGGAGAACCTCCATATGTTGGAAGACGTGATCCAACAGGCGAAGGAGGGGGGTGAAGCCGGGGGCACACAAATCTCCAAGGCGAAGGAGGGGGAGAAGGAATCACCTCCCATTCCCTCAGAGGATGAGTCGCGGGACCAGCCCCCCAGAAGGAAACGGCCATGGTCTCCCCCTCGGCCACGAGCCTCGGTGGTCGGAGATAGCGAGAGGTATTCCCGTGACCGGTCCGCTGGGGACCGACCGAGAAATCCTTCCCCGGGGAAGCCTGCGCGGAACGAGCCTGAACGCTCCCCCGGCCGATCTGTCAAGAGCCGGCCGCGCAACCTTCCCCAGTGGAAGCCTGTCCGATATGAACTTGAGCAGATCTTGCGGCCGCAATTGTATGAAGATAATTACACAGTCCCGCCCTTTACCCGAGAGATAGAGGACTACCCGCTACCCCGGAGATTCAAGATCCCGAACATTGAGTTGTACGATGCATCGACCGATCCGGAAGACCACATCTCGGTCTTCCTGACGCACATGCGTCAGCAAACAGTTGCGGATGAAATCCGTTGCAAGACCTTCCCCATGTTTCTGAAGGGGAGGGCCCGGCTCTGGTTCCAGGGTCTGGCACCGGGGACCATCCGGAGTTTCCCCGAACTGGCCAAGCTGTTCGTCGCCCAGATCGTCTCTTCGAAGACTTATTCGAAGAATGCGGCTCACCTGATGGCAATCAGGCAGAAGTCGGACGAGCCACTGAGAAGCTTCATTGCCCGCTTCAACACGGAGAGCCTGCAAATCGGGGACAAGGATGAAAAGGTGGTGATGGCCGCCTTCATCAACGGGCTCAGGGTAGAGGAGCTGTACTGCAAGCTGGCCGAGAAGCCTTCCAGAGACCTGGAGTAGCTCCTGACTAGGGTGCACGCAGCCGCCAACGCAGAGGAGGCGGCACGGTTGAAGAGGGAGTCGGATCGGGAGTTCGGAGACCGGAGAGGACGGGAAAGCCACCCCGAAAGCAAGGATAGTCCGACCAAGAAGAAAGTTTTTGACCGACTCTCAAAGGAGAAAACCCCCGCTCCACCGCTGCTTCCAGAAGAAGGGTACACCCCCCTGACTCGGCCCAGAACCCAGATCCTGGCCGTCATGGAGGCGGGGGGCCTAGGGAAACGGCCGCCTCAGATGGAGACACCCCAGAACAAGAGAAACCAGGACCGGTAATGTGCCTTCCACCGTGACGTCAGGCATGACACGGAGGGGTGCTTGGCCCTGCGGAAGGAGATCGAGGATCTGATCCAGCGCGGCTTCCTGGGAAGATTTGTGCGGCAAGGTCGACCAGGCCAGGAGCCAGGACGTACCTACCGCGGGGACAGGGGCGAGGGCCAGCGTCGCGACCGCCCCAAGCGGCGTGATATTCCTCGGGGCCGCTCCCCCGACCAGGACACTCAGAACTTGGCAGGGGTGATTAACACCATCGCTGGGGGTCTCATGGGAGGGCTGTAGACACCAAATTTTTGGTGTAATTTCTTTTACTTTTCATTTTCAATTTTTTTATTTGTCGTGTTAGTTTTATTCGCTTTTTAGTTTTTAGTTTCTAGTTTTATCTTTATTTTTATTTTTATTTTAAGTTTTTAGCATAGAATTTCTTGAAAAAGAAAAGGAAAAGGAAAAGCATTAAAAAATATGATTTAGTCGTTTGTAACTTAAATGCTTTCTTGAAAGTAAAAAAAAAAAAAAAAAAAGGGAAATACGCGACGGCAAGCTACGTTTTTACGCAGCTTGCAAGTAAGGGCTCGGGCAGCCCTTGGCTGCAATTTTAGAGGAGACAATGGGAGTTTTAGGGTTGAGGTCCCATATAAAGGGAAAAGAAACGGTAGCCACAAAGGGGAGAAAGGGGGAGAGGTGTGCGGGAGACAGCAAAAAAGAGAGAATAGGCAGCTGGGTTTGGGGGAGAGATAGAGAGAGAGCTGAGCAGAGGGCGGCTGTCCGGGAAAAAAAGGAAGGCAAACAAAAATAGCAAGAGGGCTGAGAGATAGAAGTGACGACTGAAATCTGGCAAAGAAAGAAAAACCAGAAAGAGGGGGGGACAAAAACACAGCAAAAGGGAAAGAAAAACAGAATGGCGGCGGAGCTTGGGAAAATCAGGGGAAAAGAGAGGGAGCAAAAGAGAGGATTCTAGTAACGGCTTGGGTTTAGAAAGAATAGGGAGGACAATGGGAGAAGGGAGCTATCGGGCATGAAAAAGAAAAGAAAAAGGAAAAGGCCGAGAGAGGTCTGGGGGGGCTCAAAACAGAGAAAAGGAAAAATCAGAACAGGGGCGGAGAGAAAAACGCAAGAACAAAAGAAACAGAGGAACGACGGATGAAGGAGATGAAAAAACGCAGAAACAGAGAACGGAAAACAAAGCAGGAGAGTGGGCGGCTAAAAAGCGAGGGCTGAAACGAAAAGGAACGGCGAGGGAGTTTGGTTGACGGCTGGAAGTAGAGAGAAGAGAGTAAACCGTGGTTGGGGTTTTGGAAGTGGAGCCGAGAGCTGGACGACAAGGGAAGCGAAAGCCAGAATGAGGGTTTTGTGGCCAAAGAGCCCAGGAGGAGGAAGAGTTCCAGCGGTAAGGACTTCAGAAAGATGGTCGCTGCCCCAAGACAACTGAATCAAGCCTCTAAGCAATGAGTTGGTCGCCGCTGGAGTATTTCACGCTCTGAGAAAGTTTGCAGCAGGTTTCGTTGGTCTATTGAGAAGCTCAATCATTTCTCAAGGTAGCCTATTCTTTTATCCTTTTCCGCAACCAAGAGTTCCGCTGCCTGTTTTGTTCCCATAATCTGTGTTTCTATTCTCGGTCCTAGTTAAAATCAGCAATAAAAATGCAAACTTTGACCCGGCTGTGTTGTTTCTGTTATTAAACGATTATGGCTATGATTTGCTAAGCTCAATCTGCATTTCGCATTCCTCTTTCCCTGTCCCAAGTTCACGCATTTGAGTTGGGTCAATGAACATGAAAATCTGATTTGAAAGTCATGACTATCATTGAAGCTGTTTAGAATCCTGCTATTCGGGTTTGTTTCACACTCTGGTTTGTTTTTCTGACCGAATGCTTTGAAAGAAAATCAAAAAGTGATGTTGGGTTTACATGTTAATGATCCAAAGTTGCATAAATCAAGCATGTTTGGTTTCTTGGGTTATGTGGTACGAATATGTCTAAGCTGAAGTGAAAGAAGTAAAAATCTGCTGCGTTTTCCTTGATGTTTTCTCTTCCGTGGCTACTCCATGAATCTTTACGTGTAAACTGCATGTTTAATCAGGAGTTAAAGAGAAGAAATGGAATGATTTGGTGTTGAGTGTGTGTGTTTGGGGGGCTACAATACCTGAATTGGGATCCCATGCTTGCTGGAAAAGCACAAATCATTTTCCCGTATGGGTTTTATTCCAGATTTTTGCATCGGTTCGTTTTACGTTTCTTGCTGGTTTGGAGACTGAAATTATATGTCTTGTTGTTTGGGTTACAAATCATGAGTTTGGCTGAAAAGTCTTCAAGCAAAGTTGTGCGCTTTGGGTCTGAAATCTGAGTTTGAAAAACCAGCTTGGCATTTTCTTTCTTCCCCATTGAAGCTGAGACTGAAGCAAACTGCATTTCTTTTTGTTTTCTTCCTTCGCGTGTCTTTCATGTTTTACGCTATTTGAACTCTCAATGGCTGTTTCATACTCAGTTTTTCTCTGTTTGGATGGGTGAAGATGGGTTGGCATATTTGAGCCTAGAATGTTTGAATCGTGTTTGAGTGTTTACTGGAAAATGCATTTCAGTTTTGCTGAACCAGAAACTCACGGCCTTCTCTTGTTGTTTTCTTCCATTTCGGTTCCAAGCCTTGCTAGTTTTATTAGATAATAATTCTAGCATGCTTTTTCTTAGTTGGTTTGCATGAATGTGTTCAATTTGAATAAAGGATTGGCATGAACAAGGTTGCAACAGGAAGCCGCGAGTGTCATCCTTTCTTTTGCTGCATTTCATCTTCATCATTTGCTGTTTTCTTTTCTTCCCGTAACAACCCATACAAGTTGGTTTTTGATCATTTTTCTTTTTTAGCTAAATCTGGTGTAACTAATTAAGGATAAAGTTGCATGTTTTCATCTGAAGCTACAAGGGTTTTGGTATGAATGTTTCACGATTTGCGGCTGCACAAACAAGAAGAAAAGCATTGCAGGAATTTAAGCTTTCGTACCTTTGCATGGTCTTGCATGAAACTATTTTCTAAAATTGCACTTTGATCCTCCAAGTCCTCCTTTGTTTCACTATGACCCAACAATTGAATAATTTCCTCAATTTGGTCCTTGACAATTTTAATTCTACAACTTCATTGCTTGTTTGTTTTAAGTACTTACTATGTGTTGTTTCGATTGCATTTATTCATGACTTTAGGGGCTTTATGACCAAGTGAGCTTGTGTTTGCCTACTTTCTTTAATTTTTCCCAAATAAATTGGTACCTTGACAATTTCTTTTATTTTGGAGGATAAATAAATGATTCCACTCCATTTAGGGCACCAATTGCAAGGGAGGTAACCTCTATCTCCTTAACTTTCATTTCTCCTACGTGCTCCTACGTGTTATGTGAATATGCATGTCTACTTCGCTTTCCTTGCCCTTCTTTAATTCCTTGCATTTATTTCATTTACTTTACTTTTATTTAAGTTATTCATTATGGGGTATGTGTACACCTCTTGGCTTGTAATAGATAGGGCTTGGCGAGCTTTCTTGTCCATTTTCCCTTTCCCTTTTTTTAAGTTATTCATTATGGGGTATGTGTACACCTCTTGGTTTGTAATAGATAGGGCTTGGCGAGCAAATTTGGTCCATTTTCCCCTTCCCCTTTTGTTTTAGTTAGCAAGTGTAATAATTAGGGCCTTAATTTGTGTTGCATGCCTATGTGTTATTTGTTAAGTGCTTTCTTAGGCTCTTGCATCTAGTCGAGCATGCTAAGTGTTATGTGCTACGTGTTTATAAGTGATTTGCATGTCTACTCGCTTTCCATAGTGTGGATGAATGGAATGGATGAATGTACGTCACCACACTAGTCCAACGCTAGTTGTGGCTTCTTTTATTGTTTCCACTAGTCTAATGCTAGTAGGAATTCATAGAAAGGGCTAGTCCAACGCTAGACCCAATAGGATTTTTCCTTTGTTTTTCATTAATGCATTATTTGCCTGTTCACTACATATCATGCATTTTTCCTTAGTTTTATCATCTGCCATGCTCCTCGATTCCCCTTTCCCCTCACTTTAGGTCTTGCATCTCATGCTAGTTAGGGTACATTTGCCTGAAGAGTCCCCTTCTGATAAGGGAAACGAGCGAGTGTGGCTACTCGATAGCCTTAGCACGCTAGTTCCCCCTTCTATCAAAGGAAAAATCAAGTCACAAAGTTAGGACTCCCCGTTCCCGTTTTGATGCATTCCTATAGGATTCACGCATTTCATTCATTCACTATCACTTACTGTATATTCCATTCCTCTTTCTACATTCTCACTTCACACTACTTTCATTTTACACGTTTTTATTCAACTACTTACACTCTATACCATATCACTCGCACACATGCACTTGATGGCGTTTTCACCTTATTATTCTTTACTTACCTTACCTTGTAAAGACATTTGCACACCTCCACTTATATCTTCTTACTTTTATCATTTTTTCTCACTTCACACAAACTCACACTTTCACATGGCATGCATTCATTGCACTCATTTTTACGTCATTTAGGATTATGTGTGACCTCTCCAAAAGGATCGTTGTTGGGCTTCACAATTAATGTGATTGGCACCACTCAACATTTGAAGAGAAATTTCCCCCATGTCCCCCTAGGTCTAGGTTTTTTGCATTCATATAGACATATCCAACACGCGATACATACCTTGGGTAGAAAATTTAGGGAAAATTGGTTTAAGTCACGCAACTAGCCTTGGCTAGGTCGAAGGGGTGCCTTGGATTTTTATCCTTGCCTTCCCCTTCGTCAAATGTGACCCCCGATCCCTCTTTTGGTTACGTAGACCCAAAGTTCTCTAAAAGGGTTTATTTACTTTTCAAAAACAAAAATCATTTTTGGGTGACTTGGTACACCCTAACTCTATACCAAGTGGCGACTCCATTTTTGATACAAAAAACCCTTTTTGAACTTTATATGGCCAAACCGTCGCATTATTAAGTCCCATGGCCTTTATTTTCATTTTGCACACGTTCACACACACTCACACACCACACCATCAAAAAGTGGGGCGCGACAGTTGGCGACTCCACTGGGGACTTCCTAAGTGGGTCCAAGCATTTGACTTAGCCATTCGTTTCCTGTTTCTACCCTTTTTATGCATAGCATTTGGATATTAGGGTTGCATTTTCCATTTTTAGGGCCTTTTTGCCTCGCGCGCGTATCCAACTATTCCCTCACTCACGTACGTGTGATTGGTTGATTGGATGTATGTTTACTTGTTTATCTCGCGCTTGCATTGCATTTGGGTGGGGGGACATACCCTAGAGCCTCGCATTGGTTCTTGATCCCTCCCCTCCAAACGAGCACTAGCATACGTGCATACGCTTTAAATTTTTTCACCCTCCATTTATTTTCTTTTAGTGGCTTGTCACGCCACTCCACCCTATTAGGATTTTAGGCGACTCACTTGGACTTGTGATCGCGACACGATGTGTGCGTAGCATGATCCGAGGAGTCACTCGATCTTCCATTTTAAGCTTTGGGTTCATAGCTTTTAGCTTTTGATGGAAGATTGAGGATTTTTTATAGATTCACTCAAACACGTAGCCGCGACACGATGTGTGCGTAGCGGTGTTTGGGGAATCGCTCGAGCCACCGACAAAGAACCTTGGGATTGATGACCCTTGGTTTCTAAGTCTGAAGGCTCGGGGACCTGAGCTTGTCGAGTCTAGATGCATTAGCGAACCCCAACCTCATGCATCCATATTAGCATTTGCCTAGGGTAGAGTCAGCCTCACCCTTTTTAAGCACAATTAGGCACGAGGGAAGGGGTTCCACCCCTTTTATTGGCTTTTATTGTATTTCTTTTCTTAATTGCTCCCAATGTGTTATGTGTACTATCAACTGCACTAACCATTTCATTGTTTCCTTGGTTTGCATTCATGTGCCCTAGTAATAAGAGGCCTCTTTGGCACTCTTTTAGTGACTCACCCACTAGATAGCTCACATGATTAAATTTCAGTCTTTGCACTTACTTTTCAGTAAATACATTTCATGTTTAGACCTTTTCCCCCCGTTGCATTATTTATATCCTTTAGGCCATATTTGTCACATATTTACTGCTTTAATAAATGGCATCATGCATAAACCATAGAAAGGGAATGCCACATAGGGAATCCCGTGTTTAGGAATAAGCCACCTTGTGTCTCGGATACTTAATCCAAAGAGACTTGCACATTTACATTTTGTACCATCCAAAGGGGTATTGCACAAGGTAAGGTAGGATCCGATCGTCTTCATAGAGTGATCTTTGGAATATGAGCATCTAATAATCACTTTTTGGCCATTTTATAAAAAATTGGTAAAAATCCCTTGCGTGAAGGACATTTATTTGAAGAAATTCACAAATGATTCCTCCTATTGAGACGATAAATAAATTGAGGCCAAAATTTGATTTTTAGAAGGTCATAGACTAATGCACCTCAATAATTTTGAAATAACCAATGGCCGGACAATTCAACCAATCCATTTTGCCAATTCATTCAATAAATCATCAATTCATTTGACCAATTTACCCTTTTGGGTCACATGGTCGATTTTTGGATAAATCATCAATTCATTTGACCAATTTACCCTTTTTAGGGTCACCTGGTCGATTTTTGAATAAATCATCAATTCATTTGACCAATTTACCCTTTTGGGTCACATGGTCGATTTTGAATAAATCGTCAGTTCATTTGACCGATTTACCCTTTTTAGGGTCATTCGGCCGATTTTTGAATAAATCACTAATTTAATTTCATTCATTTGGCCAATTTACCCATTTTTAGGGCAACCGAGCCGATTTTGAATAAATCAAGTTTCGTTCAATCTATTTGATCAATTTACCCTTTTTAGGGTGATCTGATTAATTTTGGATAAATTAAATTTCATTCAATTCATTTGACCTGTTTCCCTTTTTAGGGTAATCCGGTCGATTTTTCATAAATTGTCAATTTCATTTGTCAATGTCGAATTTCAAAATGGAAAATCTAGTCGATTTTGAGAAAAACATCCATTGCATCCAGCCATTTGATCATTTGGAGTTTTGACCCGTGCTTCACTGAGAAAACTTTGTCAACGAACTCCAATCTCTTCGATAGAAAGTTTGTCAAGGTCAAACACGTACGTTTTTGCAAATCCTCATATCGATCAAAAGTGATCAATCCCTTCGGATGAGGTCCTCATTTTGGCAAACGTCTCTTCTCATTCCAATGGACCAAAATCTTCAAAATTATTTTTCACTCCATGAGTTGATTGGATCCATCAGGTATTGTATAGTGCCTATTCTAGCGGATTGCATTTTCATGCGAGGCCTACCCTTGGCACAAAAAGGGTTCTCCCATAGGACATGCATACCGATTTTGCAGTTTTGCCTACTAACTCGGGGTATTTTTCTTTTGTTTTCCCCCTCCCCTGCATTCATAAAAATGGTTCAATAAGACGAAAATATTCTTCTATATCTGATGATACTTTTAATCCAATAAAGTTTGAAGATTACAAGTGTTATCTGATTCTTTGGCAAATCCTACAATGAAAACATAAATGATCTATCTGGAAGCTCTATGCTAAAGCCTCTGAGAGATTTTGTAATTATTTTCCAAAAAGAAATTCTGTTTTGTTAATACATTTTGTTCCAAAAGAAAAGGAGATGAAAAGTGTATATGTGGAGCCCTTTACAAGTTTCTCTTTTCTCATTTGTATCATAATTGAATGAGGAATTTTGTTTCAAACTTTTTTCAGCAATAAAATTTTTGGACAATTATTGTTTTGTGTATATTTATGTACATTTCATTCTTTATTCTTACTCATTGGAGATTTCATGATGAATTTTGAGAAATAAGACCCAATTTGAGATTTTTCAACCTCCAGCCTGAAAATTCACAAGTATATGCTTTTGAAAATCCTTACACTCGATTGGTGTTCCAACCTGTACAATAAGAGTGCTCAGAATTAAAAGAGGTCATTCAAAAGGCCCTATGAGATTCCTTTTCTCCTTCAATTAATCCCAAAATAAAGTCAGTCACATTGATTGATAAATTGGAGCAACTTTTGCTTGAAAATGTTCAAGGTGTCTAATCTGGTTCAATCACATCTAAGGGAAAGCAAAAGTGTGCATTATTCTTGTTTGTTTTGGAAATTTGGAATGACACTTCGAGCATTCGTTTCACTACCTATACAGATTTTATCATTTGCTCTCCCATTTGAGCCTATAAAAGAATAATTTCGTTTCAAATAAGTGCCTTGATGATCACTACCCTACATTGAAAAATTTTCAAATATCAAAAAGGGGAATGGATTTTCAATAACCATTTCGTTACTTTGGTTGTCATGAGGTGTAAGAATGATACTTTGGCCGTCATTTCTACAACCTAAACACTGATCATCCCTTGCATCCTCATTTTAGCTAAAATTGGTGGTTCTTTTCGAGTGCACATATGATCGCACCCCACATTGGGGAAGGAGATTGGGGAATTTTGAAAAAGGAAAAAGAAAAAGGGAAAAGCAAAAATGCTAGAATAAGGAGGGAACTGCAAATTGGGGAAATTTGATTCCACTTGGGTTCCAATTTTGAAAAAAGAAAAGGAAGAGTTTTGTCCGCGTGGATCGCCTATGTTTCACACATATGGATGAACAAGGGTCTTCCTCAATCAGTTAATTCAGATACATGCCAAAAATTTCCCGTTAATGAAAGTTTCCTTTCAGGGTTATTGTAAGGAACGGAATACAAGTCAGGCCATCTTCTTTTCCAATCAAGCATTCTATCCCTAGTTATCCCTTTTGAGCTTTCAGAATAAATTATTTCGTTTGGCAACCCCTGAGAATCGCAAACCCCACACTGGGGCAAGTTTGAGTTGGAAAAGAAAAATTTCAAGAAGTGAAAAAGTGAAAAGCAACAAAATCAAAAAACAAAAGAAGAAAAAGAGAACCTCAGTTCAAAAAATAAACTGGGGCAAATTTCAAAGAATGGCAAAAGGCCGAAAAGTCAAAAGAAACAAAAAAAGAGAAAAGCCTCAAGTGAGCATAAACTGGGGCAAATTTTGGTTTAACCCTAAAATAGGGTTGACGCAACAATGCGATCTCAGATTTTTCAAACCGCTTTTGAAATCCGCTTTCAAGCCTTAACTTTTCTAAGCACTCCACCTGACCCCATTACAAAAGCCGAAAGTCCTGACTTCTATTCTTTGCAATGGCCCTGTCAAGAAAATTTCTGATGCCGAAAGTTTTAGCTGTATTTCTGAATTGCCTGAGTATGGGTTTGACGCTACTCACCATGTGAAAACCCGCCAAGTTGAGGGAAAGGGGGAAAGAGACAAAAAGCAAAGCAAGAAGAGTAAATGCAAGAAAATGCAGAAAATTCGACGCTGAAATCCCTGGTGAGTGATGAGAAAAATGCAAACAAAGTCTGAGATCTTTGAGTTCAACATAGGGGCAATTTTGAAAAATGCGATCTTCGGTGCAATGTCCTTGAAAGTTTTATTCTTTAACTATCGTTTTCAAGCCACAGTACAAGCTAATAAAGTCCATCGTTGACTTACTCCCTCATGACAATCCAAAGTGACGACTATGCTTATGAGAAATCTATCAATCATTTGTGATCATAAGGTTATGACCCATTTTTCACATGTTTAGTTATCATTTCTACCCATATGTTGCAAGCCTATAAAGCTATACGTTGACTAAGTTTTCTTAAGAAATAAAGGTGACAAACTCTTTGCTTTCACCAAGATGTGGTATAGAAAGGGTTACACACAATTTGGGCACAAAGAATAAGACAAATCTTGACCTCCCATTTCCAAATCAGAAATAACACCCATTACCCAAAGCTTCGATGCTAAGGTAAGGAAGAAATCTCTTGTAATTTGGCATTATTTTTGAGAAATTCATCATGAAGTTTTCTGTGTGGTTTTGGGCAAGACGTTCAGATTTCCTCACATTAATAGGAAACACAGTTTCTTACTTTGTTCAAATAAATGGAGAGACATCCAAACCAATTTTTTGCATCAAATGGGCCCATACTGGGGCAAAATTTTTATTTCCAAGATTTCACAAAATAAGCCCACACTGGGGCAAATTTTTATAGTCCATTTGAGGATTTCGTCAAAGACTCAAGCAAGACTTTCAAATCAATCACGCTGCCCTTTTCTTGAAAATTTGAGTGCATGTAAGCCCCTGTGCAGGTACTCATAGTTGAAATCGACGGAAAAGCTTCTGAGTTGTGGAAGGCCGATGCCGAAGAGAGAGAAGAAAGAAGGGAAAAGGGGCCTACACTGGGGCAAATTATTTTTGGAAAAAGATTCTCTCGAAAAATCAGAAATATTCAAAAATCAAAAAGCAAAAATCAAGTTCAAATTTTTTGTTTCTTGAAAAATCAAATTTAATTTCTTGTATCTTGACAAATCAAATCCAATTTCTTGACCAATTGGATGGCAGGACTGGGTCTTATCCCACTGACCACTCACTTCATCACGTTGGGCCTAGACTCGGTGCCGCCAACGTCACTTTATCACGTTGGAGCAGGGTTTTATCCCGCCAACCTCGGCAGAACTGGGATCTATCCCGCTGGCCGCTTTTATCACGTTGGAGCTGGGTTTTATCCCGCCAACCACGGCAGAACTGGGTTTTATCCCGCTGGCCGCTTAAATCACGTTGGAGCTGGGTTTTATCCCGCCAACCTCGGCAGAACTGGGTTCTATCCCGCTGGCCGCTTTTATCACGTTGGAGCTGGGTTTTATCCCGCCAACCACGGCAGAACTGGGTTTTATCCCGCTGGCCGCTTAAATCACGTTGGAGCTGGGTTTTATCCCGCCAACCACGGCAGAACTGGGTTTTATCCCGCTGGCCGCTTAAATCACGTTGGAGCTGGGTTTTATCCCGCCAACCTCGGCAGAACTGGGTTCTATCCCGCTGACCGCTTATATCACGTTGGAGCTGGGCTTTGTCCCGCCAACCTCGGCAGAACTGGGTTCTATACCGCTGACCGCATATATATCACACTGGAGCAGAGGTTAGTCCCGCCAGTGAGCATTTCATTTTCAGCCACTGGAGCAGAGGTTAGTCCCGCCAGTGTGCATCTCATTTTCAGCCACTGGAGCAGAGGTTAGTCCCGCCAGTGTGCATTCCGTTTACATAGCCACTGGAGCAGAGGTTAGTCCCGCCAGTGAGCATTTCATTTTCAGCCACTGGAGCAGAGGTTAGTCCCGCCAGTGCGCATTTCATTTTCACAACCACTGGAGCGTGAGGTGAGTCCCGCCAGTGAGCATTTCATTTACCCCGCCGCTAGCCGTGGGTCAGTCCCACTAGCGTGCGTCCATGATTTTCATTTTATTCGGGCCAGTCCATGATTTTCATTTTATTCGGGCCAGTCCCATGATTTAAATTTCTGGTCGGGTCAGTCCCGTTTTAAATTTCTGTTCGGGTCAGTCCCGTTTAAATTCTGTTCGGGTCAGTCCCGTTTAAATTCCTGTTCGGGTCAGTCCCGTTTAAATTCCTGTTCGGGTCAGTCCCGTTTAAATTCTGTTCGGATCAGTCCCGTTTAAATTCCTGTTCGGGTCAGTCCCGTTTAAATTCCTGTTCGGGTCAGTCCCGTTTAAATTCTGTTCGGGTCAGTCCCGTTTAAATTCCTGTTCGGGTCAGTCCCGTTTAAATTTCCTGTCAAGGGTCAGTCCCCATCGTTTGAGTAATTCACAGCCAAATAACACAGGTAAGTATTTGGTGTCTACTTCTTTGTCTCAAGTTTTTCCAAAACTCAGACAAAGAGGGGCAAACTGTAGACACCAAATTTTTGGTGTAATTTCTTTTACTTTTCATTTTCAGTTTTTTTTATTTGTCGTGTTAGTTTTATTCGCTTTTTAGTTTTTAGTTTCTAGTTTTATTTTTATTTTAAGTTTTTAGCATAGAATTTCTTGAAAAAGAAAAGGAAAAGGAAAAGCATTAAAAAATATGATTTAGTCGTTTGTAACTTAAATGCTTTCTTGAAAGTAAAAAAAAAAAAAAAAAAAAAAAAAAAAAAAAAGAGAAATACGCGACGGCAAGCTACGTTTTTACGCAGCTTGCAAGTAAGGGCTCGGGCAGCCCTTGGCTGCAATTTTAGAGGAGACAATGGGAGTTTTAGGGTTGAGGTCCCATATAAAGGGAAAAGAAACGGTAGCCGCAAAGGGGAGAAAGGGGGAGAGGTGTGCGGGAGACAGCAAAAAAGAGAGAATAGGCAGCTGGGTTTGGGGGAGAGATAGAGAGAGAGCTGAGCAGAGGGCGGCTGTCCGAGAAAAAAAGGAAGGCAAACAAAAATAGCAAGAGGGCTGAGAGATAGAAGTGACGACTGAAATCTGGCAAAGAAAGAAAAACCAGAAAGAGGGGGGGACAGAAACACAGCAAAAGGGAAAGAAAAACAGAGTGGCGGCGGAGCTTGGGAAAATCAGGGGAAAAGAGAGGGAGCAAAAGAGAGGATTCTAGTAACGGCTTGGGTTTAGAAAGAATAGGGAGGACAATGGGAGAAGGGAGCTATCGGGCATGAAAAAGAAAAGAAAAAGGAAAAGGCCGAGAGAGGTCTGGGGGGGGCTCAAAACAGAGAAAAGGAAAAATCAGAACAGGGGCGGAGAGAAAAACGCAAGAACAAAAGAAACAGAGGAACGACGGATGAAGGAGATGAAAAAACGCAGAAACAGAGAACGGAAAACAAAGCAGGAGAGTGGGCGGCTAAAAAGCGAGGGCTGAAACGAAAAGGAACGGCGAGGGAGTTTGGTTGACGGCTGGAAGTAGAGAGAAGAGAGTAAACCGTGGTTGGGGTTTTGGAAGTGGAGCCGAGAGCTGGACGACAAGGGAAGCGAAAGCCAGAATGAGGGTTTTGTGGCCAAAGAGCCCAGGAGGAGGAAGAGTTCCAGCGGTAAGGACTTCAGAAAGATGGTCGCTGCCCCAAGACAACTGAATCAAGCCTCTAAGCAATGAGTTGGTCGCCGCTGGAGTATTTCACGCTCTGAGAAAGTTTGCAGCAGGTTTCGTTGGTCTATTGAGAAGCTCAATCATTTCTCAAGGTAGCCTATTCTTTTATCCTTTTCCGCAACCAAGAGTTCCGCTGCCTGTTTTGTTCCCATAATCTGTGTTTCTATTCTCGGTCCTAGTTAAAATCAGCAATAAAAATGCAAACTTTGACCCGGCTGTGTTGTTTCTGTTATTAAACGATTATGGCTATGATTTGCTAAGCTCAATCTGCATTTCGCATTCCTCTTTCCCTGTCCCAAGTTCACGCATTTGAGTTGGGTCAATGAACATGAAAATCTGATTTGAAAGTCATGACTATCATTGAAGCTGTTTAGAATCCTGCTATTCGGGTTTGTTTCACACTCTGGTTTGTTTTTCTGACCGAATGCTTTGAAAGAAAATCAAAAAGTGATGTTGGGTTTACATGTTAATGATCCAAAGTTGCATAAATCAAGCATGTTTGGTTTCTTGGGTTATGTGGTACGAATATGTCTAAGCTGAAGTGAAAGAAGTAAAAATCTGCTGCGTTTTCCTTGATGTTTTCTCTTCCGTGGCTACTCCATGAATCTTTACGTGTAAACTGCATGTTTAATCAGGAGTTAAAGAGAAGAAATGGAATGATTTGGTGTTGAGTGTGTGTGTTTGGGGGGCTACAATACCTGAATTGGGATCCCATGCTTGCTGGAAAAGCACAAATCATTTTCCCGTATGGGTTTTATTCCAGATTTTTGCATCGGTTCGTTTTACGTTTCTTGCTGGTTTGGAGACTGAAATTATATGTCTTGTTGTTTGGGTTACAAATCATGAGTTTGGCTGAAAAGTCTTCAAGCAAAGTTGTGCGCTTTGGGTCTGAAATCTGAGTTTGAAAAACCAGCTTGGCATTTTCTTTCTTCCCCATTGAAGCTGAGACTGAAGCAAACTGCATTTCTTTTTGTTTTCTTCCTTCGCGTGTCTTTCATGTTTTACGCTATTTGAACTCTCAATGGCTGTTTCATACTCAGTTTTTCTCTGTTTGGATGGGTGAAGATGGGTTGGCATATTTGAGCCTAGAATGTTTGAATCGTGTTTGAGTGTTTACTGGAAAATGCATTTCAGTTTTGCTGAACCAGAAACTCACGGCCTTCTCTTGTTGTTTTCTTCCATTTCGGTTCCAAGCCTTGCTAGTTTTATTAGATAATAATTCTAGCATGCTTTTTCTTAGTTGGTTTGCATGAATGTGTTCAATTTGAATAAAGGATTGGCATGAACAAGGTTGCAACAGGAAGCCGCGAGTGTCATCCTTTCTTTTGCTGCATTTCATCTTCATCATTTGCTGTTTTCTTTTCTTCCCGTAACAACCCATACAAGTTGGTTTTTGATCATTTTTCTTTTTTAGCTAAATCTGGTGTAACTAATTAAGGATAAAGTTGCATGTTTTCATCTGAAGCTACAAGGGTTTTGGTATGAATGTTTCACGATTTGCGGCTGCACAAACAAGAAGAAAAGCATTGCAGGAATTTAAGCTTTCGTACCTTTGCATGGTCTTGCATGAAACTATTTTCTAAAATTGCACTTTGATCCTCCAAGTCCTCCTTTGTTTCACTATGACCCAACAATTGAATAATTTCCTCAATTTGGTCCTTGACAATTTTAATTCTACAACTTCATTGCTTGTTTGTTTTAAGTACTTACTATGTGTTGTTTCGATTGCATTTATTCATGACTTTAGGGGCTTTATGACCAAGTGAGCTTGTGTTTGCCTACTTTCTTTAATTTTTCCCAAATAAATTGGTACCTTGACAATTTCTTTTATTTTGGAGGATAAATAAATGATTCCACTCCATTTAGGGCACCAATTGCAAGGGAGGTAACCTCTATCTCCTTAACTTTCATTTCTCCTACGTGCTCCTACGTGTTATGTGAATATGCATGTCTACTTCGCTTTCCTTGCCCTTCTTTAATTCCTTGCATTTATTTCATTTACTTTACTTTTATTTAAGTTATTCATTATGGGGTATGTGTACACCTCTTGGCTTGTAATAGATAGGGCTTGGCGAGCTTTCTTGTCCATTTTCCCTTTCCCTTTTTTTAAGTTATTCATTATGGGGTATGTGTACACCTCTTGGTTTGTAATAGATAGGGCTTGACGAGCAAATTTGGTCCATTTTCCCCTTCCCCTTTTGTTTTAGTTAGCAAGTGTAATAATTAGGGCCTTAATTTGTGTTGCATGCCTATGTGTTATTTGTTAAGTGCTTTCTTAGGCTCTTGCATCTAGTCGAGCATGCTAAGTGTTATGTGCTACGTGTTTATAAGTGATTTGCATGTCTACTCGCTTTCCATAGTGTGGATGAATGGAATGGATGAATGTACGTCACCACACTAGTCCAACGCTAGTTGTGGCTTCTTTTATTGTTTCCACTAGTCTAATGCTAGTAGGAATTCATAGAAAGGGCTAGTCCAACGCTAGACCCAATAGGATTTTTCCTTTGTTTTTCATTAATGCATTATTTGCCTGTTCACTACATATCATGCATTTTTCCTTAGTTTTATCATCTGCCATGCTCCTCGATTCCCCTTTCCCCTCACTTTAGGTCTTGCATCTCATGCTAGTTAGGGTACATTTGCCTGAAGAGTCCCCTTCTGATAAGGGAAACGAGCGAGTGTGGCTACTCGATAGCCTTAGCACGCTAGTTCCCCCTTCTATCAAAGGAAAAATCAAGTCACAAAGTTAGGACTCCCCGTTCCCGTTTTGATGCATTCCTATAGGATTCACGCATTTCATTCATTCACTATCACTTACTGTATATTCCATTCCTCTTTCTACATTCTCACTTCACACTACTTTCATTTTACACGTTTTTATTCAACTACTTACACTCTATACCATATCACTCGCACACATGCACTTGATGGCGTTTTCACCTTATTATTCTTTACTTACCTTACCTTGTAAAGACATTTGCACACCTCCACTTATATCTTCTTACTTTTATCATTTTTTCTCACTTCACACAAACTCACACTTTCACATGGCATGCATTCATTGCACTCATTTTTACGTCATTTAGGATTATGTGTGACCTCTCCAAAAGGATCGTTGTTGGGCTTCACAATTAATGTGATTGGCACCACTCAACATTTGAAGAGAAATTTCCCCCATGTCCCCCTAGGTCTAGGTTTTTTGCATTCATATAGACATATCCAACACGCGATACATACCTTGGGTAGAAAATTTAGGGAAAATTGGTTTAAGTCACGCAACTAGCCTTGGCTAGGTCGAAGGGGTGCCTTGGATTTTTATCCTTGCCTTCCCCTTCGTCAAATGTGACCCCCGATCCCTCTTTTGGTTACGTAGACCCAAAGTTCTCTAAAAGGGTTTATTTACTTTTCAAAAACAAAAATCATTTTTGGGTGACTTGGTACACCCTAACTCTATACCAAGTGGCGACTCCATTTTTGATACAAAAAACCCTTTTTGAACTTTATATGGCCAAACCGTCGCATTATTAAGTCCCATGGCCTTTATTTTCATTTTGCACACGTTCACACACACTCACACACCACACCATCAAAAAGTGGGGCGCGACAGTTGGCGACTCCACTGGGGACTTCCTAAGTGGGTCCAAGCATTTGACTTAGCCATTCGTTTCCTGTTTCTACCCTTTTTATGCATAGCATTTGGATATTAGGGTTGCATTTTCCATTTTTAGGGCCTTTTTGCCTCGCGCGCGTATCCAACTATTCCCTCACTCACGTACGTGTGATTGGTTGATTGGATGTATGTTTACTTGTTTATCTCGCGCTTGCATTGCATTTGGGTGGGGGGACATACCCTAGAGCCTCGCATTGGTTCTTGATCCCTCCCCTCCAAACGAGCACTAGCATACGTGCATACGCTTTAAATTTTTTCACCCTCCATTTATTTTCTTTTAGTGGCTTGTCACGCCACTCCACCCTATTAGGATTTTAGGCGACTCACTTGGACTTGTGATCGCGACACGATGTGTGCGTAGCATGATCCGAGGAGTCACTCGATCTTCCATTTTAAGCTTTGGGTTCATAGCTTTTAGCTTTTGATGGAAGATTGAGGATTTTTTATAGATTCACTCAAACACGTAGCCGCGACACGATGTGTGCGTAGCGGTGTTTGGGGAATCGCTCGAGCCACCGACAAAGAACCTTGGGATTGATGACCCTTGGTTTCTAAGTCTGAAGGCTCGGGGACCTGAGCTTGTCGAGTCTAGATGCATTAGCGAACCCCAACCTCATGCATCCATATTAGCATTTGCCTAGGGTAGAGTCAGCCTCACCCTTTTTAAGCACAATTAGGCACGAGGGAAGGGGTTCCACCCCTTTTATTGGCTTTTATTGTATTTCTTTTCTTAATTGCTCCCAATGTGTTATGTGTACTATCAACTGCACTAACCATTTCATTGTTTCCTTGGTTTGCATTCATGTGCCCTAGTAATAAGAGGCCTCTTTGGCACTCTTTTAGTGACTCACCCACTAGATAGCTCACATGATTAAATTTCAGTCTTTGCACTTACTTTTCAGTAAATACATTTCATGTTTAGACCTTTTCCCCCCGTTGCATTATTTATATCCTTTAGGCCATATTTGTCACATATTTACTGCTTTAATAAATGGCATCATGCATAAACCATAGAAAGGGAATGCCACATAGGGAATCCCGTGTTTAGGAATAAGCCACCTTGTGTCTCGGATACTTAATCCAAAGAGACTTGCACATTTACATTTTGTACCATCCAAAGGGGTATTGCACAAGGTAAGGTAGGATCCGATCGTCTTCATAGAGTGATCTTTGGAATATGAGCATCTAATAATCACTTTTTGGCCATTTTATAAAAAATTGGTAAAAATCCCTTGCGTGAAGGACATTTATTTGAAGAAATTCACAAATGATTCCTCCTATTGAGACGATAAATAAATTGAGGCCAAAATTTGATTTTTAGAAGGTCATAGACTAATGCACCTCAATAATTTTGAAATAACCAATGGCCGGACAATTCAACCAATCCATTTTGCCAATTCATTCAATAAATCATCAATTCATTTGACCAATTTACCCTTTTGGGTCACATGGTCGATTTTTGGATAAATCATCAATTCATTTGACCAATTTACCCTTTTTAGGGTCACCTGGTCGATTTTTGAATAAATCATCAATTCATTTGACCAATTTACCCTTTTGGGTCACATGGTCGATTTTGAATAAATCGTCAGTTCATTTGACCGATTTACCCTTTTTAGGGTCATTCGGCCGATTTTTGAATAAATCACTAATTTAATTTCATTCATTTGGCCAATTTACCCATTTTTAGGGCAACCGAGCCGATTTTGAATAAATCAAGTTTCGTTCAATCTATTTGATCAATTTACCCTTTTTAGGGTGATCTGATTAATTTTGGATAAATTAAATTTCATTCAATTCATTTGACCTGTTTCCCTTTTTAGGGTAATCCGGTCGATTTTTCATAAATTGTCAATTTCATTTGTCAATGTCGAATTTCAAAATGGAAAATCTAGTCGATTTTGAGAAAAACATCCATTGCATCCAGCCATTTGATCATTTGGAGTTTTGACCCGTGCTTCACTGAGAAAACTTTGTCAACGAACTCCAATCTCTTCGATAGAAAGTTTGTCAAGGTCAAACACGTACGTTTTTGCAAATCCTCATATCGATCAAAAGTGATCAATCCCTTCGGATGAGGTCCTCATTTTGGCAAACGTCTCTTCTCATTCCAATGGACCAAAATCTTCAAAATTATTTTTCACTCCATGAGTTGATTGGATCCATCAGGTATTGTATAGTGCCTATTCTAGCGGATTGCATTTTCATGCGAGGCCTACCCTTGGCACAAAAAGGGTTCTCCCATAGGACATGCATACCGATTTTGCAGTTTTGCCTACTAACTCGGGGTATTTTTCTTTTGTTTTCCCCCTCCCCTGCATTCATAAAAATGGTTCAATAAGACGAAAATATTCTTCTATATCTGATGATACTTTTAATCCAATAAAGTTTGAAGATTACAAGTGTTATCTGATTCTTTGGCAAATCCTACAATGAAAACATAAATGATCTATCTGGAAGCTCTATGCTAAAGCCTCTGAGAGATTTTGTAATTATTTTCCAAAAAGAAATTCTGTTTTGTTAATACATTTTGTTCCAAAAGAAAAGGAGATGAAAAGTGTATATGTGGAGCCCTTTACAAGTTTCTCTTTTCTCATTTGTATCATAATTGAATGAGGAATTTTGTTTCAAACTTTTTTCAGCAATAAAATTTTTGGACAATTATTGTTTTGTGTATATTTATGTACATTTCATTCTTTATTCTTACTCATTGGAGATTTCATGATGAATTTTGAGAAATAAGACCCAATTTGAGATTTTTCAACCTCCAGCCTGAAAATTCACAAGTATATGCTTTTGAAAATCCTTACACTCGATTGGTGTTCCAACCTGTACAATAAGAGTGCTCAGAATTAAAAGAGGTCATTCAAAAGGCCCTATGAGATTCCTTTTCTCCTTCAATTAATCCCAAAATAAAGTCAGTCACATTGATTGATAAATTGGAGCAACTTTTGCTTGAAAATGTTCAAGGTGTCTAATCTGGTTCAATCACATCTAAGGGAAAGCAAAAGTGTGCATTATTCTTGTTTGTTTTGGAAATTTGGAATGACACTTCGAGCATTCGTTTCACTACCTATACAGATTTTATCATTTGCTCTCCCATTTGAGCCTATAAAAGAATAATTTCGTTTCAAATAAGTGCCTTGATGATCACTACCCTACATTGAAAAATTTTCAAATATCAAAAAGGGGAATGGATTTTCAATAACCATTTCGTTACTTTGGTTGTCATGAGGTGTAAGAATGATACTTTGGCCGTCATTTCTACAACCTAAACACTGATCATCCCTTGCATCCTCATTTTAGCTAAAATTGGTGGTTCTTTTCGAGTGCACATATGATCGCACCCCACATTGGGGAAGGAGATTGGGGAATTTTGAAAAAGGAAAAAGAAAAAGGGAAAAGCAAAAATGCTAGAATAAGGAGGGAACTGCAAATTGGGGAAATTTGATTCCACTTGGGTTCCAATTTTGAAAAAAGAAAAGGAAGAGTTTTGTCCGCGTGGATCGCCTATGTTTCACACATATGGATGAACAAGGGTCTTCCTCAATCAGTTAATTCAGATACATGCCAAAAATTTCCCGTTAATGAAAGTTTCCTTTCAGGGTTATTGTAAGGAACGGAATACAAGTCAGGCCATCTTCTTTTCCAATCAAGCATTCTATCCCTAGTTATCCCTTTTGAGCTTTCAGAATAAATTATTTCGTTTGGCAACCCCTGAGAATCGCAAACCCCACACTGGGGCAAGTTTGAGTTGGAAAAGAAAAATTTCAAGAAGTGAAAAAGTGAAAAGCAACAAAATCAAAAAACAAAAGAAGAAAAAGAGAACCTCAGTTCAAAAAATAAACTGGGGCAAATTTCAAAGAATGGCAAAAGGCCGAAAAGTCAAAAGAAACAAAAAAAGAGAAAAGCCTCAAGTGAGCATAAACTGGGGCAAATTTTGGTTTAACCCTAAAATAGGGTTGACGCAACAATGCGATCTCAGATTTTTCAAACCGCTTTTGAAATCCGCTTTCAAGCCTTAACTTTTCTAAGCACTCCACCTGACCCCATTACAAAAGCCGAAAGTCCTGACTTCTATTCTTTGCAATGGCCCTGTCAAGAAAATTTCTGATGCCGAAAGTTTTAGCTGTATTTCTGAATTGCCTGAGTATGGGTTTGACGCTACTCACCATGTGAAAACCCGCCAAGTTGAGGGAAAGGGGGAAAGAGACAAAAAGCAAAGCAAGAAGAGTAAATGCAAGAAAATGCAGAAAATTCGACGCTGAAATCCCTGGTGAGTGATGAGAAAAATGCAAACAAAGTCTGAGATCTTTGAGTTCAACATAGGGGCAATTTTGAAAAATGCGATCTTCGGTGCAATGTCCTTGAAAGTTTTATTCTTTAACTATCGTTTTCAAGCCACAGTACAAGCTAATAAAGTCCATCGTTGACTTACTCCCTCATGACAATCCAAAGTGACGACTATGCTTATGAGAAATCTATCAATCATTTGTGATCATAAGGTTATGACCCATTTTTCACATGTTTAGTTATCATTTCTACCCATATGTTGCAAGCCTATAAAGCTATACGTTGACTAAGTTTTCTTAAGAAATAAAGGTGACAAACTCTTTGCTTTCACCAAGATGTGGTATAGAAAGGGTTACACACAATTTGGGCACAAAGAATAAGACAAATCTTGACCTCCCATTTCCAAATCAGAAATAACACCCATTACCCAAAGCTTCGATGCTAAGGTAAGGAAGAAATCTCTTGTAATTTGGCATTATTTTTGAGAAATTCATCATGAAGTTTTCTGTGTGGTTTTGGGCAAGACGTTCAGATTTCCTCACATTAATAGGAAACACAGTTTCTTACTTTGTTCAAATAAATGGAGAGACATCCAAACCAATTTTTTGCATCAAATGGGCCCATACTGGGGCAAAATTTTTATTTCCAAGATTTCACAAAATAAGCCCACACTGGGGCAAATTTTTATAGTCCATTTGAGGATTTCGTCAAAGACTCAAGCAAGACTTTCAAATCAATCACGCTGCCCTTTTCTTGAAAATTTGAGTGCATGTAAGCCCCTGTGCAGGTACTCATAGTTGAAATCGACGGAAAAGCTTCTGAGTTGTGGAAGGCCGATGCCGAAGAGAGAGAAGAAAGAAGGGAAAAGGGGCCTACACTGGGGCAAATTATTTTTGGAAAAAGATTCTCTCGAAAAATCAGAAATATTCAAAAATCAAAAAGCAAAAATCAAGTTCAAATTTTTTGTTTCTTGAAAAATCAAATTTAATTTCTTGTATCTTGACAAATCAAATCCAATTTCTTGACCAATTGGATGGCAGGACTGGGTCTTATCCCACTGACCACTCACTTCATCACGTTGGGCCTAGACTCGGTGCCGCCAACGTCACTTTATCACGTTGGAGCAGGGTTTTATCCCGCCAACCTCGGCAGAACTGGGATCTATCCCGCTGGCCGCTTTTATCACGTTGGAGCTGGGTTTTATCCCGCCAACCACGGCAGAACTGGGTTTTATCCCGCTGGCCGCTTAAATCACGTTGGAGCTGGGTTTTATCCCGCCAACCTCGGCAGAACTGGGTTCTATCCCGCTGGCCGCTTTTATCACGTTGGAGCTGGGTTTTATCCCGCCAACCACGGCAGAACTGGGTTTTATCCCGCTGGCCGCTTAAATCACGTTGGAGCTGGGTTTTATCCCGCCAACCACGGCAGAACTGGGTTTTATCCCGCTGGCCGCTTAAATCACGTTGGAGCTGGGTTTTATCCCGCCAACCTCGGCAGAACTGGGTTCTATCCCGCTGACCGCTTATATCACGTTGGAGCTGGGCTTTGTCCCGCCAACCTCGGCAGAACTGGGTTCTATACCGCTGACCGCATATATATCACACTGGAGCAGAGGTTAGTCCCGCCAGTGAGCATTTCATTTTCAGCCACTGGAGCAGAGGTTAGTCCCGCCAGTGTGCATCTCATTTTCAGCCACTGGAGCAGAGGTTAGTCCCGCCAGTGTGCATTCCGTTTACATAGCCACTGGAGCAGAGGTTAGTCCCGCCAGTGAGCATTTCATTTTCAGCCACTGGAGCAGAGGTTAGTCCCGCCAGTGCGCATTTCATTTTCACAACCACTGGAGCGTGAGGTGAGTCCCGCCAGTGAGCATTTCATTTACCCCGCCGCTAGCCGTGGGTCAGTCCCACTAGCGTGCGTCCATGATTTTCATTTTATTCGGGCCAGTCCATGATTTTCATTTTATTCGGGCCAGTCCCATGATTTAAATTTCTGGTCGGGTCAGTCCCGTTTTAAATTTCTGTTCGGGTCAGTCCCGTTTAAATTCTGTTCGGGTCAGTCCCGTTTAAATTCCTGTTCGGGTCAGTCCCGTTTAAATTCCTGTTCGGGTCAGTCCCGTTTAAATTCTGTTCGGGTCAGTCCCGTTTAAATTCCTGTTCGGATCAGTCCCGTTTAAATTCCTGTTCGGGTCAGTCCCGTTTAAATTCTGTTCGGGTCAGTCCCGTTTAAATTCCTGTTCGGGTCAGTCCCGTTTAAATTTCCTGTCAAGGGTCAGTCCCCATCGTTTGAGTAATTCACAGCCAAATAACACAGGTAAGTATTTGGTGTCTACTTCTTTGTCTCAAGTTTTTCCAAAACTCAGACAAAGAGGGGCAAACTGTAGACACCAAATTTTTGGTGTAATTTCTTTTACTTTTCATTTTCAGTTTTTTTTATTTGTCGTGTTAGTTTTATTCGCTTTTTAGTTTTTAGTTTCTAGTTTTATTTTTATTTTAAGTTTTTAGCATAGAATTTCTTGAAAAAGAAAAGGAAAAGGAAAAGCATTAAAAAATATGATTTAGTCGTTTGTAACTTAAATGCTTTCTTGAAAGTAAAAAAAAAAAAAAAAAAAAAAAAAAAAAAAAAGAGAAATACGCGACGGCAAGCTACGTTTTTACGCAGCTTGCAAGTAAGGGCTCGGGCAGCCCTTGGCTGCAATTTTAGAGGAGACAATGGGAGTTTTAGGGTTGAGGTCCCATATAAAGGGAAAAGAAACGGTAGCCGCAAAGGGGAGAAAGGGGGAGAGGTGTGCGGGAGACAGCAAAAAAGAGAGAATAGGCAGCTGGGTTTGGGGGAGAGATAGAGAGAGAGCTGAGCAGAGGGCGGCTGTCCGAGAAAAAAAGGAAGGCAAACAAAAATAGCAAGAGGGCTGAGAGATAGAAGTGACGACTGAAATCTGGCAAAGAAAGAAAAACCAGAAAGAGGGGGGGACAGAAACACAGCAAAAGGGAAAGAAAAACAGAGTGGCGGCGGAGCTTGGGAAAATCAGGGGAAAAGAGAGGGAGCAAAAGAGAGGATTCTAGTAACGGCTTGGGTTTAGAAAGAATAGGGAGGACAATGGGAGAAGGGAGCTATCGGGCATGAAAAAGAAAAGAAAAAGGAAAAGGCCGAGAGAGGTCTGGGGGGGGCTCAAAACAGAGAAAAGGAAAAATCAGAACAGGGGCGGAGAGAAAAACGCAAGAACAAAAGAAACAGAGGAACGACGGATGAAGGAGATGAAAAAACGCAGAAACAGAGAACGGAAAACAAAGCAGGAGAGTGGGCGGCTAAAAAGCGAGGGCTGAAACGAAAAGGAACGGCGAGGGAGTTTGGTTGACGGCTGGAAGTAGAGAGAAGAGAGTAAACCGTGGTTGGGGTTTTGGAAGTGGAGCCGAGAGCTGGACGACAAGGGAAGCGAAAGCCAGAATGAGGGTTTTGTGGCCAAAGAGCCCAGGAGGAGGAAGAGTTCCAGCGGTAAGGACTTCAGAAAGATG